>NC_142491.1:6176180-6512784 GCF_965113065.1 Corylus avellana
CATTGTTGAAGCCATTCGATCATTAAGGGCATGCAGCAACTTTAGTTAAAAAAAGAGAGAAAGAAGAGCTGAAGTTGCCGAGAGAGAGAGACTTGTGTTGCAGAGAGAAGAAGAGATACACCATTTTTCTTCAATTTGATCTCACGTTTGGAGTGCTGAAAAGCTTAGAGAATTTTAGATAATATTTTTTCTTTTGTATCTAATTCTCTTTTGAGTGAGATTGGGGCTTTTGGGTTTGAATGGTTTTATTCGTATTACTTTTTGTACTCTACTCTTTTGTTAGTGAATTTCTCCTGGATCGTCTCCGCCAGTGAATATAGGCTTGTTAAGCCGAACCACTTAAATCTTGGTGTCTTGTGTGATTGTGTTATTTTTCTATTCTGTACTTTTCTACTTCTTTGGTGATCTTGAAATTTGCATTTGTCACAACAATAGCTTCATGGGAAGGATCTTTATGTGAGCCTCAACTTTTGTTTTTTGACTCATTTTTTGGTATCACCTAAAATGTGTATGTTTCCTATAAAAATTGATTAATTAAGCATTTAAAGTAAGAGGTTTTATTTGGTTTATTTATTGATAAATCCATCCTAAGAATAAGAGTGTGCTTGCCCATGCGATTTCCCCTTTTTAGGCCTCATTTGTGCTCGCGTAAAATACTTTCGGAATTTTTTTTTTTTTTTTTATCAGTATTTAGCATGGCATAAAATATTGGTCGACCATAAAATGTTTTCAATTGACCAATAAAACATAACCTTCATGAGACATCAAAAGGTTTACGCTTTTCATCTGCATAACCCATTTCTCGTCGCTCTCCCAAATATTCGGGAGGGCTATTGTGAGAGGGCCCTTTATAGGGCCTAGCTGCTCGAACACTTGTTCAAGTAGGTGGACTCTATAAAGACCCTCTCACAATTACCTGTTCCAAAAATATGGATAGAAAATTGCGTTGGATTTCCATTCGACTTCCTAAGACCTTCTATATTGCTTGTACACTTCTCCTCTACAGCTCCTCTTTACTGTCTTCCTCTTCCTCGCAGCTTCTCAGACTATATGAAAATATAACGGATATTTGTTACTTTTCCATACAAAACGCTATAAAATATTTTTAAAAAATTAATTTCAGCGAAAAATATTTTACCCCCAAAACAAACTAGCCTTGAACAAAATTGGATAGTAAATTTGATTGAGATCTTACGAAATCATTAATGTCCCTGATCTCTCCTTCGCAATTAAACACACGCATTAATTAGCCAATTCTTTCTCCTTTTTTTTTTTTTTTTCAAATATCTTAACCTTCTTCGAATTGTCTTTGACTTTAAAATTGAATTATTATTAAGAGAAAGGAATAATTATGTGTCGGGCATATTCTTCCACACGTAATGTGAATGAGATGCCTAGAGTCCCCTCGTACGTAGAGGATATTGTCTTTGACTTTTTGGGTAATCATGTAGGGAATTTATTTTTTATTTTTTAAGTATATTGTAGGGAAGTTTAATTAACCATCTAGGATAAAGCACAGAAATGTTATTTATATTAGTGAGAATAGTAGCAAAATAGAATTTGAATTATGAGTCTTAACGAGTATTAAATTATCACTTATAGAGAGAAAAGGAGTAAATTTACTCATTTAACGAATACTTTAACATCTAGACTATTTTAATTGAAATGATGATAAACTGTAGAGTTAAGGTTCGAACTCAAGACTCAGTTATAATACCATATTAAATTATCAATTATTCAAAAAAATTTAAACTAATAAAAAATAATAAATTTAATCATTTAATACTTTAACAATATATTCCAACTTCTATAGGATTTAATAGAAAGTACAAAAATGTTTATTTACAAATTACCATTTTACATTAATTAATGGTTGACCTAAAATCTTAAAAATTTTGATATGTAAGACTGTTAGCAACAATTTTTGTTAGATTAAAAAAAAAAAAAAAAAAAAAAAACCGGAAGTAAGTTACTTTTTGCTTCTCTATTCAAATAAACTTTATAACATCTTCTCTTATTATTTTCCTATACCATTTAAATATTATTTTAAATCAATCCTAGGGAAAAAGAGAGAGAAACAAGAAAATTTTTTATTTATTTTTAAATATAAAGTAAGGGTAAGGGAAGTTAAAGTGCTACGCGATCTTGGGTATACTTAAGCTTTGTTTGGCTTTTTCTTGGTTTACAAAACACCAATGAAGTCCAATGTATATGAGTTTTTAGAAATTTTCTAAACATTTATGGAAGTGAATGAAATTTAAAGAGTATGTTGTTTATAGCTTTAGTTTTTTTTTTTTTTTTCTCATTCTTTTGCAAAAAGATTGAAAAATGCCAATTGAAACATGCATCCAACCACCAAAGGCCCATAAGACTCGTCTATCCCGAGTCCCTCAAAGAGCCCATGGTGGCTCGGGACTAGCCCATACTGAATAACCCTAATCTTCAGAATTGATTTGGACACTTATTTTATTGTATACCTAGTGTTTGGTGGTGCTTCCAGAAGCCCACATAAAAAGAGATCTAGGGCACTTCAACTAGAGATGTAATAAGAGTCTAAGACCATCACTGCACTTGAGCTTCAAATTCATTCCCCTATTAGCTTTTGGTTGAGTCGTCAATCCTTATGCACAACAGCAAGCCCAAAGAGTGGCAAGCCAACAAATTTAAGGAAAGCATTGAAAAATGCTTAGGGTACTTCAATTTTTGTTTGAAACTCTTTAGAGCACTAGCAGCAAATGCCTTATACGTCATTTTCTTCTCTATATTTAGGAAATTTTTAAAAAAAAATAAAAACACACCCACATCAAAAGCCCTATATTTAACCTACACCAAAGGGTATTTACAGTGTTGCCCAATGCATTGGGAAACACTGAAGATACCAAATGCTTTATTAAATTATAAACAAATCATTATCTTTCCTCTCTCCTTCACATATCTCAACAATTCTCTCTCCTCTCTCTTTAGTTGCAATGATAAAAAGAAATAATATTTAATTCATATAGGAAAAAATAAGGAAATCTATTGTAACGTTTTTTTTTTTTATATAGGAAATCAAAAAATAGTTTCATTTCCTAAATTGAGAAAAAATGGTTGGAAAGTTGCTACTAGTGAGTTTAGACCTCATATTTAGTAATACAGTTAGGTCTGCCTTGGAGACCCATGACATCGGTCTCATGGCTAGAGACGGCCTAATCATGGGTCTCAATGGTCAAGAACTCACAACTAGGTCAAAACCAGTGCCCAAACAAAGAGGAAGAGACGAGTTGGTTAGCATCGTTGGAGCGAGTGTGAAGGTAGTAACAGAGGAGGTGGGCCAAATTGGTGGAGTGGAAACCTTAGTGCCGCGTGAACTGCCATATCAATTTATAAAGAGCTTATTGTAAAGAAAAATGATTGGTGTCAATAAGTTTCTCATATTTTTCCTATATTATCCTACAAATTCAATAAATCAATTATTAAATTTATGGACTCATGTGGACTCTACACAAATTTAATGGTAGACTCATCTATTCACTACGGAGAATATGGAAGAAATATGAAAAATTTATTGACAACAATCATTTCTCTATCGTAAAAGTTACAACGTTTATTTTCGTGACTTCAACATGCAATGTTTATTTTCGTGACTTCAACCTTCATTTCGAATAGGAGAAGATCATATAGGTCTTGTGGCATGTAGAAATGGAAGTGAGTATGTGTAAATCCAAGCCTCTAATACGTGACAATTAGTAGCTAAACATCAGTCTTTTTTATTTTTTATGACCAAACCGACAAATAAAATGGGGTGCACTATGTGATTTAACCTAAGAAAACAAAAAGTAATAAATAATTTTTTAAAAAAAAATCATTCCCCACCCCTCAATATCATCATAATTGTATTTTTTTTTATATAAAAAAAATTAAAAATTAAAAATTAAAAAAAAAAGAAAAAAAGAAAGCACTTCAGAATTTTAGGATCCAAAAGGTATCTCTCCTTTTCTTTCCTTTTTTGAAGAATATCCAAGAAAACATTAATAACAAAACCATCTTGAATTTTGGGTTAATAGCCAAAACTGTCTTATTTTCGACAATTCCAAGCCTATGACATGGTATTGCTCCCACATGAGATTAAACATATATGTTGTAGACCAATATTTTACTCTCTTTCATAGAGTACTAGAAAACAAATACAAGGAAAACAAAAACAAAACAAAAATACAATTATTACCCAAGGGAAAGGTCTAATAAAGGAAAAGAGTAATGTTGACACGTGTCAACATATGATTAGATATATCTACGTCAATCACTAAAAAAATTTTAACGTCCTCCAATTACATGCTGACACGTTTCGACAAGTTGTAAAATATTTGTAAGTCTAACATTTTTTCAAAGGAAATCCAAAAAAATTGGAAAGTGGCATATTTTTCCCAAGTTAGAAGGAACTTACAATTGCTATTATAATCTCTACACATTTTATGGGTCCCAAATGATATTGTTGTGAACCCATCATCCAAATGCAATATGCCAAAGTCTTAGTACCATGAAAATCCATGCCTGGTCACCAAGCTACAAATGGTCTCCCCTTGAAAACATCCCCACATGAACATTGTTAATTGGGTCGACTGCACTGAAGACAAGAAGCTTTACCTTTCATTGCTTGTTTAAGGAACAAGCTTATCTAAACATACACCAAAAACTACAAATTCTTTCTCTTAGACTTTAAGCTTTCTCTTCCATTGATGACATCTACACCTTGGAAACACCTACCTAATAATCAATTAATGTTAAATCTCCTTTAAGAGAAAGAGAGAGAAGGGCCATATTTTGCTTATGTTGCTATATTCTAACATTTTTTTTTTTTCATTTGTGGGCCCGAACTTTCTCTTAATAAAGGAAACCCAACACATAAGATATTTAATTGAAATAAGATATGAATGATTATGATCCATGACAAGCTAGTGCTTGAACCACCCCCCAAGGATTGGATCGGCTACCCTGAAATTCATAGCCGAAAAACGTTTGGGGGTGACTCGGCCACCACGTATGATAAGTTTCAAAGGTAGTCGATCCATTCCTTGGGGTAGTTCAGCCACCAGCCCCTAGGATTTATTTTTTGAAATTTTTAATTTTAAAAGTATTTATGTAAATTTAGTTTTTAAACTTAAGCTATTTCGTTATTTTACTTCTATGATTTACGAATGAGATTTTTATAACAAAATGGTAACTCAATACGTAATTAACCAAAAATATTATCAAACAACTCAAAACACTCAAAATTACTTACATGTTTATCACCACATATCAAAACATTTTTAAAAAAAAAAAAATTACCCTCTAAACAAACATTAACAAATGGAGGCTGTATTGCATACGCAACTATAGTCTATATCTCCCTTCCCTGTTTTCCCATATTTGCTTTAAAAATAATAAATAAATAAATAAAACCTGTAGTCTATATCTGAGCCATACAAAAGGAGCGGAGCCAAGACAGTGGAAGTGGAACCAACCAAGACTCTCTACTTTTGGCCAGTTTTTTGTCTTTTCCCACAACTCCTTTGTCTCTTTGTGCTAAAGCAAGAAGAAAGTACCAAGTGGTAGGTCTATGCCTTTGAAAACAATCCAAACAAAGGTTTTGGACTCACTCGTAAGCTTCCTTGCAATGCCCACTATCACCCACTAGGCAACAAGCAAAGATATTGTCTTGTTTTGTTAGGGCATGTTTGGATTGGTGCTGCAGTAGAAGATGATACCAAGTTTGGCCAGCCCCTTATTCCCATCCATTTCACTTGCTGACAAAACTCAACTTAGAGAGAGAAACAAACAAGTTTTACTGAGAGAAAATCTAGGGAGAAAGAGACAGAGAGAGGGGGGAGGTTTGTTACCTCTGTATTTCAGAAATTCCATATTCCTCTGATTCTCCCAAGGAAAAAACAAATGAGTGACGACAAAACAACTTCTCGTATTGTCACCTATGCTGCTATGCAGCCATGGGAAAGTCCTATAAAACAACAGCTTCAATTCCAATACCTTGTCTGCAGCAAAATAGCAAAAGCCCTGCATAAATCTGAACCCACTTTTATGCATTGGGGGATTGTGTCAGCAAGCTTAGATATTTTATTGGGGATTGTTCTGGGTTTTTAATATATTTGAAAACCCAGCTGGGAACTTGAAGCTGGTGGTGCACTTGATCAGTTCTCAAGGAGGAGCTATTTCAACATTCTCTGGTAATTTCCCCTGTATCCCTTTGATAAATTCTGGAAAATAATACACACCCACAAGAGCATGCCTTTGTTTTCTGTGTAGTAAGTGTTTGTTTTTTCTTGAATTCTAAAACATCATTTTCATTCAGGCTTTGTTTGGTTGCTGAGAAAATGTGGGAGAAATAAAGTTTGAATTTTCATTATGTTTTATGTTTTATGTTTCACACAACCAGGCGTTATATACGAGTTGGATTAGTTCTGTTGAGCCTTTTATTTCTTATTTATTTCTAACTCTAGGAATAGTTTTGGCTTACTTATCTTGAGCTTTTTATACGAGTTCAGAAACTTTCAGCAGAAAATAGGTATGTTAAATTGATTTTTTCTTTTCTGTTGCTCTGCTTCTTAAAATTTCTTGGAGTTTATGATTCCTTTTCGTGGTAAATTGTATGATAAGGTGGACATATTGGAAGGAATAGTCCATTTTCTTGAAATAATATTATGATTTTATAAGTAATTAGAAATCAAAATTACTCTGTTTAGATACTGCAGAAATTTATGTGAAAAAGAATTAAAATGATAGGTTTGATCTGTTTGGTAGTTTTCATAAAACATTGTTTATATAGAGAAGAAGAAATTTTGGCAACTTGTTTCTATTGGTAATCCTGAACTGGAAAGAGAACACAGGCGGAGAAGGTGGCTGTTCTAAGAATAATTTCTCAGAAGGGCCTCAGGTTTTTTTTTTTTTTTGCCCCCAACTGGCTAAAACATTTTTTTTTTCTCCTTGGGTGGCTTAAGATTATCATTATTTGATAAATTAAACAAGGTAAAGGGAAAGGAAAGAGTCTATAATATATTATTTTCTTTCTACTTTCCCTCAGCTTTCTCAGTCATCAAATGGTCTAGTGTTTTTTTTTTTTTAATGAATGAGGATTTACTATAAAAGAACTCAAGAATTACAAACCCTCCAGCATAAACTGCTGGAACAACAACTGCATCAGCAACTAACATCAGTACTCAACAACAGCTCTCAACAACTATATCAGCAGCTTATTCTGCATCAGCAGAGCTATACTGGACCCAAACCTCCTTATATGATCAAACATGAATTACAACAACAAATCCAAATAAAAAAAAATGATCTATACATATAGAACTACAAACAAAGCAATTACAAACAGCAAATCAAATGGTCTAGTGCTATTGTTGTGACATTAATTAACTCCCAGTTACATCTGCCCTCATTCTAGATGTTTCCTTATATCTTTCAGATTTCCATTTGATCTGCACAGAGTTTGCTCTCAGATGTCAATGGACGACGGATCTCCCACAACTTCACTCCACTTTCCCTGGATGGCACTATCTCCTGAGTTAGGATTACCATACAACTGGCTCAGGTATATGGAATCTGAGCAAAGGGGTCTGTATTTGCTACACCTTCTTGAAGCCTGTGCTAACCAGGTAGCTGTTGGTAGTATAGACAATGCTAATATCAGTCTGGAGCAAATTTCCCATCTTGCTTCTACTGATGGCGATACAACGCAGCGAATTGCTGCATACTTCACCGAGGCATTTGCTGATAGGATGCTTAAACGCTGGCGTGGTCTGCATAAAGCCCTGAATTCGACGAAAATATCGTCACTCCAAGAGGAAATGAGTGTTCGAAGACTCTTCTATGAGCTGTGCCCCTTCTTAAGGCTTGCACATGAAATCACAAACCAGGCCATTATAGAAGCTATGGAGGGGGAGAAGATGGTTCATATTATCGATCTCTATTCATCTGAGCCTGAGCAGTGGAGAAATCTTCTTCATACTTTGAGTCATCGGCCAGAAGGCCCACCCCATTTGAGAATCACAGGTATTCATAAACACAAAGAGGTATTGGATCAAATGGCTCTAATGTTGAAGGAAGAAGCTGACAAATTGAACATCCCATTTCGATTCAATCCTATTGTAAGCAAATTAGAGGATCTCGATCTTGAAACTTTGCGTGTTAATACTGGAGAAGCTCTTGCAATCAGCTCTGTACTTCAGCTACATTCTCTCTTGGCTACTGACGAGGAAGTGCTCAGAAGGAACTCGCCTTTGGTGTCAAAGAAGGCGCGGAAAGTTTTCCAAATGGATCCACGGACTTTTCGAGAGTTCCTTGAGAAGGATCCGGTCACAATGCATATGGCCAATCCTGATCCCACCTCCACATTATCCCCATTATCTCTAAGTGCTTCCCCAAAAATGGGGAGCTTTCTAAGTGCTCTTTGGGGCCTCTCACCGAAACTGATGGTGATAACTGAGCAGGAAGCAAACCATGGTTCCACATTAATAGAGAGAGTTAGAGGAGCATTGAATTTCTATGCTGCCCTGTTTGATTCTTTGGAGTCTGCTGCATCAAGAGCATCAATTGAGCGACAAAAGGTTGAAAAGATGCTTTTTGGAGAGGAAATTAAAAACATCATAGCATGTGAGGGAGCCGAGAGAAAGGAGAGGCATGAGACGCTTGAGAAATGGATTTTAAGGCTTGAGTTGGCCGGTTTTGGTAGGGTGCCTTTGAGCTATCATGGTAGGTTGCAAGCCTGTAGGCTGTTGCAGGGCTATGGTTATAATGGGTATAATATCAAAGAAGAGAATGGATGTTTGGTTATCTGCTGGCAAGAATGCCCCCTCTTTTCAGTCTCCGCCTGGAGGTTTAGAAGGTATGACTGAGACTAGTTTCGGCGTCGCGACTGGCTGCTTTTTATTGCTCTTTCTGTTTGTTAGTATAAACATCTTTTATGTGTTTTTTTTTTTTTTTTTTTTTTTTTGTCTTCTGTGAGTGCATACTGTTCCACCGAAAGGATTCAAGATCAAGAACTTCTGTTATTTATCTATTTGTTCTTGTTTCCTTTCTATTTGTTGATCTTTTGTATATCTGACTGAAACCATGTTCTGAAGAAATTTATGGATAATGGATGGATGGTTTTGAGCTTGACAGTCACAGCCATCCATGGAAATTGTACTTCTAGAGCTTAAATTAGCATGTACTCTAAATTTATTGAGAACCTAACAAGCCACTAAAGTTTAAGAATAGAAGTACCCTTATCATTTTTTTTACTTTAGCCTATACTATAACTAGAAAATTACAGTAATTGCAAATGGTACAAACACTCCTGAAGGATAGACATGACTTGGAACATTGAAACAACAGGGAAATCAACTAAACACTGCAAGAAACTTGGGGCTTTCAGAAGTGCAAGACAGAGACATTGTATTCAACCACAGCATCTCCAGTTTTTGGATTGAATCTCACTGTTTTTGCCAAAGCATAGCCACGAGCTAATCGGAAAACGCCGCTGCCTCCGACAATCGGCATTTCCCTGACAGAATGAAGAACAGGATTACGCCCAAGAATGCTAAGGGCACTTCCATTATACTTACCTTCTAAGAAAGCAAAATTGATCACCAGAAGCAACCCAAGGTCATGTTGAGAAGCAACAGCATACATTCCCTGAGCTCTTCCCACTGCCTTTGAAGTTGGCTCCAGCCCTTCCGTCAGCCAGTCGTCTATCATATAAGTAGTTCCAAAGCCACCTACTGAGTTGTTTGGTGGCTTGACAATTCTAATGGCAGTCGGGTTTGTGCCGGCTAGGATGTCATGGAAATAGAAGTGCAAGTGGGTTGTTTTCTCCATACGTTTTGCATACATGGTTAAGAGGGATTGCTCTGAGAATACTCCAAAAATAGTTGTGAAGGAAGTTGAGAAGAGAATGAGACAAAAGTAGAAAATGAGTGAGAAAAGAAGCCATTTTTGAATCAGTTCTTGGCTGTCTTTGATAGTGGTATGAGGTATGAGAGGTTATTTATATAGTGATGAAAAGTGGGGGCTTGATGTTTTCTTATTAGATAAGCTTTCAAATGGTTTGTGATGTGCACTTGCATTTACCAGAAGTATGGAAACAAATGCTTTCATGATTTTGGAAGGCACAGTTCTATCAAAAATGGTTTTCAATGTCAATGAGAGAGCATGGGATGCTTAATGGTGATACTATCAATAAGCCTGGCCCCAAGGCAATATACACCTGAAGGTCTTTTCATTAGAAAAGCTAAAAAGCCTTGGAGCCTTCACAATCACAAACCTACACGGTGGCATCTAGACATGCAGTCCATATAAAAAGGAGTAACGTTATATGTCACATCAATATCCTATTATATTGATATGGTAGTGTCAATCCATCATTAAATCAACCGCAGTTAAAAATAAAATTAAAAAATGAAATGAGAAATAGAACTGCTACGTCAGAATAATGGGACAATGTGGTATATAGCATTACTCTTATAAAAAGAGGGCCACCATCCCCAAATAAGATAAGAGTCTATTTTTTTACTAAACTTCCTCTATTCTACTTTCTTTCTCTGAATGCTTTACTGACTTAACCATCAAAGGCTCTTTGGCAGGTGGCTTGTCAACCAATCCGGTTGTGCATTAGCTAATTTCAATTTTCTAGTATCCATTGACAGAAATTTGCTAGTTTTTTGTTTCATAATTATAATTGTTGTTCTTGTTATTACCTTGAAAGCCTTGCATGACAAACTTCATGGTAATTTTGTGTTTTCTTGATAGAAAAGGCACTTTTTCATGTGGTATTGGGGCCTCCCACATGTGAATCACAAAACTTGAAGTGGAAATTCATAACATTTAGCTGCTCAAAGATAGATCATAAGTGCCTATTCAATCATTTCAATACAGAAAAAAGATTAACACGCGTGTGTACGTGTGCATGCCTGGTATTTCATACAATAAATATGTGGTGGTACCCAAAAAGAACAAGAGTGAAAGAAAGAGGAAATATGAAGATTCTGCATATTGAATAATTTGATTTTTATAATGTGGTCTGGTGCCCATATGACGTTTTTCTTTGGTCAGAAAACTAGAATGATTCAAGATGACCATGCTTGCTTCACAAACAAGGCTTCACACCTTCACTTTTGGTCGGTCATCACAGCTTTCTCGCTTTTCCTTGCTTTTTTTTAGTTTCTTTTTTTGGTGACTTCCTTGGATTTAAGTTGCTACATTTCCATAGTTGAAGGCAGTGACAGAGCTGGGGGTGGCCAGTGTAGGCCATGGCCCCTCAACACAAGGAAAAAGAAAAATTATAAGGTAATTTATTTATTTTTGTCTATCGGCTTCTACCCACTAAAATTTTTGGCCCTTAGTCCCTACTTATACCAAACTCTGCCTCCGTAACTTTAAGGTTATTGTTGATACAGTTGATCTGATCATGCCACCGGAATCTAGCCAAGTGTACTTGCCAAGACAAAAAAGAACAGACACGACACGAGTGACTTGTCGGAGAATGTGGGCGAGTAAGGTGATTGAAGTATTTGTTGATGCTCCTTTTTTTGACCAACCCTATGGTGCTAAGTGTCCTCCTAAAGACCCAATAATATAGTGGGTCGGCCTAATTTAATGAGTAACCTAAAGGGCCCTAAATGATATTGGTCCAATGTACAGAGAGCAACAGCCCATGCCCAACGGTTTAACGAGCTTTCTCTTGAGATGAAAGGGTTGTGAATAAAGGCAAAAGAAAAAAAAGTTTCTCTTCAAGAGGTTAGAGTCCACTATGCCCATGTGCAGTAACCTAAAAGGCCCTAAAGGATATTGGTCCAATGTACACCAACAGCCCATGCCCAACGCTTTAACCAGCTTTCTCTTGAGATGCAAGGGTTGTGAATAAAGGCAAAAGAATAAAAAGTTTCTCTTCAAGAGGTTAGAGTCCACTATGCTCATGTGCATGTACATGGAAGTGGGCGGTAAGGCACTATTCGCACCTTGATAGCGCACTTGGCACTTAACACAAAGTGTTTAGAACTCGGAGCCATTAGATCATGGCCGGTACTTTTTTGTCAGTTGTAATCATGCGATTTTGTGATTTGATCTTAATAGTAGAATGATTTTAAGTTTAGATTCAATAGTTGAATTTACTTGACTCATCTATTGAGGTTAAATTAAGTTTGATTTAATGTCAACTATAAAGTTGGATTTATAATTGGCTGCTGCACTTCGAAATATGTTTTTGATTTATTGTAGATTTTCATAGCAATGAGGGACAAAACTAAAAATTCAACTTCAGGGGTTGAACTGCATTGAGAGCATGTTTGAGATTGCGTTTGAGGGATCTAGAAGTGTTTTTGACACTCAAAAAGTCCGTTTGAATAAAAAAAATACTCGTTTGGTAAAAATTGCCTAAAAGGAATGCCAAAATGTCTAAAAATTGGCAAAACGCACTTTTGGCAAAAGCTTAAAAATGAAGCTTTTGTCAAAAAACTTTTTTTTTTGACTTAAAAGCTCTATTTCTCATACTCAATCTGATTTTTTTTTTTCTTTTTTTAATGAAAAAAAAAAAAGGGAAAGGAAAGAATACATCTAAGGCAACCATGTCAAATTAAATATTCATCCAAAACAAAAATAAATAATAAATAAAAAAAAGGCATAATCAAATAACAATGTAATATAAACCAAAGAAAAATAAAATAAAGAAATATTGCCATGGCAAATATTTCCGTGTCGCTAAGCTAGCATCAACCGCGTTAGCAGTAGCAGTATTAGCAGTAGCAGCGAGCTCGAAATTGGAGACATAAACATTGTACTCAACAATGGCATTTCCTGTGCTTGGATCCAGCCCATTTGTATGCGCCAAAGCATAGCCGCGAGAATTCCTGAAAAGCCCACTACCTCCAACAATCGGCATTTCTCTCACGTCATTAGCCACTGGATTTCTTCCGATCATGCTGATGCTACTCCCTTTATACTTATCTTCCATGAAAGCAAAATTCACAACCATAAGGAAAGCGACATCGTTCTGGGAAGCCATGGAGTACAGGCCTTGAGCTCTTCCAACCAGCTTCGACGTGGGATCTGCTTCCTCTGTGAGCGCATTATCAATAATCATCGTGTTCCCGAAATCGGAAATGGTGCTTTCTGGTGGCCCTGCAATTCTCAGAGCAGTTGGGTGATTGCCACCGAGGACATCATGGAAGAAGAAGTGGAGGTGGGTCGTCTTTTCTTCACGATTTATTACCCTGGCTTTTGAGACTTCTTCAACGAAAGCTCCGGTGATGGTGTTCAGGGAGGCTGAGAAGATGAGGAAGGAGTAAAGGGTGGTGACGAAATTGTGAAAAGAAGCCATTAATGATTCTGCAGGAATTGTGTCCAAAAGGGTGTTTTCTGCTCTATTTGTGTAGTGGCCTGGTTGATGCATTTTGAAGAAACCGTCGCTTTCGTTGGCCTACTTTCGTTTGTCTTTGCTTTAATGCTTTTTAATCGTGTTTTTGAAGGAATCATAAAGTAGGATTTTAGGTGAAACTATGATAATTATGTTTGTGAGAGAGCAGGAGTTAAGGTCAACTCTCTGATATTTTACTTGTTCTAGGTGAAACACCTTAATTATTAGGGAGTCTTCTAGATGAAACCATCACACATATGAGTTAGCAAATCACTTCAGAAAGAGTCTGTATAACAAAAGGAAGGAAGATTCCTTCCTTTGGGTATATTGACATACTCAATTGGGCAAAGATATATACAGCTTTGCTTCCTTGGTGTTCCTTGGTTTAGGGAACAAAGAAGTAGTTTTTTAGGAACTTTTTTCTATATTTAGGAAAGGGAATGAGATTAAGGAAGTCGTTGCTAGTGCTCTAATTAAATTGTGTATGTAAGTAATTAGAGAGAATGACACAATAACATGGAACAACAAAAGTAAGTGTTATGAAAACAATCTTTACATTTCTCTATCGATCCCTCATCAACAAAGTTAAGAAAGAAAAAAACCCATGAAATAAAAATTTAGGTTCTAAAATTTAAACAAAATCTACCATCCCAATTTGATGTTTTTGCTTTTTGGGTTCTGATATTGTTGGGATGATGGATTTTCCTCGGATTGTTTACAATCTGATTTTTTAATTGTTTTTTTATTTCATGTTTAGATATGTTGTTGTTATAACAATCACTTTTGTTATTTCTATGCTGATGTACCATTCTTTCAATGGATGGCACAGACTTAATTTGTGTCCAAGTCCCTATATAAGTTATTTATTCTCCTTGTTCTAATACTATAGTAAATCATTACTTAGACCCTGTTTGGAATTGCGTTTGTGAGACTTAAAAGTACATTTATCACTCAAAAAATCCGTTTGAAGAAAAAAGTACGTGTTTGGTAAAAAAATTAAAAGCGCTTTTAAGAATCCAAAAAGCCTAAAAATGGCTAAAACGCACTTTTGGCAAAAACTTAAAAATTAAGCTTTTGCCAAAAACAATTTTTGACTTAAAAGCTCTATTTCTCAAACGCAATTCCAAACAAGTTCTTAGTTATCCCAAAAACTTAGATATTCATAAAAAAATAATAATTTAAAAAGGCATAATCAAATAACAAAGAAAAACAAAAATTAAAGAAATGTTGCCATGACAAATAATATTCCTATATTGCTAAACCAGCACCAAGCTCGAAATTGGAGACATAAACATCGTACTCAACAATGGCATCCCCTGTGTTTGGATCCACCCAATTTGTATGCGCCATTGCGTAGCCGCGAGCATTTCTGAAAAGCCCGCTACCTCCAACAATCGGCATTTCTCTCACGTCATCCAACACCGAATTTCTTCCAAGCATGCTGATGCTACTCCCATTGTACTTATCTTCCACGAAAGCAAAATTCATAACCATAAGCAAAGCTACGTCGTTCTGAGCAGCCATGGAGTAGAAGCCTTGAGCTCTTCCAACGAGCTTTGATGTGGGCTCGGGCCCTTCGGTGAGTGCATCATCAATCATCATTGTGTTCCCGAAATTGTCGAAGGTGCTTTCTGGTGGCCCTGCAATTCTCACAGCACTTGGGTGTTTGCCACTGAGGATGTCATGGAAGAAGAAGTGGAGATGGCTCTGGCTCATCTTTTCTTCGCGCTTTATTGCTATGGCTTCAGAGGATTCCTCAATGAAAGCTCCACTGATGGTGTTCAGGGAGGTTGAGAAGATGATCAAGAAGGAGTAAAGGGTGGTGATGAAAGTGAGAAAACAAGCCATTCTGGAATTGTTTCAAGAGAGTCGGAGGTTTTTCTTTACCATTTTATAGATTGGACAAAGGAAAAAGTTGATGTTCTTTCCATTATCTTAAAGTGAGAATAGCTTTTTTCAGAGGACTGGCCTGGTTGATGATTCTTCAAGAAACCATCTTTTCTGTTTAATTTGTCTTTGCTTTAATGCTTTTTAACAGTATTTTTAAAGGAAAGATAAGTATTTTTGCTTTAGGAATCATCATGTGCGGCTCATTTTTTGACTTCTAGCTCAAGGTAGCCATTTATTGGCTCATTTCCTATTTATTGTTCTTATTTCAAGCATCGTCTTTATGTTCGGGCCTATTGTTGAAGAGGTTACCCCTCTTGATTTTTACTTCCTGGTAATCCTATTTCACCATATTGCACAGAAAAAACAAAAATCATGATTTAAGTAAAAAAAAAAAAAAATTCACTTTAAACCTCAAAATTCAAAAAACTCTAAATTTACACTCCTGAACTTTCAATTTCAATCAATTTACCTCATCCATTAGTTTTAGCCGTTAACTTCTAACGGAAATGCCTAAAAAGACCAAATTTTCCTTCGATTTTTTTTTTTTTAAAAAAAAAAAAGGAAATTAAGGGTAAATTTGAAATTTTATAAAAACAAAAGCCAAGAGTATAAATGTCATTTTATCATTTTTAACGTTTAAAATCTGACGAATAGAGTAAATTGATTGAAATTAAAAATTCAGGGGTGTAAATTGAGAGTTTTTGAATGGACATAAATTTTATCCAAACCGATATGGAGGAAATATCATTCAACTCATGTAAAATAGTGCAAAGTACTGTCTATAAACATTTAAAAGGTACATTAAATTTAGTCTAAATTAGTAAACTGCTATTAATGAGGTTAATAATTTAATGTGACTTAAATGTTTATAGACACTTGACACTATTTTACATGGATTTGAGGATATTTTCTCCATACCGATTTGAAGAAAATTTCTGTCCTTTTTGAATTGTGGGTGGCTCTTCTCAAAACGCGCAGTAGTTTAGGGGTTTAAAGTAAAGTTTTTCCTAAAAAAATCTATGTTTTTAAAATACCCAAATCAAACCAAACATATTGAAACGGCAACTTTACTAAAAAAATCTATGTTTTTAAAATACCCAAATCAAACCAAACATATTGAAACGGCTAAATCAATCAGACACGCATCAGCTACTGTTGTAACAGGGATTTGAATAGAAGTTTCATATGTTCCATCCCAACTACTACATTGTCATCTAGCCCTATGATTGTTTTCAATAACAATCAAATCAATGAATAAGTTACAAATCAAGGAAACTATTTGAGAACTTTTGCTTTTTCATGGCTAATTAGCTCTTTCTTTGTGTTTGTGTATTCAAGAAATTCAATTAGCTATCAGAGCAGCTGATAAAAGTTGATTCCAGGTGTCTGGAAGCCCAGCAACACACCAATGAGTGCAGTCCATGCCCTTGAATCCATTGTAAGAGGAAGGATGTGCATCTTTTCTTAGTTGTGAGAGATTTGTTATATCAAGCAGATGAACAGGTTTCCTTATTCTGCTTAACACATCTCTCACTACCAATGCTGCTTCTGGCAAACCACCTGGGAATGTTGACCCACTTATTGGCTCTGTCTCCTTTGAGCAGTTTGTCACTTCTGGCTCGCCCCAATCAGCCCCACTAATTCAATCAACACAAAAACAAAAAAGTATATAGACATGACAATATATGTTACTAGTCCAAAACTTAGTGCAAACAAAAGGTAAATATGTTATGTAACTATGTTTTCAGCTTTATTGGCTACCCTAGGCCGCTGACCGGCCTAGGGTTGGTTCAGCCACTCTCTGTTTGGTCAAAGGGGTGACTCTACCACCTTCTTGATTTTTTTTTTTTTTTTTAAATAAAATTAAAACTATTTTATTTTATTTTTTATTATTTGTGATGCGTGTCACAATATGATTGGTGTTGATATAGCACATTAACAGATTCTATCAACTTTTTCAATGACAGTCACCTTTTTTTTCTTTCTTTTATTTATTTTTTTTTTTTCAGTGAGTATTTAGTTACATATTAAACACTATGAAGCTATTTGTCACAATCTCAAACCAGAAGGACCAACTTAACAATTTTCCTACATTTATCGATGGCACGTGCATCATCCGACTTGATTTCCTGTCAAAGATACATGAGGCTAAAAAAGAACATAGAAACCCACCCCCACACCTATACAACACATTGTAAGGAAGTGTGCTCTAAGAAGAGTTTGAGCTCACACATAAAAATAGTATAAAATATTAATTACATGATTAAATTCAATTTTTTTATCAACTTTTGAGAAAACAGGTGGTTTAACAAACTTTTCTGATGCGATAATGGAGTTGAAAATAGAAATGAAGAAAAAGTAGCTTACTTGTAATGAGAAGGAGAAATTCCTTGAAAAATGACTCTAGTTTTTGTCGGATCCACATCTTCATCAACCCAGTTGGCCCAGGTTGTCAAACCTTTGCGGAAAGCAACCATCCTATCCATGTCCTTGACAACCTTGTTCTCATCTTCAACATAGTCCCATCTGCAATATATCAGAAAATTAAGCCATCACACAATAAATCCACATTCTGCATGATGATGTTATTCTCATAGAAGGGTGTGTTTGAAATTATGATTTCACAAGAATAATCTACGTTTTTAAAAATATTGCAAAATGTAAGGCATTTAGCATTGCAATTTAAAAATCACTTAATTTATAGTAGAAAAAAAAAAAATCTGCAATTTTTATGAACAGGTTAAGGGGTGCTGATAAAAAATATTTTTTAACATGATTTACTAAATGCCTTTGCAATTTTAAAAAGTAGCAGTTTTTAAAATCACACTTATTGAAATAGCAATCCCAAACGGACCCGAAGTATAGAGCTCATACGTACGGTTGTTTAGGTCCTTTGCGGTACCACCAAAGCCAAGTGTTGAAAACCAGAACATCCATCTCTTTCCACAGGGCGCCATTCTTCAGAGAATTAAGCTTTAGAACTCGACCAACTTGTTCTTCTTCGATGTCTACCAAGTAGTGGGAATTAAACAGAATAACTGAAACTCCATAGTCCTGCACAGTTGAGTCCAACTCTTAGAAATAGAAAGTTTTTACCCATTTTATTAAATGTGCTGGGTTAGGGTTAACATATATAATTTTATACTCATATCTCAATACGACATGAACCAATGCCCGACATTTAGGGGTAACAATTTTTGACAACACGTGAACTCGACATGATTCAAAGAGAAGCTAATTGAAATATTTGGTAGGTATAGGGTTCATTTACCAGGAAGGTGGTGGTAGAAATTGACACATTTGTCTGCTCTATGACTTTGGAATTAGGCACAGCAGCATGAAGCAAGCATAGTAGAGATTGCCACTGGTTGAGACTAACGGAGTCCCCTATAAACATGATATTCTTCCCCCTAAGCCTCTGTAGAAAATCTTCACCATCAAATCTGCAATGTTTTTTCCCATGTGTAATTGTTCAAATTAGTAAGAAAAAAGACTAACCGAAAGTGGGGGAAATTAAATTTTAATTTGAAGGTAATAATGCCTTGTCTTTTTTTTAATTTCTTTCATTTTTTTCTCATCTTTTCTCCAAAACAAATTCAAAATAAGCCCAAAATAGAAAAAATAAATAAATCAATATTTGGCATTAAATATTCATAAGAAAGGGGGGGGGGGGGAGAGAAAAGAAATAAGATCCTCTAGATTTTATGCAAGGAATCGCTTAGTTGTTCCACCTGTTCAACAAATTCTCTCCTAGCTACCTAAAACTTATTTATGGCAGAAAAATATTTGAAGATCATATTGAGTCTATGAAAACATGATTAGAGGAAAAAATAAATAAAAAAACCTGGAAACCTATGCTATGTGCACAGGACATGGACCACATTTGAGATGTGTGTTGGCATGAGATTGCTTCTTTGTTCCTTCCTATATAAGGACCATATATGGTGTTGCTTTCTGCACTACTGACAACTCATCTCTTTGTCAACTAATAAAATAATTGCCTTAGTGACGATAGTATTATGTCAAATGCTAGTGGTTCAAGAAACGAATAATCAATTTTTTATTTTTTATTTTTTAAGGAAAAAAGAAGAAGAAGAAGAAGAAGGAAGAAAAGGAAAAACGATATATATTCATACTCTTATCTGCATTGGGTAATCTTTTTATTATGATTTTAAGGGTTTAACCAAATCAGCATTCAATATGGTGCTGAATATTGATTTGCTGGATAAAGAAAAGTAAAGGGTGTGTGCAGATTCTGCAAAAAGATGGCAGGCATACTGGAAATTTCTCAGAGAAAAAGTCAGAGAACATGGAGAAAAATAAACGCCACTTTTTCAAATAGTCACGAAGAGTACCTTTTCTAGAAGGTCGTTAAATTCAAGGTAGGCCAAGAAAGGTACATGAACATGATCAATGCTTTATATGACTCACAAGCCTAATAGTGCAAAGCTACCAATCCATCAAATACACGCACATTCTGCAGAAAGTGAAGAGCAAGAAAGACAGAGTACCTGGGTAAATCACATTCATTTGGCTGCCATCTATACTTGAGGTAGAGTTTATCAGGGCGGCCATACTTTAGGCAGTCAAACTCCTTGCGGATGTGAGGGCATGTCAGAGAGTCATAGAGAGGGTAAGAATCATCCTCCACCCAAGTTCCTTCATACAAGTTGCAGTGACTTTGCTGTTTTCTCCACTTCACATTGCTTCTTCTATTGTTTGCTAAACAAAGAGGTGTGTAAATCACCAACAATGCAACAAGGATGGAACAACACCTCTGAGTTCCAAACCCCATCTTTGTTTCTGCAGAGAGAGAGAGGGTGCAGGGGAGAGAGCCAGAGAGATTAGAATCATAATTATATGTATGTATATATATATACAAGAGACAGATGTAAGCAGAGAATCTTCCTAGTTATTCTATGATGATTACCTTAAAAATATCCCATAAACATGACCAACACACATGGTTGACAAGTTTTTACCAATATATATATATAGGATTATGTCTGTAATTTAAGGATGAAGGGAATGAAATTAATGCTGCCTTCCTTTTGGGGTCCCATGATTTTTCCATCTTGGTCCAGAGATCCCTTCTTTAGAAAAGGGTATTTGGCAAGATTAGTCAAACAATTAGCATGATCCAAGTTTTAGATATGTGGAGCATTAAGTGATCTTCACATGCCACACATGACTTGTTTGTACATCCCAATTCAAGACATCACTATCCCTTATCATTGGCCTCATTCTTGCACGTCTGTCTCTCTAAGAGAGAGAGAGAGAGAAGATTAGAACAAATCAAGATTGCTTCCTCAATTTGATTATAATCATTAACCCAAAAGAAGAAAAGTGTTGCCGTGTCTTAAAGAACAACACCAGAAACTATATTTTTACCTCATAATTATCTTACTAGTTAAGTTGATGTGACAGTTCTAACTAATCTTTGAATCTCAATCTTTGTTTTAAAAAAAAAATTTAAATATTGATTGACATTGAAACGTTAGCATTATAAAATAGTTGTAGAATAAAAATATGATTTCTAGCATTTCTTTTGCTGCATTTGCAATCATGGGGTTGGTTGAAACAATATCCTCATTGGGAGCGGCTAACCTCCCATTTGTTCCATCTTTGTTTGGATGCGGGACATGTTACAAAACAATGATTCAACAGTTGTTTTAAAACCATGCTTTTATATATTAACCATGCCCAAAAAAAAAAAAAAAAAAAAAAAAAAAAAAAAAAAACTACCATCTTTATAGGGACAAGAAGCAAATCCTCAAACAATGTATACTATTGGACGACCGGGCTTCCTCAACTTGTTAGAATATTAATTAAATATTTAATTTTTTATTGTTAGTTAATTTTTAAGATAATCCATGATTTAACATCTTCGAGAAGTCAAGTGTAATTAAGGAGAAGCCAAGTGCATGATACTCGTGATCAAATAAAAGAAAAAACAAATAATGGTTTAACTGAATCAAGATTTTTTACGATGATATAATAAATATTGAGTTTATAGAGGCAATAAATGTTTATATGACAAAATCTCGGCCATTAAATTTGAAAAAGATGGTTGAGATTTGAAAATTTTTAGATTTTGAGAGTTTAATATTTTTCTTTTTCTAATAGAGTTTAATATATTTATTTAAGAACTCAGGATATATTCCAGGATTTTTAGGATGACAACTCATATTGACCCGAATATATATATATATATATATATATATATATATATACTCAGATTAATTTGAAATATGTACTCTCCCTTCTCCTTTTGTGTGGAAATTAATTTTGTAAGATTTGTTTTTTCTTCTGTAAGAAATAGCATTTCCCATCTTTTGTTTGTTGATGGTGTTTCCACCCTGGCTTTTGCTATCATGATTCATAATAAATCATGATAGCTTACTAGAAACAGATTGGAATCATAATTGCATTAATCCATCTCATGTTGTGTGGTTCAAACTTAAAGAATCCTTTCCTCCAAGTAGTTTGCTCTTCAAATCCGATGAGGCAAGAAATCTAGTATGATCTCGTGTAATAAGGTTGTTCTATTGCACTGTAATAAAACACTTCATGTGAGAGTTGCTTCAAACTTTACATATTTGAACAGGTGGTTGAACAATCCGAACAGTTGAAGCTCGAACGGTTGAGCAATCAGCACGATATCTAAAACCCAATATTATGGCGTCTTCCAACCAAGACAAGGTCACATAAATCCATAATTTTTTTTTAACAAGAAATCTGTAAATTTCATTAATAAAAGTTCAAAAGCATAAAACTTTTACAACATACAGAGCATAAAGCTCTGAAAATTTATAGCCAAATATTATGAGGTTACAAAGTCATAGATACAATCAAAAAATTCTTACAATGAAATGCATATCTACAACTACAATTATGGAACATATTTGCTCTCAGCAGACTAGATCTAAAACATTGGTAGCCTAAATACAAAAACAAAAAATTTAAACAACAAAAAACTAAAGAATCCGGCCGTGAAAGATAAACCCCACACTAATCTACACCTCCTCGACCCAAAGACCAAGACAAAAAGAATAAAAAAATCAAAGAAAAAAAAATCTCCACAAGTGGCAGCGAAGGAGGACGGCATCATAGATATCCCCAGGAAGACATGCCTTGGCTGATGAAGATGATCAGAACTAATTTTGAAGAACCAGATCTAGCTCTAGATCTACAAACTCGACACAGAAACCCGAAGAGACCACTAAGAAGACCGAAGAAGAAATCACAAAGGAGAAAAGATCTAGATCTAGATCTTCTCTCCTCTGTAATTTCTTCCTTAGTGTTGCCCCAAGGAAGAAAGAATAAGAGTTCTAGAGAAAAAGTAGAGCCTCACTTTCTAGACTTTTTTGGGTAACAAAGTCCACATAAATCTATAATGGGATCAAAGAATAAACAGGGTCAATTAATTTGGGCACCATCTTTTGTTGTCTCCTCCATATGTGTTACCTTTTCATCCCCCACATCATTAGGCTTAACATCTTTCAACAACTCATAATTAATTACTTCTTCTTTTTCTTTTTCTTTTTTCACTTG
This sequence comes from Corylus avellana, assembly GCF_965113065.1. Taxonomy (NCBI): domain Eukaryota; kingdom Viridiplantae; phylum Streptophyta; class Magnoliopsida; order Fagales; family Betulaceae; genus Corylus; species Corylus avellana. Next base: position 6,198,997 of record NC_142491.1, read on the forward strand.
GTCATGCTCTCATCGTCCTTGACAATCAAGGGGAAAAAAGGGTTGGACTAATATTTATATATTTTGTGGATTATCTATTTTTGTGATTATTATATATACGAGGGACTAATTAAGTACTCATACTCATAAAGATATATATACCTTAACACCATCTCTCTTAATTACAAAACAAATTAAAAATGAACACATTACATGCAACCAATATGCCACAAAAAACATTCTCAAATGTTACTGCATATGTTTGGTCATTAGACAATGTGAAACCCCAAACAAACACCCTCCTCATTAAAATAATTCTTTAAAAAAAAAATGTAAATGTAAATGTCACAAACCTTTGTGTTTTTTACAATTTTGACTTTTAAGACCTCAATTTTCAAGTTAATAGATTTGAGACTTGAATTTAGGCAAACCCTAAATTCGAGACTTCTATAGTATTTTCTTCAAAATAAATGAAAAACTACAAGTATGCTCCTCAAATATATATATTTTTAAAATTTAAAAAAAAAAAAAAAAAAAAAAAAAAGTGGTTATACTTTGTCACCCAACTCAACTACTTAAATAGTTGTGTATGGGAACACTCGATCTAACCATGATTGGGTTGTGCCCTAGTCACCACAATGGTTTGCGACCACTTGATAGAAAAAGCTAAAACCACTTTCTTTGAATGAGATGGCCAAAAGCCACATCCTAAGAGAGGGGTGGCTCATGGTCACTCGATATGACGGGTGGCTCTACCCCTTTTGAATGGGGTGGTCAAAAGCCGCATCCTAAGAGAAAGGGTGGCTCATGGTCACCCCAATATGAAGGGGTGGCTCATGGCCACGAGCCCCATAAGTACTCAACTCAATTATTATTATTATTATTATTATTATTATTATTATTTTGTTATCTTATATTTTAGGGAAATAATTATATTTTCACGTCAATTTCTTAACGTTAAAATGACGAAAAGCACAAAGAATTGGTAACCTAATTACCCAAAAAAGAAACATTGCAATAAAAAAAGTCACAACACATCAACTATATTATCTGCACTTTTATCTTTTTTTTTTTTTTTTTTTTTTTTTTGACATGTCCACACAAGGAAAGAAAATGGGAGATTCGAACTAGTGACTTCCGCTTCATTAGGAGTAGTCTACAGCTGATTGAGCTACCCCTTGAGGACTATACTATCTGCACTTTTAGTACCAAATGAATTGCAAAATTGAAGCTCTGACAAAGTGCAAGTTTTAGGTTCCAATCTTTGTTAGTAATTTGTTATCAAAATTGCTAGCAAATTTGTGTAACAAATGTAAGAAAACTAATATGCCAAAAGGATCATCTCCATTTCAAAGAAAATAGAAAAGAACCGGTTAGGCAAAAATAAGAAGGTAAAATGGTCTTTTTAATTGAAAATACAATTTTGCCCTACTAAATTGTACTCTAACGAAATCCTCTCCATTTTCGTTCCACTAACATAAGTATATGCGCTTTAAATTAGCTCGTATATTTACTACCCGAATTACTAATTATCGGAAACTACCCCAAATTTAGGGTTTAGTGATAATAAGTATTAGGGAAAACTTCACTTTGGCCTCCTGAACTTCCACTCGATTTTACAAACCCTCCTGAACTTTCAAATATCTCATTTTGGACCCCTGAACTTTCAATTACTTTCAATGTGGATCCCTCCGTTAGATTTTAAACATTACATGATGTTTATACCCCTGACTTTTGTATAAAATTCTAACTTCCAAAACGTTTTTTTATTTTTTTAAAAAATGAAAATCAAGGACATTTTGATTTTTTTTGTATGTTTAACGGCTAAAATTAATGAAAGGGTTCTAATTGAGAGTAATTGAAAGTTCAAGAGAATTTATAAAATCGGGTAAAAGTTTAGGAGATCAAAGTGAAGTTTCCCCTAAGTATTATATACTATAACATCAGTGGACCTGGCTTCAATCTGCGGTAATTTGCTTGGATGGCCAAGATTTTACCAAGGGCTTTTTTATCCGAAAAACAACGCCGTTTGGTAACTTGCACACAAAACGGTTAACGGTCATCTCCTAGCTTAGTTAGACGCAAGATACCCAATTCTTTGAACTTGAGAAGCCCAACAGTCTTTGAACTTCTGAAACCCAAATTCTCTACGCCCAAAGCCCTGAGCTCCGATTCTGCTTCCAAGCCATGGATTTCCTTCTGAATTTGCATAATCAAGGTGAACAGAAGCAAAAATAGAGTTGAGTTTGCACCAGTGGGAATCAAACCATCTGTTTCCACCTACAGAGGTCATCCAAGACTCTCTTGACAGGTTAGTTTTTGTTTTGTGTATTCTTTTTATCAGTTTTTATTATCTCTGATTTTTTGCTTGCTGTCACCAAACGACGTTACTTTTTTAGGTTAAAAAGCTTTGGTAGAATCATGGCCATCCAAGCATAGAAGCCAGGTCCAACATCACTACACGTTAATTTTCCGAGTAGAGATTGGAGAAAAGTCAGGCTATTGTACCACGTATATTAATAAAACCACCAACAGAGAGACACACACAGAGAAGAGATTCCAAAGTTATTGGAAGTCATCCCACCCAACAGTGGCAAAAGGATTTAAGGTAATCCAAGTCAAACAGTGCCTTATTATTTGTTCTCTTTTTAGAACAATACCTGTTGTTCTTATCTCGCTTCAAATATATTCTGTCATTGAAAGAAAAAAAAATAAATTTAATGTGCATCATCTCGAATATTATATCTATGGATTTTGTTGTATCAAAATTTTGAAGCTTTTTACAGTTTAGTGATCGGGTATTGCTGGGTTTGTTGTGGGATATTGATTTTTGTGGTAAAATATTGACCCTTTTGATGATTGGGTTTTTGGTATGATTTTTAACAAGTTTGGGCATTCTATCTGTTTGATGAAATGTCGTACTGGGCAAAGGTTTTTTAATTTTACAATAATTACCTCAGTTGTGGACCTTTTGTGCGTTTGTTAGTATTTTCTTTTGGTCAAAACTCTGCTTTGAACTTCTCCGATTGTGTGTGGATGTATGGATATGTGTAGTCTTGCGTTTGAGTTTTAGCATCTCTCGTGCCCATTTATATTTTCTAGTATATTTCAATCATGTCAAAATAAATGTTGAATTTTGCAAATTGGAGCTTTAGAAGTTGGTGATTGTGTTTATGCAAGCACACTGCACTTGCAGCTTATTTCTTTCCGATTTGTCTGCATATGCTGTTAGGATAATTCATTGATGAGAATCCTTATATTATTCTGAGCTGTTTTACTTATTGATATTGGACTTTGCTACTTCTGGTTTCACTTACTTGATTATGGTTGCACAGATGGAGGGTAGTCTTGCTGAAGAGCTTTACTCAGAAAGTTTGAAGCTATCAAAGATAGACTTGGGTTCTTCTTCAACTGCCATTAGTAAAGAAGGTGATTCACATGGTATAGATGTTAGTTTTATTTCTCTGTTTTGATACAAATCTGTCTGAAAATAATTAATTGCCAAATTCTCATTACATTTAATTTTCTTATGTTTCTTTTTTGGGCTAAATTAATTGCCAAAGTTCTTTGGTTTAGTTCTCTCTGTTTTTGTTTTATTTTTCATTTTTTTTAGTAATAAACTTTAATGAACGGTAGTTAATGGTTAGTGTTAGCACCTGAAAGAGGGATCTTAAGTTTAAGTGAAGCCTTGAGCTCAGATCTGGGATGCGCCCTCACCAAGCAAGCTGCTTTCTTTGTCTGCGTGTCATTATCTAAACAAAAAATTTCGACACTGATTTGTTTTATTTGGAGATCACCAAAACCTTCCTTTTTTTTCCCTTCTTCCAGTTGTTTGTATTTGCTAGGATCATGTGTTATTTCTTCTGCGGTCAATATAGATGTGTTTTCACTTTTTACATATTTAAGCATATTAGTTCTGGATATTCAAGACAAAAGTACACCCTTTCTCCTTGCATTCGGTTTCGAGAGTGATTGACGTTATTGTACTTGGTTATAAGATTCATTTTCCTATTCTAGATATTTGAGTAAAGATCGCCTTTTCAGCTCAAGGATTGCTTTTGGAATTGCTCATGCAAGAACTATTCCTTAATTTTTATCTTAATAATTGTTACAGAAGAACCTTCTTTAGGTAGTATGTGATATTTTGGTACTTTAGCAATAAATCTGATTCATCTTTTTTAAGTTACAGATTTTGATGGGGATGACTTGCAGCAAGACGATGGAGCTATATGGGATAATTCCGGAGATGAATTGGATGAATCATTTGAATTGGACAGGGAATGGCAGAGGAGACATGACCAATTTCATACAGTAATTAGACAGTTTTCCCAGTCTATTTTCCTGATTTTTACTGTGCATAAGGTTAAATGGTTATGTGAATTAATTCTTTTTATTTGTTGATTTTTTCAGCATGGATATCGTGAAGGTATTTCTGCAGGAAAAGAAGCTTCTGCACAAGAAGGATTTAATGTTGGCTTTAAGCAATCAGTCCTTGTTGGGTACAACTGGGGTGTTGTAAGAGGTGTTACCAGGTACTGCTGTTATCTAGATTGTAGAAAAAGATTGAATTACTTAAGATTGCTACTGACTGAATAATTTTCTTTTACTTTTGGGATCTGCGACATGGATGAAGTGTGTTGGCATCCCTTCCAGATGGGTTAAAAGAAAGGTTAATTGAAACACAAGAAAAGAGAAATGAATTCAAGGTCTTGTATGAATCTGTTCACTCTCTTTCAACAGCAGACGCTCTTAAGCTTTTTAACGATGATATCATGGCAAAAAAAGCTCTGGAACGAAGTGAAAATGCTGAGGATAGTTCTCATGTAGCTGGTATGCAAGAGCAAAGTTCAGACTGCAGTCGTCTAGAAAATTACTTCGGAGAGCTCCAAGCACTTCTTTCAGAATCTCCTGCACTCGAAGTACATTTTCCTGTAGAAAAGTAGACAGGGTTGTGGCTTCTGTACAATTAGCCACTGTATTTTAGATTCGGAAATAATGCCTTGTATTACAAAATATTTTTATTTAAAAAAAAAAAAAAAAAAAAAAAATTTGAGGAAAAGAACTCCTCAACTTGACAGCATTTATTGTTGAATTTATTCTATTGATGAAAATCTAATCAGTTTGGTTCATTATGATTGTGTATGATGATCATCATGTCAGCAGTCCATACATATGTAGAGATACTATGATGAATGTTAATCATTTTGTAGAGATGCTATCGGAAAATAGAGCTCCAAATACGAAAGCACAAAATCATGCAGACGGCTATGTATTTAACAAGATTGTAAGAGTCAGTAGCTTATTTTAAGATGTTTCCTGTTCCCTGGTGTATAGGGGAGCCTCTACATGAACTATGCTGTACAGATTCTGTCATAAAATTTTCTGCAAGCCTGCCAAGACTGAACTTTTATGGTTATCATCGGTATTCATGTCCCTGTTTTATTGCAAGTTTGATCTCAGGCTCTCTGGATATTGAAGCTTATAATGTCATTTGAAAGTATTTTTATGCTTTTTTGTTAATTACTTGATGTTCGAGCGAGACCAAATATTGATGTGCCGGGCATAAGATGCTTAAAAATGAGAGCTTATTTTACTTACAGGTGACTGTAATCCTGCATGATCATCAACTATTTTACATTTTCTACTATTTGGTTTAAAATCGCAGTTTTAGTTTACGAAATTGTAGTGCCAAACGAGAATGACATGGAGATTAATAAAGACATCGTCAACATAAACTTGGCTGATAAGTATTAGTTCACAATAGTAGACACAACAACAAGAGTTAATCACCAACATTCGGAGGAACAAGTGCCCCACTGTAACAAAGAAGGATCGATTTGTACCACACACACAAATTACAGACCATAATTATATTATTGAAGCAGAAACTAAAATTTCAGCCGCAAAGCTTAGTTGAAAACACAACACTCTCTACCTTTCAATCTCCATTTGAACATCAGTTCATCACTGGATCCCAGGATGCCTTCTCCATAGTTCTGAACTGGAGCAGAACAACAATGTAGTTGATCTTAGAACATGCAGTTTACTCATGAAACTCAAGGCTTGGCTGTAGAGATTGCAATAGATCTCTGTTATGATTGTTTAAAAACAGAATTAGAGAATGATAATTAATGATAAACATGCCATCGAAATAGTTTCTATATTTACCTCAGTAAGCCCTATCAGCTACAAGCTTGCATGGGTCTTGCATGAACAAAGGCTGCTGTACTACTCCTCAAATGGGTTTCAAATTTGGATGTCGGCATGACTGTTTCAAAGGCTTCAACAAGTAGCGCCACCTTCCTCTTCCTAGCTGGAGCAAGTTTGGTAACAGCCTGTTGAAGGTGGTAATCAACCATCCACTCCTCTGCATTTTTCCTGTCATCCATCATTTGTTGCCTCAGATCAACCTTTTCTGCTTCTGGATCAGGAACTAAAGGCAGATAGTTTGGTTCTCTTGGGTTGAATTCCCTCAATTCGTCCTCATCCTTCATATGCCTCTTTCTTCTAGTAGTCCATTTCTGACTGTTGCAGCTGTCAGGCAGTTCTTGGCTGGGATTGCTTCCAGCTGGGAAGAATGTTCTCTCTGTTTCTGGACTGGTTGCACCTTTGGCTACTGTTGATACATCTGCTGCATCTGAACTGGTGTAATCTTCCACTTCCATTTTTTCAACTTCTTCTATGCTCTCTTCAGCTGAAATGGATTTAATCACCATTGGATTGCTTTGCCCCTCATCATCCCTTGAACTTGAGATTTTGAATTTCTTCGCATCACCTTGGTCTTTCTCCATGTTCTGGTCCTCAACAACACTGTAGCTCTCAGACTGCCCATCAGACGGATAATTTTGAGTCTCATCTGTAAAGCCATCATCAACATTCTCTTCAATTGAATTACTGACTTGGTCTGCTTCAGAATAACAACAAGAGACATCCGAAGCTTGGATTTCAATCAATATCTTGGCATCATCTGCTTGCTCTTTCTCTTCCATTTCATCTCCATCATCTTGGAGAGTCTTATGCTTCTGCTCATCATTTGAAACTTCATCTGCTGCTTGGCTGGTGCAATTGGTTTCATCTCCAAGTTGAGGATTGATTTCAGCAAATTTGTTCTTCTCTTGAATGTCCTCGCTGGTTGCTCTGGGTTCCACGATTGGCTCCTCCTCTGTGCTGAATAAAGTTGTCTCGGATTGTCCATTTTCTTCTTCTGCAGTTTTTGATTCCTCAAATGCATCTTCAGTTGAAACAAGTTGGATGCATTTTAGGCTCTCGGACGCTTGGCTAGAGTCATGAATCTCTGAGTTCTGATGCATGACATGTAGTGCAGAATCATCATCAGATGGTGCTTCAGAGCTTGCACCCTCCTCTGCAAATAGTTCTTGCAGTAATTCATCAGACATAATCACTTCACTGCAGCTGCTATCCATGTCATTGTCATGAAAATCAGGATTCTTGGTGTCTGATGAACACCCAACGTACACAAAAGACTCATCATCCGTCATGATTGAATAGTCGGCTTCGCTATCAAGCTCTGAGGCAGAAAGATGCTCCTCCTCCCACTCCATATTGGTAGCTTCAGAATCAGCATCATCTGCTTCAATGACAGTGCAGAAGCTCCCCATGTTTGCTTTTTCTTGAGCCAAGATACGTAGGAATTCTTCATCTGCATCTTTCACTTGTTCTCCGGGAAGGCTCTCTGTGGTTTCCATCTCTATTGCAATAATATCACCCCATTGTTGGAGCTTTTCCTCAAAATCAACCTCAGATTGAGCTGATCCATGGGACAGGCTCTCTGCAACTTGTTCTTTGTCACTGTGCTTTGCCACTTCTTCATCAACGTCTCCAGCAACATCAATTATTTCAGCTTTATCTCCATTCTCCTTACTTTTACCATAGATTTCAATGAAAAATTCTATTTCCACATCTTCTTTGTCTGCAGACTTCTCATCAAAGATCATTTTTGTAGCATCGATTTCTTCCATTTCTTTACTAGACAGCTTTGCTCTTCGTGGGCTTAGAGCCTCCATTTTCATAGTCTTCTGGGTCTTCAACAAATGTCTCCTTGCCGACAAGAAGCACTTCAATGGAGGCAAAGGAGAGTGGTGATGACCATTAAGAGAACAGTATGTGTAGGGGCAAACCTTCATAACTGAAGTCCCTTCAGATTCAGTTGCCCCAGGACTTAGCATAAGGTATGGTGGAAACTTTGAGTCCTTCATAGTGGAAGAACAGGTGGATCTCTGTGCATTCATATCTGCACAAAGAACAACTCTGGAAGACTTTTTAGCCGAAGCTCTTGCCGGCTTGAAACTAGGTGTCTTTATTAAAGTCCTCGCCAGCTTCAAACTAGATGCTCTTGTTAAAGCTCTCGCTGGTTTATTACCAGAAGCAGAGCTATGTTTTGAATTGCTAGAGCTTCTTCTACTCATATTCTTACTTTCAGAACCGGTTTGAGTATTCCGAGGACTCACCAGAGACTGCTCCTTCCTTGCTTCAAAACAGCTGGTGGACTTCATGTAATTTGGTGACCCGTCAGATGCTTTGATCAGAGGCTGCTGCTGCTGCTGCTTCTGTGGGATTGCCGGCGGCGGCTTTCCGGGCTGTGATATGTTCCTTCTTGTAGGAGATGATCTCAAGCTCTCAATATCTGAAAGCTTGATTGATCTTGACTTCTTTATCTTCTTCTTCATATCAGCTCCTCTGTTTTTGCCATCCTGGTATTGAGAAGAAGATGGTTTTTTGAGGTTTGCCAACAGCTTTTCGGATTTGACATGATCAGCTTGGATTCCAAGCTTGTTGGGTACCTTTCTTTGAACCATTTTTAGAGGAAAACCAACATGACAAACATATGGAGATGAATTCGAGGTGGGTTTTCTTAATTTCTTCCCTTTGGGAAAAGGGAGTTCAAGCCTTGGAAGAAAGGTAGGTCTCTTGTGGTTTGCTCTAATATGAATTTTGCATGGGAAAAGAAAGGGGATTCTTGAAACCCAAACAAGAAGAAAGATTCTTCTTCTTGGTTTGGTTTTCTTTGGCTTGCAGTCGGTGGCCTTTTTGTTGATTTTCAACTGCGGTTTGGCAGATGAAATTTGAATAAGGCTGAGATAAGTGTCTGATGCTGACCTGCACCATTAGGTCTGTTTAGGGCCCTCTGTTTTGGGCATTTTCTGAATTGAATTATTTCCGTGTGCCATGGGAATAATACATTTGGCACCTCACTTTATTTCTTATTTTTTAAGGGATTAAATTAACGGTGATTAGACCCTCTAACCCACTATTTCTCTATACAATAGCTCCTCTCCATTTTCTAGTGAAATTGAGAGAATCATTGTCCTAATTATAAGCCTCCTCAATGTTTCTATGCATTAAATTGTGGTTAATGAGGTTACATGCTTGAATGGAAGATGGGTAGTAGTAGTTGATTGTTGAACAATTTAATAAAAATAGGTTTCAATGAGCCCAAGGGGTTGCATACTTGATGGTGATTTTAAATTCTCATAGCATCAGTCCGGCCGCCCAATATACATTGACACGTTGCACAAACATGAAACATCCAACACCAGATTGGGATCTCCAGTAATTTGTTGTAATTGAGTTTTATATAGGCTCTCTTGAGCAACAAAAATTGTTAGAAATTACAATCCCTAATCGTAATAGTACTTTGCAAACTAGCACATCTAATTTGGTGCAGTTGGTTTTACATGAAACGTACATTCGCCTTAATGCATGTTTAGGTGCAATCACAGACAGAATTAAGATTTCTCGTGAGAGAACAAAGCATGAATGAGGGACCGAACTTAATTTTTAGACTATATATATGAAAAAAATTTAAAACTGGGGGGGGCATGGACCCCTTGCCCCATAATTCTGTCCCTGGGAGCAACTTCAAAGCTGAAGATGGGTATGTTTTTCTGTTTTTGTTTGAGGTTATCATAATGCTCTTATGGATCTTACTAGAAGGAACTCAGCTCATTAAATTGAAAAGTTCAGGTATGAAAATCTGAATAAATTGTATTTAATTAAATGGTGCAGATTTTAAGCACCTCATCATCAATTTAATAAGATATATAATGATTAAGGAAACTTAAGAATCTGTTAGAGATGATTAAGAACTTCATTACACAGTTTCCTTAGAAGAATCTGATGATCTTAAAAGCTTATACATGCTTCACATCAGCATTTAGAATTCCAATAAATGATTCTATAAACAAAAATAAATAAATAAATAAAAAGGTTCTGCATAAAATTTCTCTAAAATAATCATATCATACACATTGATTAAAGTTTATATGACTTAGAAAAGGAGTTACTTTCCAAAAAGCATGAATTTTATAACTTTTATCGCACGTATGATATTATGACTCTTAATTAGATTTTAATCATAAAATCTCAATTTATCTTAATTATATGCAATTACAAACTGACACAACAATCCACGTTACACTATCATGTTTGCCATAATTAAATTTAAAATTATTTAATAATTAGCCTGATAAATATTTATTAGGTGGACTATTTTAAAGATGCGATGGACTTTTATTTTATTTAATTTTTGTTTTGGCTAACAAAGTGGACTATTTTCTTATTGAATGGGAACAGCCAGTGATAAAGATAGGGCGGTTGCACTTTACAAAAGCCGAGCCGGGCGGTCGGCGATAATGGGCAGCCCGTGGGCCCTACTCTGGGCCCAGGGTGCCTTTTGGCAGACGCTCCATTTCTCTATCCCCAATGCAAGGCACGTTGCCGGTTGCCTACAAAGAAAATATAAAAAGAATGGGTCCCACTCTTTGGACATGCCACCATCAAATGCCTACGCTTAATTCAAAACCAAAAAAAAAAAAATCAAGAATGTGTGTTTTGATAGACTTTCAAAGAATTTTTCCTTGACTTACAAAAAAAAAAAAATATATATATATATATATATATATATATATATATAATGACTACTTTTAAATTGAATTGGACGAAGTTTTCTTTTTTAAATTGGGTTGAAAAAATTATTTTTAATTTAGTTTATTAAACTAACATTTCTTTTTATAGAATATAATTTTTACATGCATTATTTTTTTAATAGAATTAACACGTATCAATTTAATAGATTGGGTTAGTCATTATTTTAAAATTTTCTTATTTTGTTGTCTCACTTAATGGTAAATGTAGAGATGAGAAATTGTTTAGAATATTATAGTTTGTGAAAACTATAACATCATTTGTTTTTTTTTTCCTATTCATTAGGTAATGATATGCCATATATCCGCTCAACCAGTCTAGGTCAAAGATGTGAGCTCGAGCCCAAGCTACGAAGCCAAGATGATCAAGCTCAGACCATAGGCCCCAACCAACTATCGAAAGCTAATGTGCCAGTGTGATGGTTGCTTAGAGAATGTTGAGCGTGTAGCATTGAGAATAACTACCCTCCGGTCTCGTTCTAACTACCAACAAGTGTGAAATCTAATGTCACACTTGGTCAGGGCCGTAATTCAGCACTAAGGTCATACCTTGTTAGTGGGCACATCATATAAGGAGAAGGCATGTGATCATTTCAAGTACATTCACTCAACTCTTCTCTAAACAAACAATCTAACTCTCTTAGAGCAATTCACCATTTACATTTGCTAACTTAAATATTAGAGAGTTTCTTCATCGGCGACTCCCGGTAAGTCTCCGACTTTTTTACTCCTCCTTGCAAGCGTCTATTGGCGAGTATGACCATACGATTAACTGCATCATAAGCTAAGATTTGACATGGTATATATATAATTTACCTCATCCAAACTTTACTCCTATACAACCAGAAATATTGCACAATCAAAAAAGTTAATTGTGCAATATTTTATCATCCAGTTGTTTGCTCATTACAATTAACTAAACTAAATGGTCGATGCACAAGCGTCTAGTGGGTATTAAAATAATAATAATAAAATAAAATCATTTGACAAAATATTGTTCTTCTGAATAGGGTTGGAGGAAACCTCTCCTTCTAGCAAATCCAAATATGCCATACAATTTGGTGTCCTTTCTCTTTTGTTATCTTTTCCAAAATCCAGCCGACACTGACTACTAGTTCCCCTATCTTCCGGGTGACACACACTTTACTAGTGTACACCTTTCTTTCTCTTTCTTTCTTTGTTTTCTCTTTTGGATTACCTTTTTGAAGGGTGACTGTAATGGGCAATTAATACCCATTAATTATCATACGTAGGGACTAAGGAACTCTTCCATTTCCATGATGTTCATTAAGCATGGGGTCCCATCCATGAGAAGCAAAAGTATTTGTTGATTTCCAAGTTTGTGTCAATTGGGATGGTTATAATCAACCCTTTGCTTCAAACTTAGGTTCAATCAGTCTCTTTTGTAGCCCAAGAAAGAAAAGGAAAAGAAAATATTATTGTTCTTAACTTCTTGGTTCATCTCAATGAAATGAAATTGGGTATTGAATCTTATCACATTTCTAAGGTTAGGCAAAAATGCACAACTAATTGCATATCAAAATCCTCTACATCAAATTATGAAAATTTGTGTCGTTTTTAGACATCGAAACACTTATGCTACTTAGGGTCCGTTTGGGATTGCGATTTCAATAAGTGCGATTTTAAAATTTGTATTTTTAAAAATCGCGTTTTTAAAATCGTTTCTTTTTAAAATCGCAAAGGCATTTGGTAAAATATGTTAAAAAATACTTTTTAATTAGATATTTGTCATGAGAAATTGTAACTTTGGTTTAAATTCGCCTTTTTTTTCAAATAAGCAGTACCCCCTAGCCTGCTTATAGAAATTGCATTTTTTTTCCTATTTTAAATTAAGTATTTTTTAAATCACAATACCAAACGCCTTATGTTTTGCGATATCTTTTAAAAATGTAAATTATTCTTACAAAATCGCAATCTCAAACACACCCTTATTAAAAATGTAGCATGTTATAGTTGAGAATCGAGTATATTTTCATCAAGTTTATACTCTTTATGTTATTAAAAAAAAAAAATGTTAAGCTAAAAACCGCGTCTTTTGGCTTGCTGGAAAATGAACGTTTCTACAAAAGTGAAAGATAAAACCTTTTTGGGAATGAAATTCTTTATGGTTGCCTTGATAACATGCTACATTTTTAATATGTGGTATTTTTTGAGTGTTTCCATACTTAAAAACAGCCTAAATTCTGCAATTTGAGAATCTACAAATTCTTTTAAAATTGTAAGGAATCCTACATAAGCTTTTAAGTGCCACATTTTTCTTTTCATTTGAGCAACTGAAACCAGAATAGGATAGCCTTTCTCCTCCCTTACATTCCCTATACCTTGCTGTGAGGGGATTCAAATCCAAATCAATGATACAATATCAACTTATTTGAACAAAGTTTTTCTCTCCTCTAACACATTCTATTAAATTGACATTTGTCTTTAAAATATGTGATTTTCACATACATTTTTGTTGAGGTTTGACAATGTTACTCTGCTCATTTGGACTGCTCTTATAACATGTCTTACGAATTGCGATTTCGAATGTTATAAAAGGATTTGGCTTTCCTCACTGGACACCAATTGATTTTTAGATGAGATGGTCAAAGGTCCGACCTAACAATTTTTAATAAATTAAATTTTAAAAACAAATGTCAATTAAACATATTGGATTAGAGGAATTTTTTCTCTTTGAACCTAGTTTTGAGATAGCTTAGAAAGACAGCATAAAAAGAAAAAGAAATATATATATATTGCACCGACAATATAATGTATCATCAATAATTATTATGTGATAGAAGCCCCATAATATGTTTTCATGGCCTATATATACATAGGCCATAAAAACAATAATTGCATAGTATTGCAATTTTTTATTTACTTTTATGCATTATTTTGTAATTATTGCATAGTTGCAATCTTCTCATTAGTAGGTAATTCTATAATAGTTATATTTTTTAAAATAATTAAAAAGAAACAATTATTTTAAGTAACTTTTAGAGGTTGATACTCTGAAAGCGATGAATTACAGGTCCAATCCTCTCAAAATCCTTAGATTCCTATAATATGGTAAAGAAGCTTGTGTTGCAGGAAGCTAAGAACCTTAGACAACCTAAATCTAATAGAGCTATAAACTAGGTGCTTATGAAGAGAAAGGAGTATATATACCACCTTAAAGCCTTTCATAGGAAAACTGTAGGGCCTAGTGTGATATATGGGTACGAACATGCATGTTCTTGCTAAATTACAAACTTAAAGGGGACATCATGCTGGGGTTTCAAAATATTCAAGCCTATAATCATTCTTACATGACCCAAAAAACTCCATGGAAAATGATGTCTTTTCTGTGGAGGTCAGTTCTACCCTACTATGATGAGCTAGTGGGAGTGCCCCATACCCAAAAAAAAAAAGGTTACTAGTCTATGCTATCAAACTTGATGAAAATTGGATACATAGACGCAGTAGTGAGGAATTAGGATTTTTCATATTAGGAGGTTAATAGAGGGTCAGGCTTAATTTTGATAGTACCAAAAATGCACATATATTTAACCTAGTAAAAAAATCGAAGAAAATTTGGAAAACAATGGAGCCACGGCCCCGTTGGTCTTAATGCAGTGCCTTCTCTGGATATAGGTGGAACATTATATTCAGGACAAGTTTTCTTTCAAATTGAGTTAGAGGAAAAAAATTTTACCACAATCTATTAAACTAACATTTATTGTTAGAGCATATGATTCCTATGTGCATTTTTTATAAGATTAACAAACCATGCATGTGATTGTGAGAATCGCGTTTTAAAAACGTACCTGAAAATTACATATTTTAAAGACAAATAGCAATTTTGGGTCCGTTTAGGTTTGCGATTTTAAAAAATAATTTTAAAATAGTGATTTTAAAATATGTGATTTTAAAACATGATTTTTTTAAATGCAATTAAGCGTTTGGCAAAATCATTGTATTATTGGACTAACGAGTAACGAGCTCTTGGCCAGTGGCCCGTGTTTTAGATTGCTGGCTTCGATTATTGATTATTGACGAACTTTAGTTTTATTTAATATTTTAATTTTATATATTATTTATATTTAAAGAGTTAGGATTATTTTATATTTTAATAAAAAACTTGTCCCAATCCTAGTAGAATTAGGATTAGGGTTTTAACCGGTTCTATATAAAGCCTTCTTTTTTCCCCCTTTGAATATTCTTCGCGCTGAGACGCAATCCCTTTGAAGATTTATAACATTCATTGAGGTGCAGATTAACATGGCAGCCACCGCAGATACCGTAAGCCTGAAGCTTGTGATAGACAGAAAGAGCCAACGCGTGCTCTTTGCCGAAGCAGACAAGGAATTTGTTGATTTCCTCTTCAGCATCTTCACTCTGCCGGTCGGAACTGTGACGAGGCTTCTGAAAGAGGACGGCAGCGGCGGAATGGTAGGCTGCCTGTCGAGCCTCTACCGGAGCATTGAAAATCTGAGTTCTGATTACATCCAACCAAGCATAGACAAACGATTTCTGCTACGACCCAAAATAATCATGCCCGGCGCTAAACCCCCTCTCCTATTGCCAGACGTCGTCTCAACATTCCGTCAATTGTATGGTTGTTCGTGCGGTGGTAGCGATGGTATCGATGGTAACGATGGTAGCGGGAGCACTCGCGTGGCCGACGACTATAGAACAATTTGCCCTAAGTGCGACTATAAGATGGACGGGAGCGTAACCCTCGTAGACCCGCTGGGAGAAGTCGAGGTATCGTTCTGGGGTGAGGAAGGTTACGTGAAGGGGACGGTTACATACATGGTGATGGATGATCTGAAGGTGAAGCCCATGTCTACCGCCTCTGTTGTCACTCTGTTTACCCGCTTTAATGTCAATTTCAACGAAATTGGTGCCATTGAGGAGAAAATGGTCGAATTCGGCATGGATGATGGTGTCAAATTGCTCCGTGCTTCTTTGCAATCAAAAACTGTTTTGACCGACGTCTTTCTTTCGGGCAGTAAAAAATAAATAATCGGGTCTTTTAGTTTTGTTTAAGTTTTAAGATCGTAATTCAATAATAAGGTGGTCGAATTAGGGTTAGGGTTTTTATCTCTGTTTAATTAAGTGTTTTTATCAATAATTAATGAAAAACAAAAAAAAAAACATTTTGAAGTATGACTCTTGGACTCGGGTGAAGTAAAAGAGAACACGCACGCCGGCAATTTTTTTTTTTTAATATTAAAAAATTAAAAAAAAAAATGAAAATAGCCTGGCGTGCTCAGAATCACGGCCCCTTGGACTCTGATCCTTCTCTTTTTTCCTCTTTCTCTGTTCTTTTTCTTCCAAATTTTGTTTGAAAAAAAAAAATGTTAAAGTATTAATTAAATGATTAAATTTTACTCATTCCTAAAAGTTTAAAAATTTCATCAATTCTTTACCCGTCACTTATTAAAAAAGAATTTGAGTCCACACGAGAGAGAGTTTTAAAGTATTAATTAAATTATTAAATTTAAGTAAAAAAAAAAAAAAACTCCGTCCTTTTTTAGAAAGCACCACAATATTCAAAATGTTGTAAAGTAACTCATCAAACTAACAAAGTGGACACATTTTTTTTTTTATTCCTATACTCTTATTATTTTAAAAACTAAAAAAACTAAAAGATTATTATTATTATTATTTTGAAAAAAGAAAAAGAAAAACGAGAGGTGGTGGAGTTTAAGTTGGAATATTTTGTACGTAATTTTACTCTCATTTCAATTAATATTCTACATGTCGAACCGCACTTATTGAATGCAATTTGAGTCCACATGTAAAGAGAAGTATTAAAATATTAATTAAATTATTAAATTTATTATTTTATGTCAACATAAGTAATTTTAATATAACCATGATTTAATAGTGACAAAATATTTGAGATAACTATGATTTAATAGTGACAAAAGTGTCCAAAACCATGATTTAGATGTTTAATTGTTTTTTTGTAATTTTTCGAGTGTTCATTGACATCTTACACTTGCAAGCATTATTTGTGCCTTCAGAAATCAAACAATTGTTTTGAGTGTTGTCATCTTCCAACAATCCAAAAATGATTCCTACACAGATAGCTAAGCTAAGCTAAGAAACAAACCAAGATTTTGCCAACTGATTAACCTTTTACGAAAATGACATCAAGCTAAGTACTGTATATACCACTCAAATTCAATACTACTTGAGTAAGTTAAAGACAAGGATCTTATCGGGAATCTGCTTTTTGTTTGGTGCACAAGAAATATGGAATCACCAAGAAACTTTTCTACACGAAACTATAATAGAAATATGTCTTCTTTAAAGAAAAATTAGTAAAGCAGTGGCTCCTCTAAGAAGTCATAGCTTTGCAGCAAAAGGCCATCATGCCATTCAGAAATCCACCCAATTTTGTGGTGGGAATAGGATTAATATAACTAATTTTCAGGATTCAAACTCATTGCAACAAGACATTTAGAAGAAAAAAAAAAAAAGACACTAATTCTGCAAATTGCTACTTTAAACAAACATCACTCGGTATCCTACAAATTTTCTCTACTTCCATGTCACTATGTCTTTTTACCTATATTTAACCTGCTATTTACTTTGTTTGAATATTTGTTCAGTTATAACTGTTACTGATAGAATACATATATAGTCAGCCATTCACTGAATTTCACACAAAAAAAAAATTGGCACAAGAAAAAAATTTACCTCATTTGAAAATGTTGCATATTATTCAGAAGTAGGAAAAAAAAAAATTCACCACTATTGAACCTGAACAAGGACAGAATAAAGCATGAAAGCTGGATCAGTCAAATTATGCCCTTCTTTGTGCAGACACTAGGTTCTTTTTCACCAAAAAAAAAAAAAAAAGATACCTAAAATTAAAAAGGGGAAAAAAAAAAAAAAAAGTGATGAAGAGGAACTTTTCCTACCCTGTAGCAATTTTCTTTTTTGGGGGTTCTTTTTCTGGTTTTGCTTGTATGTTTCTCTTGCACTGATTCCCAAATTTCAAAAATCAAGAATTTTGGGACAAGAGATTAAGTTCATTTTCTCGGGATTCAGATAGGGTGTAATGAGAGTCGTTCAATGCTTGTGTAACAGGCAACTTATGTAAGAGAACACTCGAGCACCATCCTACTTAGGCTCGGGCAAATATTTGAGTAGTCCGAACAGGTATCCAAACTCCTGTTTAAACAAGATGAGACTCGAGTGTCCTCTCACATTACGCTTGATCCCCATCCATTGCATCCAATACCCCATCCATATTATTTGATCCTTGCTCACTAAACAACAGATTACGGTGGGGTATGTGCAATGAGAAGGATGACACTGATTGCTCACTCTGTAGTGTTGAAATTTGGGAGGTTTTTTCTCAACCACTCGGATTTGTTCAACCTAACCTACTTTTAATGCAGATAAGCACAGTTGGTGATATTAGATAGATGGTTTCCATTCATGCAGCATTCCCCAAACTATTGTACTCTAATAATTCATTATTTAATATCATGATTAAGGAGTAAGTAGAAATGCCTAAAAGCCTAAATGATTGACTTGAGGTTTTAATTTGTTTAAAAACATTATGGCATACCCCACAAATATCATTATTGTTTAACTTGCTTTCTCTGCTTTACCCCCCAAATATCTGTCAATTGTCATCAACACAATTTTTGCAAAGGATGAACAATGAGGTCAGGACAGAATCATGATTTTTCCAGGGGATCAAAGCACAAATGAGAGGTCAAGCCTAATTTTTAAAGTGCAAATATATATAGAAAAAATTTCAAAAATTTCAAAACCAAGGGAGCCATGTCCCTGCCCCTCCAACCCCATTGGTTCTGTCCCTGTATGAACAAAAGAGTAGTTGGAGCTACATATAATATAATTCTCTTTTCTTCTTTTGGTAAGGAAGATATATACAATTCCCAGGACAAATATTCTTTTAATCATTCCCCAGTATTAGATTAACTCTATCTTTCAATTTATGTTCTCTTTTGTACAGCAATAAGTAATATGGCAAAAATGGGAGAAACAAGAAAAATAATATATGGGAGAACTTGGCTCAGAGCACCCTCTTCAATCTCAACTTCTTCAAGGGGATATTTGGATTTATTTTGAAGAAAGGCTTCAAAAAAATTCTGATAACCTGTGTTATTTGGAGAAAAAGGAGTGCTTGTTGTGAACTTCATCATCTCCATGGCCTGTTAGAGTCACAATTTTCACATAAAAGTAAAAATACTATAACAAAGAAACACATACCAAAAAAATTAGTGAAAATTTCTTGCTACATGAAAGACCAATTCTAGAGAACACCCATGACATATATAAAACTATTTCTGATTGGTGCTGATAAATTTAAATTTGAAAACCACTGACTTTCCATGTTCAGGAAAAGAAATTTTCCACAAAGCAAGAGTTCTTAGGCATTGACACACAGTAAGAGTTCATCTTCATTGAGGCTGCCCTGTTAGAGTTAGACCTTTTAGCATAGACACTCCCAACAGTTGTTGTATCCTCTTTGCAATCATTTTGATTTCTTTCCTTGATTCTTCATTCAGAGAAAATTAGGTCAATTATTACAAAGCTCTTAAAGCTAGTTTAAATAAAAAGCACAACTACAAGAATTCTGATGAGGCTGGAACTCATCTTGGCAAAATGAGGCATAGTATGCCTCTCCAACAGTTGTTGTATCCTCTTTGGTCTTTGCAATCATTTTGATTTCTTTCCTTATTTCTTCTCATTCAGAAAAAATTAGATCAATTATTACAAAGCTCTTAAAACTAGTTTAAATAAAAAGCACAAGCTACAAGAATTCTGATGAGGCTGGAACTCATCTTGGCAAAATGAGGCATAGTATGCCTCTCCAACAGTTGTTGTATCCTCTTTGCAATCATTTTGATTTCTTTCCTTGTTTCTTCTTGATAACTTCGTCAGCATACATTATACCCTTGCCTTTGTACACTTCAGGCGGCTTACAGCTACGAACAGTAGCAGCAAACTGGTGCACTCTTTGCTTGTCTAGTCCAGTGCAACAGACTACATTGTTTTTGAAGCAGAAAACACGAACAGCCGGCGGAACAGTCAGCTCAACCTCATGACTGTATCCCAATTTCAAAAACAAGAGGCGTCCTGCAGCTTCAGCTCTTGCTTTGTACCCAACCCCCACAATCTTAAGAAACCGAAAGAATTTGGCTTCCATTGAGGTTTAATATTCTTCTGAGATAAACAAACAGCAGTGAACAAAACTTACACAGAAAAACAAAAGCCAAAGGAACAACAAATTATCTTCTAAGAAGAAATAATTTATATTTGGCATTTGAAAAATCTTAGTTGTTACGATTATTGAAAGATGGAATCTTAGGGGGAACAAATACTCTTCTTTGTAACTAAAAGCGAGTAATAAATAAAACAAGACGTGCATTGAGAGCTCAAATCTATGTTTGTTAAACAAATTATTTTGACTTTTGTTTTCTGTTCTCAAAACACAAAATACTCAAAGCTGTTTTCATCTTCATGTATCATTAGAACAAAAACAAAAACATAAACATCCTCCAAAACATGTTATCAAGTCGACTGATAAGAGAAAGGCTCAAGACCTTAAGTTATTGCTTGATTTCTGAAAACAAAGAAAGGGGGAAAAGATAAATGGGCTTTGGTAATGCCACGATGTCTTCCACTCACCAACAGAAAATCAAATATTTACTTACAAGAATTTAGAGGGAGAAAAGCTTATGCTCTTAAGTTATGCTTGATTTTCAAAAATGTATTTTTGGTAATGCCACTATGCCTTCCACTCACCAACAGAAAATCAAATTTTTACTTCAAGGATTTAGTGAGAGACTCCTGGGTTCCTACACCCATTACCCAAAACTCCAACATGATTAATGCTCAAACAACTCATAGCAACCAGGTTCAAAGTTAACAGTGCAAACTCCAAAATTCTTAAAAAGAAATCAAGTGCATCCCAACATAAACATCAACAAAAAACCCAAACTTGAAGTCATTTCCAAGGCTACCCAGTCATACACAGCCCCTAAAAAATGGTATAAACCACTTCCCATAATCCCAAGAACTCCCAAAATCACATCCTGAGAACCGAAATGAAACCCTCAAACCCCCGAATTGTGGAATTTGGCCGAGACTTTCAAATGGGCATTATCAAATTCCATTCTATTAGATTTATTCTTTACTCACCATGTATAAACATAAATCAAGCTTTTAAATTGATAAATTTTAGAAATTATGGGTGCTGAGCCTAGAGGGCGCTAGCCAACCAAAGAAGAATAGAGATCGCTTTGAGCGTGTGTGGTGCTAATTGTGCAGCAGTGGGATATTTCTCAGCCATTACCTGAAGTGCTGCATGTGATGGTTGGGTTGCTTCGAGTGTGTGTGTATCACTGTTGACATGTGCGGTAGAAGATTGGCGCTGCTTCAGTGGGTGCTGGTGACGAACCGAGCAACGTGTGGTGTGCCCGGTGGTGCAGTGGCTGCTGATTTCTCCGGTTTCCAGTGGACATGGAGGTGTGCAGCTGTGGGAGGTAACCGAGATTGGCATGAGAAATGGAATTTGGAGAGGATGACAAAGGGTTTTGATGGTTTTGATGGGCTAGGGTCTTGATGAGCGAGTTTAAACAGTAACGAGCGAGCTTGTACAATGTCGAGCTCGAGTTCAGATCGAGCTTAGCCGAGCCAGTATCGAGTGAGTTGTCAAGTGTGTCTAGGGGTGAGCGCGGGTAAGATCAGGCCGGGTATTGGACATTTCGGCTACCCGGCCTGCATGGTGCGGGTATTGAAAATCTAGGCCTGCAACCCGCCCAAAATGAGTAATATCCGCCGAGTTTCGAGTAGTGCGGGGCGGGTAATGCGGGTTGTGCAGGACGGGTCGGGTATTTTGTGATAGAGAACTTACCTAAATCAAGCTTATAACTTTCAGCATCATCGACCATATTGGCAAGTATTGGAAATCGGTTTGGTTTATGAGCTAACAAAACTAATTAGGAAAACACACTGACAGAAATAAGAAAAAATTCAAAAGGTCAATTTCATAGTTAAGTTTTTAGTTAGATTCATTTTACATATTATATATTCCTCTGTAATGCAGCTACGAATAAAATCTTATCTAATCAAACATTATCTAGTTTAATCAGACCAAAAATCTATATTCATCCAACCAAACATTATCTCATCTAATCAGACCAAAAATCTATATTCATCCAACCAAACATTATCTCATCTAATCAGACCAAAAATCTATATTCATCCAACCAAACATTATCTCATCTAATCAGACCAAAAATCTGAAGGCCTTAATAGTTAACAACATATGGAAACGACTCAGTTAGATTTCATTACCTGAGGCCGACGGGTGTAGACTGAATCACAGAGAGTCTGAGACACAACGATCGGTGGGAGCCGGAACTCTGAGAAATAGAGAGATAATGATGACAAAAAATGTTGAAAATACCCTTCAGGAAATTACTGCAGAAGCTTCACGACGACAACTCCCAGAGAGACAGAGAGAGAGAGAGAGAGAGAGAGAGAGAGAGAGCACGACGACGGATGCACGATGGCTGCTCCGGGACACCGGGACATGAGGATGGAGCGGCGCTGGAGAAGAAAATGAAAAGAATGAGAATGAAGAGAGGCGGCTTACTGATTAGGCTTAGACGAGAGAGAGAGATACCTGGTGTGGAGGCTGGGGCTGGAGACGAAAATCAGAGAGGGAGAATGGAGGAGGTAGGAACTTAGAACTTAAAAAAATAAAAACAAAGGTTAGGAACTTAGAGTAGTGACAAAGTTTTCCTCTCTCAACTCTGCTTATAAAAATGAGATGTATCTATTTTTTTAATAATATGTAAGATGTATATGAGTTTTTAATAAAATTTATTTTAATTTTATCCTTATTATTAAAAAAACTAATTGCGGGTCAGAATCCTCTACATCAAATTATAAAAATTTTATCCTTTTTAGACATCAAAATGCTTAAAAAATGCTACTTCTTAAAAAAGTAGTATATTTCCATTAAGTTTATGTTTTTTATGTTATAAAAAAGTGTTGGGCTAAAAACACTCGAGCTCTATCCTACTCAGGCTCGGGCAGATATTTGAGTAGTCTGAACAGGTATCCAAACTCATGTTTAAACAAGATGAAGCTCGGGTGTCCTCTCACGTTACGCTTGATCCTCATCCAATATTCCATCCATGTTATTTGATTCTTCTAGTGATTAGCTCACTAAACAACAGATTACGGTGGGGTATGTGCAATGAGAAGGATGACACTAATTGCTCACTCTGTAATGTTAAAATTTGGGAGGTTTTTTCTCAACCACTCGGATTTGTTCAACTTTACCTACTTTTAATGCAGATAAGCACAGTTGGTGAGATTAGATAGATGGTTTCCATTCATGCAGCATTCCCCAAACTGTTGTACTCGAATAATTCATTATTTAATATCATGACTAAGGAGTAAGTAGAAATGCCTAAAAGCCTAAATGATTGCTTTACCTGAATAAAAAATTTACTTTGCTGTACATATCTGTCAATTGCCATCAACACAATTTTTGCAAAGGATGATCAATGAGATCAGGACAGAATCATGATTTTTCCAGGGGATCAAAGCACAAATGAGAGGTCAAGCCTAATTTTTAAGTGCAAATATATGTAGAAAAAATTTCAAAAATTTCAAAACCAAGGCAGCCATGTCCCTGCCCCTCCAACCCCATTGGTTCTGTCCCTGTATGAACAAAAGAATAGTTGGAGCTACATATAATATAATTCTCTTTTCTTCTTTTGGTAAGGAAGATATATACAATTCCCAGGACAAATATTCTTTTAACCATTTCCCAGTCTTAGATTAACTCTATCTTTCAATTTATGTTCTCTTTAGTACAGCAATAAGTAATATGGCAAAAATGGGAGAAACAAGAAAAATAATATATGGGAGAACTTGGCTCAGAGCATCCTCTTCAATCTCAACTTCTTCAAGGGGATATTTGGATTTATTTTGAAGAAAGGCGTCAAAAAAATTCTGATAACCTGTGTTATTTGGAGAAAAAGGAGTGCTTGTTGTAAACTTCATCATCTCCATGGCCTGTTAAGAGTCACAATTTTCACTTGAATACTACATAAAAGTAAAAATACTATAACAAAGAAACACATACCAAAAGAATAGTGAAAATTTCTTGCTTCATGAAAGACCAATCCTGGAGAACACCCATGACATATATAGAACTACTTCTGATTGGTGCTGATAAATTTAAATTTGAAAACCACTGACTTTCCATGTTCAGGAAAAGAAAGAGTTCTTAGGCATTGACACACAGTAAGAGTTCAAATTCAATGAGGCTGCCCTGTTAGATTTAGACCTTTTAGCATAGACACTACTATATTAGCTGGACAGCCAATTGGTAGTTACCTGAAAGCTGAACAGGAATTGTCTTGCTTTCTTGCTCACTTGAGGATTTGGATGAGACTGCAGCTTCTCATACATCAATCGAGCCTCATTTGCCCTGTCAACCATAATAACTGTTTTATAATCATCAAGCAAGCGAAGAAGAGAAAGCTAATATCATTCAGCACTTTCTCTTTGTGACTAAAGATGCTTCATATACAATCTGACATATCATCTCCCAACAAGGTTTCAACTTGTACACCGGCCAACAAATTAGTGAAATGAATTTTGATACATCCGTTCAGGTGGGGAAAATCTATGTTGCCATGACAGTCGTCTGGCTTGCAAATTAAATTTGAACTTCCACAGTTCTCACTCCTTTGTTATTGTGCATTGCAATTCAACTCCCATACAAACTCAAGAAGTAGAATCCCATCTACCCTGACTTGGGTAAGATCAAAGTGATCAAATTGACACCATAATTTTCAAATTCTACTTTTCTTATCCTTTTGTATTAGTCCTAATAAAAATAACTCCCTTTCAATCACATACACTTTTCTAATTCAAACCATTCAATATTTGTTTTCGAAACTTCAACTTCTCTTGTCAGTCTTAGTAAAAATTATTTACTTGACTTAAAATATGGATCACCATGATGCTACCTTATCGACAACAAAGTTTCTAGTGACTAGTGCAAAGCCTTGAACGTTTCAAAATTCATTCCAAGCAAATATAGTTGAAATATTTTACATATCTCCATAATTCAGAAATCAGTCACATATGTTGCGAAGCTTGCAAAGGATTCAAGGAATATAAAAAGATAACATATACATCATAATGTTGATCGAGTAAAAAATTAATATGTGATGATGTTTGAGCAGTCCAAAGTAAATTCCAAATAACAAAAAAAAAAAAACTTATTTATAAATAAACCAACAAAGAATCTGTGATGTAAACATACAAAGAAAATTGAGCCAGTGCATTACATGTTAGATGGCATTCAAATGCAGGTCTATAGTGTGAGTTGAAGACACCACACTAATCCTGAAGAAAGACACAAGCTTATAAGTTTGATCAAAATTGCATTAAAAGAAAACCATGACAAGACACACATTTCATATGCATCTCCAAAGGACAATGGATTCATCCCATGTGGTATGTAGAGCACAAACAAATTCAATAAAAATGGCATGTTAAGGGACGTCATAAGGGTTCTACGCTTGTATCAAATTCTTAAGACAAATATACCTACTAAGGGAGTCTTGACAAATTGACCATTGCAAAGCAGCTAACCCATGAAGCTCACTCTGCAGAAATTATAAGCATGAAACAAAAAAAAAAAAAAAAAAATATTCAGATAATGTTGCTCCTAAAGAAACCAAATAAAATAAAAAACAGAGAAATAAAGGTCATCATAACGTGACTGAAAATTGTTCACTTTCATCTAATGTGTAGGTAAAGCTATATTTGATTTTTAATGGTGCAGTACTTAATGAATTTCTCAAGCATCGAGGAAAAAAAAGTTCATATATATTAGAGATGAGTAAAGAAACCTACCCACTGATGTGGTAGGATAGTAAGATGAAAGGTGTCAAAATAATACAGTCAACATGTCTACTCAGCCACTGGACTCGTCTGGAAGTTCTTGATCCCTAGGTTTGGACATGTCTTTCTCTATTCTTCTTATAATTTCATTGAAAATTTACTAAGAAATTGGAATAAAAAAGGAGACACCACCAGGAGCAGAAAAAAGAAATAGCTGCCAACAAAGCACTTGGTCATTATTTCCGGCGTTCTAACACCTACTCATAAGTCAATTATCAGCACTATTAGACACATAAGTAAAGAATATCATCCTTTCTCAAGAGAAATCATGTATTTCCCTTATCAAGTCATACTACTTCCATGCATTTCCCTAAAACAAGGCACTAGCCAAATCCGTTCCATAACCATCCTGTGAAACCATCTACCTTGAGTTTCCTCTAATTTTCCCACAATAGCAAGGATGTTTGTCAATCATGAGTCACCCGGCCCACCAGTTAATCAGAATCAAACTTGATTGCGAAAATCAGATTCCTGATATCTATCTCAATTCAAATTATGAGCAATTCAGGTATGATTTGTATATATTTTGTAGAGTAATGCTGTAAATACTAACCAATCATTCAAAAGGGTCATGTGAAATGATGTTACAGCATACTTCATGTGCTGAGTTACATGAATATTGATAATAGAGCTCCCACATCATTTAGCATGAGCATTCTGTAAGATTCATTTTTGAGAAATCATTTCCCTTCCTATGATATGTTAATATGTTCGAAATTGCAAAATTTTGTGTAAAACTGACAAACCTGTTCTCAGCTCTAAATCATGAAGCCAGGATAGAATATGTAATTCAATAATCTTGCAAAGGCAATGGCATAACAAATCCTAACTCATCCTGTGCATAAATGTTTTCATCTTCCTCATTTCATTGTAAATAATGTAGTGATATCAGATAATACACATTTTTTATAAAAGAAATTAACGATGGTACTCATGTAAAAGCTCTACTTAGCTGATATCATTTGATTAAATACATATTGTCAAAAGATATATAAAGTGAGACTTCTTTTCAAATACATATGTAGCTCAAATAGTTTAAACAGCATATTACCTGGAATGTTAAGTTATCCATGACCTTTTCGTAATAGGGTAATGCTTCCCGAAGCTTTCCAAGATTCATTAATGAGTCTCCATCCTTTAATGCCTATAAACATAATAAGTTCACTAAGGAATGCTAATTCATTATACTTCTCAACAATGAAAAATGTAATAAAAGATGCATTCAAAGGCAGTTAAAGAACATAACAAAAGTCCAAGTGTTAGACTCAAAAACTAGTTTAGGTAACATGGTGACAGCAACTTCTCTCTAACTGAAAGATGATATTTTCCAACCATATTCAGAAGCCAAAACTTATTGATACTGTAATATGTAGTATCCAAAGTCTCACCATTTTTGCTAAAGTTTTTCCATATGAAGTTTGCTGACTTGTATTTGATTGCTTGCCCCTAATTTTCAGCAAAAATCTAAATCTTAAACGCCCCCCACCACCACCACCACCAAAAAAAAAAAAAAAAAACTGAAGCCAATTTAGATAATTGGAAATTGCACCAAAATAAGTAAAGAAGAGACATTGTCCAATAAAATTTTATTGGGGTTCCAAAATTTGGTAAGAGTTTATTTTGGTCCCAAAATTAGTTTAAATTTCAAATTCCATTCCAATGTTGAGAAGAAGTGAAGAACTACAAAATGAATGATCGTCCAAGTAGGGGAAATAAATTGTGCACATAATTCCTAATTTAAGACCTTCTAGGACTAAGATCTTAGATCAAGACATAAACAATTATGGTAATATGTAAATAATTCTAAGAACTAATTCCAATTCCTTGATCCAAATGCACTTTTAGCATTCATTTAAGAACATATGTAAAACACATTCTTAACATACAAGTTAACAAGATGATATTTTTATAGAAGCATACCTCCTCACATTCAGATTTTAACTTTGGATCAATCTTTAAGCCAATTTTACTCTCGTACGCTGCAAGTAACTCTCTTGTTCGTGCTTCTTTAGCAGCTCTCTCTTCTGCTGTTTCAAGCACCTGCCCAGGGCGTATAACTTTTCCACCACCAAACTGATCAAGAACAAAAGGAAATATCTAAGAAAACTATCTACCCTTGCTTGTGAGATTAGATTATAACAGTAAAAGGCACATCAGTATCAACAGAATAAAACTAAATAACAAAAGCCTCCATCATCCCATAGTATGAAACAATATTCTATAATGAAATGTATATTGCTTTGGAGCGACAGGTGGCACATGTGATAACTACTTAACAAATTCATTCCTAATTGAGATCATGAACCAACAGCGTTAACGTACAACATGGATTGACTCATTCAAAGATACTATAGAAAAGAATCTTCAAAATGTTTCTGTTCTTTGCTATCAACACAAAATTAAAACAGAAAAAATGTTAATGCAATGGGGTCTTCTACTCTAAGATCTTGTAAAACTCTGAAAGTTACTTGAATATTTCATGAAAACTGAGAACAAGCAAAGATCCATTTTACCCTCCAGGTATCAAGATATGAGCAATGGTGTGAAACTGAAGCTCTCCTTTTTTCCATTATTTCAATATCTTATGCTTGGAAGCCAGCAGAACCAAGAGATTAATGCATGATCAAAACGTGTGTTGAGTTTGATAATTTTGATCTAAATCAACAAGTTCAAATGTTCAACAAGTTTAAGAAACAATAGTATAAAGTAAAACGTGGCTCTCTACGTTCTCCTTTTCCTTTCTTTCTTGCTTTCTTCTTTTTCCTTGAATTCTATAGTTTCCATCTTGATATATAGATTTCAGAAACTTTAAACAGATTGTCCAAACCAAGATAATTCACTTTCTATGGAAAACCTCCAAAACATTTATTTGTTTTCCAACATGATATCATCACTCAACAATTTACCAAACATAAGAGTAACATCCTTCAGGCCCACAAATTCAGAAACATCAACAAAAAAGTATGTACATCAAAAATATTGGCAAAAATATATCTACTCACTACTCTAACATCAGTTGTGATAGCCACTACCATACCGTTTTTGAAATATTTCCAGGTCTAGGAAAGACTCCCCATGAAGAAACCTTCGGCTTGTAAATTTCTGAATCATATTCCTGAGGCAGAGTGGGCTCCAATGCTGTCGTGCCTTCGAAATAGCTGGTATCCCCAACAATGAACTCCACCTCAGGCAAGTCCCCGCCTGAGAAAGAGTCTGAAACAGGAACCAGCCCAGGTGGCAGTCCCCTGCTCCTCTTCTTATCCGCAAAGTCAAGCCCCATAAAATCAATGCCTGAAATTGAGAGTTCCCCCTTCTTACTAACTGTTTTCTCCACAACCTCATTTCCAAGGTTTCCCCCATTGCCTCTCTCCAATCCTAAAAGTAAATGCACAAAACTAAATTTAGCTAATATAGTGAATAAATTGCCAAGAGTAATCAGCCAAGAGTCATAACCATTTGTTTGCTAATAAAATGAATAAATTGCCAAACATGTTAAATTATAAAAGCAAAGACTTGAAGATAACTCACAAGTACTTGTTTCACTTCATTTCACATGGCAACCAATCTTTTAAACTACCAGTTATCCTAAAAGCTTAAACTTATAAGAAGAGATAATGAGGCTCAACACGTGGAATATTTAATTTAAATGAGGTGATTTGACGGAGTCAATGTTTGATTTTAGGACCTTTAGCTACCATGTTAAATTAATAGTTATCTAGCAAGCTTAACCTTATAGTAAGAGATAAATTTACTAACTTAATCATTACTTTAACACAATCAACAATAAAATAAAATCTGCCATTCTCTCTCTGTCTCAAAACCTTAACTTTCCAAAATAATACCTGAAACTGTGTCAATCTCTCTACCATTCTTGCCACCACCCACAACACCTTTATTCTTTCTGTACTCTTTGGCCCTCTCCATCGCAACCTTGACTGAAACCGGCACTTCCTTAGTCCCAGAATCCTCAACTGGGTTCTGCTCAATTTTCGAAACCTGTTTCGATTTTGCCTCCTTCTTATACGCCTTAGCTTTTTCAAACGCGAGCTTCACAGGGTCAATAGCACCCGTCACAGGTTCCGGAGTAGTTTCTGGCGAGCTTGGTGAAATGGGTTCTGAAGATTCAGCATTGGATGGGTTCACAGAGGAGGAGAGCTTCAGTGGCTTTAATGAGTGGGTCTTGTTGAGGATTGTGGAGGGGAAGACAGTGGGTTTCGAAGGAGAGATGGTGTTGATGGAGTTGAGAGCAGAGAGCCACGACGGTTGAAGAGAAGCCATGGTTGGTTGGTGTTGGAAGTTAATGGGGTTTGACAGAGTGTCGCTGTGTGTGAGTGTTGGGATTGACTGACAGTCTGGTTTTTCAGTTACTGTTGGTCCTGTTGGATAAGGGAGGGTTGTTTGATATAAATAGTTTTTTAGATTTTTATAAAATAAAAATAAAAATATTAATTTTAAAAAATAAAATAAAAAATGTGGGAGAGATGTTCTGACTCACCTCTCATTATTTTTTTTCCTAGTCTAACTAATAATTTGATATTTTTAAATATTATTTAATAGACTATTATATAACTTTTATATAATTGAGATGACATGCCAAAGAAAATCAACCCTTGTTGATTCAAATATTAATTTTCACTGTTGCGTCATCTCAACTATATTGCAGTCATACAACAGTTTACTAAATCTAATATAATACATTGGAATTATCTTTCAATCTAAAAGTTTAAATGTATGGAATAGGTTTTTTTTTTTTTTTTTTTTTTTTTTTTTTTTCAATTTCAAAAAGAAAATATAGCTGAGATATATATCAAAAAGCACCAGGTTTTCTTTTTAGATTTTATTCTTGGTTTCAAACAAGTGAGACAAATGAGAAGGGACACTATCAAATAGCATATCATTTTGCCATTGTGCATTTAGACTGTAGATTTTGTCAGTATCACTCTCATAGTGTGCTCTATCACCAGAGGAAGAAAATGCTGAAGAATCAATGGCTAAACTCACGTGAAACAACCCCAACAAAATTTACTGTTGATGATTGTCACATTCACACAGCTCAATGTGATTGTTAACATGTTTTTTTTTATTAGGTAACTCATTGCAGTTTTTACCTAAACCAGCACAGATTTATATACAAAGCAGGGAATTTGAGTTGGGGGTGGTGGGGACTTTATAGGATGAGTTTCCTAACATCTGAGCATACAATTTTCATAAGCTTTGGTGTTTTGGCCACCTTAGCTACCACCGGAATATTGCAATTTAACAACAACCCTTCTAGCCCAATTCACCATTTCCCACCTCAGGCTCATCATAGCAAGAACCACAAGACGAGCATTCTTACCCTGGCCACAAAGCTGCCAATAATTGTAAACAAATACAAACCATAGGAATTAGCACAACCACTACCACCACCACTCAAATTGAACCACCAATATGTTCAGCACCATTGAAATGGAACGAGGAGTAGGCGCCTGATCAAACGCCGTTTCTGGTCTTGAGATCAGCAGAGGCTTGTTGGCTCCCCTTGACAGCACCAGCTTAGCTAGCTTCCATCGTCCACTCCTATGACACCCACTGCCTCATCCCCACTTCCAACATAGACACAAGGACCTTGCTCGCATCGGCTAGTTTAGAATGATAAAACCATTGAAAATTTGATCCAGGTCCAATTTCAAATCATAACACCACAGCCAAACATATATTATAAAGTCAAAAAATTGTTCGAGTCCATTGTGAAATGTACTTCTATTTCAAATTGCAGAAGTTATAATCCATGTCCAAGATTCGGGTTCAATCTACAACAAAGTGACATCCAAATAAACTTTCTATGGAGAACATACCCAATTAAACCTATTTACTAGTTCATCTGTTCACCAAGAATACCACAGTTATCAAGCTTCCAACAGTCATTGAAGCAAGGCAGCAAACCTCTCGAATGTCATGCATCATCTAAAGACACGAAGTACGTGATTTGAGCAAGTGAAGCCCCCATCAACCATGAGATTATCCCCACTTACATATCTTGCTTCATCGCTTGCTAAGAAGAGTACGGCATTAGCCACATCATCAGCAGTCAACTCCACCCCCTGCAAGTTAGCATTCCTCCCGACAAAAGCACGAAAACCTTCCGCAGCCTCCTCGGTCCTCTCATCCTCAGGCAAGTGAGCTAAAGCCAAGCCTGTCAGAACCGCATAAGGAGAAACACAGTTAACACGAATCCCATGTTGTCCCAGCTCAGCTGCAACGTTCTTGGTGAGCCCCAACACAGCATGCTTGGACCCTGTGTAGGGGTGTGGGCCTATGCCCCCTAAGGCACTTGCAACACTGCATAGAGAAACTATTGAACCCTTCTTTAACGGGATCATAATCCGAGCTGCATGTTTCATTCCAAGGAAGACCCCCTTCACATTTATGTCAAATATTTTCTCAAACTCAGATATGTCTGCATTACGGATATCAGAGCATGGTGAGCCCGATAACCCAGCATTGTTGACCATGATGTCAAGTGTACCAAATTTATCAACTGCGAAGTCAACTGCACGGCATACATCATCTTCTTTGGTAACATCACAATGGAAAAAGAAAGTGTTTGGTTCACCACCAAGGGTATCACAGACATGCTGGCCAAGGTTGTCCTGCAAATCGACTATACAAACTTTTGCACCATGTTTGTGGAATAGGCGCACAATGCTCTCTCCAATACCAGTGGCTCCACCCGTGACCAATGCCACTTTCCCCAATAATCTGAGGACAAAATAACACAACAAAGGTCTTATATTACATGCGACATCTAATGAAAAATGTTACAATCTGTTATGAACCAACTATTAAGAGCACTAACAGAGCTTCTGATCTGAGTTAAGAGACTAAAGAATCTGCTCAAACCTAGTAAAGCGCAACAAAAGAAATACATAGCTATAGAAAAGAAGCAATGTAGAGAATCTGCTTTAGTGACTTGATTTTTTGAAGAAAAAAAAATGTGGCTTTCCTAGGGGTTTTCTGAGATGAGTAGATCCTTCAAGCATAGGATATCATTAAATTGAGTTAATATCCAATAAAATACCTATACCCTAAGGCCTTGATAGGCTTTGAATGTTTCCTACTCTTTCCCAAAATTATACCTAATTTAAGCTTCCTGAATTCCTCTAAAGGCTGCTGCCAAGAAGAAATATCCAGCAAGTTTTCACATCTGTCCAATAAACTTTACTCGAATTTTACCACGGATTTTGTTTTGGTTTGTGTAATGTTATAATTTTCCTATTCTTATTCAAATTTTATGCTAAGTTCTAGCTTGAGATGTCTTTTTTATTTTTTTGCTGAGTTTTCTTGCTCATTGCTGGCAAATTATACAGTTACTACCACATTCTCCTAGCCCAAATTTGCACCCAACTAAATTAAGCAGTTCCCTTTGTATCTAAACTTGGAAGATCTTTTACAACTAGTTTCTAATTTTTATGACCAAGGTCTTGTAACAAATTTGTATTATTTTATTAATCAAACTATATTCCATTGCCTCTATGTGGTTGTTTCGTATTAGTCAAAAACATGAGCAATTTAGGATTTTATGTTGTCAGTTCTTTTAGTTTCTGTTGTTAAATTCAAAGTTCCACCTTCGTACTACAATCTTTCTGCAACTAAACAAGGCTATTGGCCAATGTCTCATTAAGACTTTTTCGTAAGGTTTGTTATGAAATCCAACCAAAAGGTTGGCACTCATGGAGATTATTTGAAGGGTTTTTTTTTCCCTGTAGCTTGGCTCTTTAATTTAGAATTAGGATTTCCCACGATTGATGTTGGTGGGCTAAGAATTATGGGTAGAAAAGGGGTTTGGTTTGTTATTTTTTAATGAGGTTTAGAAATAAAATATACATACATCCATAAACGTTTATTCAAACATACAGATTCATGCACAAAATGAAGTGATTCGACAAGTCCTCAAAATCAAGCATTTGGAAAAACTTGAGAGAGAGAGAGATGTCAAAAAGAGAGTTGTCTCAGTTGCTATGTTACTAGCATTGCAGTCACTCTTCGGTTTGGTTTAGCAATTTCAAAACGTACAATTTGAAAAGATAACGATTTCAAATAGTACTTAATAAAAACGCAATTTTTAAACTGCCTTTCTTTTTCCAAACGCACTCCCAAAGCATTACATTTTTGCAATTTTGTTTAAAAAAAACAATTTTAGCATGTGAAATCCCAAGCCCAAACGCACCTAAAATTTTCGTAAAGCCCACTTTGAAATCAAAATCAAAATCAAGGTATAAGGCATGCAATGGATCAAATCAAATAGGTCATAATACCAAAAGGTTTAACTAACAGAAATGATCTTCCACCACTTGATCTAGTGGAAACTCAGAGCTTAAAAAATAACCAGATATTAAACCCCCATAATCAGTTTGATAGTAAAAGCAAAATCTACAGGCAGAAATCCAACAGAAATGATCTTCCACTGCAGGATCTAGCAAAAACTTGGATCTTTAAAGCATAACCAGATATCAAACCCCATGATCAGTTGATAGTAAAAGCAAAATCTACAGGCAGAAATCCAACAAAACAAGAAATAGAATATTATTTGCACAATATAGCTGACACCCACAAAAGCAGAACTGTGAAATTAAAAAGTAAAGTGCATAGACCCAAGTAGAAGAGAAAGCTTGCTGTTTTGTGGGTTACCTTTGGCTTGGAAATGAAGATTCACCAGAGTTGGCTGTGGACATGATCAACCTCTCTCTCTCTCTCTTCCAAGTTTTTTCTTTTCTTGATAAGCATCCAAGTGAGTGGCGTCCTTCCTTCTAAAACACTCGCGCAGTCTAAAATAAGTTAAGTAACTTTTTTTCCTCCAAATGATTGGCGGAATTGATGTCCAATCCATTTTTATTATGTTTTTAAGTTAAATACTAATTGGGAAAAAAAATTAAATACTAATTTAATTGCCCTTTTTTTGTTTTTCAGAAAGAAAAAAAAACTAGTTCATATATATATTCCGTTTGTACATTTTTGTGTGTCTAAAAAGGCGGCTTTGAAGTGGGTTTTACCCATCCCACTACAGAAGCCACTTTCATGAAACTGTCTATTTCAGAGTGATACGGTTTGGTGCGGTCGCTTTAAGGTTATCAGTTATGGGAACTCGTGGCACAGAAAAAAGGAAGATATATAAAAACTTGAGTGCTAAAAATGCACCATTTTTTTATTTTTATTTTTATATGTCCACGTAAGAGATGGAAAGAAGAATTTAAACTAGTAATTACTGTTTTATGAGGCGTGAGCCACAGTCGATTGAGCTACTCTTTAGGAGCCAAGTACCATTTAATATATTGTTGAATACCAATCTTGTTCAATTTTCAGCAAATTTTTGGTGTTTTTATTTAGGGTTGATCTTTTTTATATTACCTATAAATTTGACACGAAATTAAAGAGTTTGGGTTAAAGATAGGGGTGTCAAAAAAAACCGGGAAACCGGAACCGGGACCGGAAAACCGGGAAACCGGGAAACCGGAAACCGGAAAACCGGGACCCGGTTCCGGTTCCGGTTCCAAAAAAAAAAAAAACCGGGACCCCGGTTCCGGTCCCGGTTTTTGGCACCCGGTCAAAACCGGGAAAACCGGAACCGGGTATTATTTTATTAAATAATATATATATATATATTTTATTATTTTAATTCTTTTATTTTTTTGGGTTTTGAATTGTTGTAGTAAGGGGTATTTATTTCTTGTGCATGTTGGTTTGTTTACATATTTGTTTTTACTTTTTATTGTTTTAATGTTTTCTTTATGTATCTAATTTAAAATTATGTTTAGGGTATTTTAAAAAATTTGAATTTTTATTTCTAAGGCTCATATAGGCAAAAACATTGATTATTTAGGATTTTTATGCTTTTTTAGGTTTATTTTTTAATTATTTAAAACAATCACAATCAAGCCTCTTTAATTTAGACAAAAAGATTAATAGTTTTTTTTTAAAAATGAGCTAACTTATGAAAAAAATAATGGGCTTATTTTAGGCCCAATACCTAAAATAAGCCCCAAACACTAATTATTTTCAAAAACCGGGTACCGGACC
This sequence comes from Corylus avellana, assembly GCF_965113065.1. Classification (NCBI taxonomy): domain Eukaryota; kingdom Viridiplantae; phylum Streptophyta; class Magnoliopsida; order Fagales; family Betulaceae; genus Corylus; species Corylus avellana. The sequence continues at coordinate 6,234,954 of NC_142491.1, forward strand.
GGGTAAAACCGGAACCGGCCGGGAACCGGGACCCCGGTTAACCGGGGTCCCGGTTCCGGTTCCGGTTTCCCAAAACCAAGAACCGGGGTACCCCGGTTCCGGTTCCGGTTTTGGCCAAAAACCGGGAAACCGGACCGGGTTGACACCCCTAGTTAAAGAGTTTGACTTGTTTAATTAAATGAATCGGGTTATAGTTGACCTATATCGTTTTTATACATATATTTTAATATGATTCGAATCCGACATGTGACATAATGTTTGACAGCTTTTTGCAAGACCTGGGTATCCAATACAAATTAAAAAATGAAGATTAAGGGTTTTAACTTTTTTTAATTAAATATGTCTAGTTATAATTGACTTATATAGTCTTATATGCATACATTAACATGACCCAAACTCGATACAAACACAAATTATCATCCCTAATATTTATATCTTTTGGTGATGTTATAACCACCTTAGTTATGATTCCCATGAATGAAAGTAACACTCTTTTTTTCTTTTCTTTTTTTGTGACATGTTCACATAAGAGAAGGGGATGGAGATTCGAACTAATGATATTCGCTTTATAAAACGTGATCCGTAGTCAATTAAGCTACCCATTTGAGGATCCGGATCCTCTCTAGTCCAAAATAGATTTGAGAGTATTAAGTTAATGGCCAAGATTTCTTATAAGAAATCTAAGGGCAACAAATAGGACATATGTCCTTATAATTAAAAAATAGTAAACTAATATTTAAAGTATAAAATTTTAAAAAAAAATAAAAAATAAAAAATTATGGGGTGGCTAGCCACCCCATTTTTGCCCATCGGGGTGGCCGAGCCACCCCCAAGGGCCAAATGAAAATGAAAAAAAAAAAAAAAAAAAAAAAAAAAAAAAAGAAGAAAAATTATAGCGTTGGCCTTTGTGGGTGGCCGAATCACCCCCAATGGCCGGTTTGGGTTGACGGAACCCACCCCGTGGCCCTTAAGGTTAGGGGTGATTCGGGCACCCTAAAGGCAAGCCCTTTTTTGTTCATTTGGGTTTGGCTTTATGGGTGACCGAACCACCTCTAAGGGCCACCGGAGTGGCTTCGATCACCCAGATGAACAAAAATGGGGTGGCCATTTTTTTAACTTTAAATAATAGTTTATTATTTTTTTTATTACAAGGATATGTGTGCTATTTGTGGCCTTTGGATTTCTTATAAGAAATCTTGGCCATTAAGACCCCCCTTTGAGACAATAACACTCAATTTACTCTTCATGTCTAAGTGCCTGTTGACATCAAAACTTAATTTTCAATGTCTAGCATTAAAAAAAGAAAAAAAAAAAAATACAAATACAAATACATTTTAATTCTACATAGGCATCATCATTTTCTAATTGTTTGACACAAATACAATAGAAAAATGCTATTCATCACACTTTTATCCGATTCCATTGTTGTGGTACCTTATATTAGTTCTTGTTAAAAAACAAAAATACAATGACCGATTGACAGTGTCACATATAAAAATGTGTTGTATAATATTACTCAAAATAAAATTATTTTAATTCAATCTATTAAATCAACATTTATGTTTATAGTATGTGATTATAGAGTAATGCTATCTACATATATATCAAAACTATTCTACAATGATGACTTACTAGTTTCAAAATTCATGAATAATTTTGTTTATAAATTATGTAAAATAATTAATATATTTTAAAAACATGTCAATTTAATAGGTTGAATTGATTTTTTTGTTTGAAAAACTTTATCCAAATAATTGTCCAAATAAAAAAACCTTTAAGTGAGTTCAAGGTTTTCAATGAACTGTAGGAGAACTGTTAGGGCAAAATGATTATATAAAAAAAAAAAATCTCAATAATGATTATGTGACTTTTAGTTGTGTTCACACACACACACACACACACTCATATATGCTATTGGGAATCAGACCCATTGGATGTTCTATTTTGTGAATGTGGTTATGGGGTTGCATGTGATTGCAAGTTATGATGAGCTTAGGAGATTATGATTTTGAACTTGCAGTTTCGACAGAATGTGGCGGCTTGGGTATGCTTCTATGATCGGAAAGAGTTGTTCAGGGCATTCCTTGAGAGGGTTCATTGGCTGAAAGAGGTTTGTCTACTCTTTCTTCATACGACCATATTAATTTGTGCTTTAGAAAGGACTTGAAGGTTTTTTGTTTGGAGAAATCCTTTTGTTACTATATCACTCCAAAATGAGTGATGTGATGTTAGAGAGAGTATAGTCTATCAATTAATCTGAGTATGTTAGTGTGAAAATAGGTCTTCAATTTATAATTTTGATATTTTATGTGATGGGTATACAAGACTCAGAATGCCAATGAGCTTTAGCTAAAATGGTACTTCCTTTGTAGTAAGGTGGAGGGTGAGGTCGTGAGTTCAAGTCTCACCAGGTAGGTGTATAACTTTCCCTAGAAAAACAAATGTCATACTACTATGTCTTGCATTTATAATAAATGGTTCGTATTTTTGAAGGTTGATTCAACGGTTTATTCATTATTTTAGTCAAACCCGAGCATTTCTTTTCGTTACTACATCTCCATGTTAGGTTACCATGTAAGATATTTTTGGGAGCTGGATGCCGTTGTTGCTGCATTTGGTAATTGTGTATAATTTGTAAGCACTCAATACGTTATTTTCCTTTTCCAGTAGCCCCTACCTTCTGAGTGGATTTTTGGAAAGCTTCCTTTAGTGCTTGTTCATTTTTTTAAAAAAAGTTAAAATTTCTTTGTACTCCTATAGCCTTGATCATTTTAGTGTTTTTTCCTCCCTCTTCTTAAGACTTGTAGTGCATATTAGTAGTGGTAGTTAGCAATGCTGCTTATGTTGGAAGTCCCACATTGCCTGGGTATTAAGGAGATTGTCCATTTATAAGGTGAGAGCAAACCTCAACCCTTGAGCTAGCTTTTGGGTTGAGTTAGGCCCAAGACCCATTTCTAACATGGTATCAGAGCCTAACCCAATTAATTGGCTGTGGCCCACCGTCACCCATTGTCGCACGTGTTGGCTTGGATGTCCTCCCGCCACACGTGAGGGGGCGTGTTGGAAGTCCCACATTGCCTGGGTATTAAGGAGATTGTCCATTTATAAGGTGAGAGCAAACCTCAACCCTTGAGCTAGCTTTTGGGTTGAGTTAGGCCCAAGACCCATTTCTAACAGCTTAACCTAGTAGTTGTTGATGGTGTTCTTTTTGTAATCAGAAGTGTTTCTGTTTGTTTAAGTGATACTGGAGCATGGGTTTTGGATTTTTGCTGCTATCAAGATGAATCTGGTTTTGGCAGCAATTATTTGTTTAAAATGATCATCCGGCATGTACACTCTCATAATCTAGTACATCTATTCAAATTGATTAAATGTGTAACCAGTCATAAATCTGTCATATGGTCGTATGGTCATTGGGGAATTGCAAACTTGTAAATGTCTTATTGAATGGATGATTATCTGCAGGTGGTTATGGATTTTGCTTTTTGAAGGAGCTTCTATACATTTTCTTTGGGTTTACCAAATAATCTGATTACGTGATAAGTTTGAGGAATTTTTGATATCTGATTGAATGTTTTATACTTTAAATGTGATACAGGGAAGAGAATGAAGCATAGCTGAGAAGACGAATTACTTGGTTTTCATGATCAATGCCTTTCAGGTATGTTAGCATCCTAACTTATGCTCTGATCAAATACATTTGGATGTTAGAATCAAGGACTCGTTGATGGGGTATATATATGCACTATCTTTTTGGCATACAATTTTCATACGCTTTAGTGTTTTGGCCACCTTAGCTACCACCGGAATATTGCAATTTAACAACCCTTCTAGCCCAACTCACCATTTCCCACCTCAGGCTCATCATAGCAAGAACCACAAGTCAAGAGCATTCTTACCCTGGCCACAAAGCTGCCAATAATTGTAAACAAATACAAACCATAGGAATTAGCACAACCACTACCACCACCACTCAAATTGAATCACCAATATGTTGAGCACCATTGAAATGGAAGTTTGAGGAGTAGGCACCTGATCAAACGCCGTTTCCAGTCTTGAGATCAGCAGAGGCTTGTTGGCTCCCCTTGACAGCACCAGCTTAGCTAGCGTCCATCTTCCACTCCTATGACACCCACTGCCTCACCCCCCACTTCCAACATAGACTCAAGGACCTTGCTCACATCGGCTAGTTTAGAATGATAAAACCAGTGAAAATTTGATCCAGGTCCAATTTCAAAACATAACACCACAGCCAATAATATATTATAAAGTCAAAAAATTGTTCTACTCCATTGTGAAATGTACTATTTCAAATTGCAGAAGTTATAATCCATGTCCTAGATTTGGGTTCAATCTACAACAAAGTGACATCCAAATAAACTTTCTATGGAGAACATAACCTATTACTAGTTCATCTGTTCACCAAGAAGACCACAATTATCAAGCTTCCAACAGCCAGTGAAGCAAGGCGGCCAAGGTTGTCCTGCAAATCGACTATACAAACTTTTGCACCATGCTTGTGGAATAGGCGCACAATGCTCTCTCCAATACCAGTGGCTCCACCCGTAACCAATGCCACTTTCCCCAATAATCTGAGGACAAAATAACACAACAAAGGTCTTATATTACATGCGACATCTAATGCAAAATGTTACAATCTGTTATGAACCAAATATTACGAGCACTGATAGAACTTCTGATCTGAATTAAGAGACTAAAGAATATTCTCAAACCTACTAAAGCGCAACAAAAGAAATACATAGCTATAGAAAAGAAGCAATGTAGAGAATCTGCTTTAGTGACTTGATTTTTTGAAGAAAAAAAAAATGTGGCTTTCCTAGGGAAATTAGTTTTTTGAGATGAGTAGATCCTTCAAGCATAGGATATCATTAAATTAAGTTAATATCCAAAAAAAATACTTATACCCTAAGTCCTTGATAGGCTTCAAATATTTTCTACTTTTTCCCAAAATTATACCTAATTTTAGCCTCCTGAATTCCTCTAAAGGCTGCTGCCAAGAAGAAAAATGCAGCAAGTTTTCACTTCTATCTGTCCAATAAACCTCATTCAAAAATTACAAACCAAACCCCTTTTCTACCCATAATTCTTAGCCCACCAATATCAATCGTGGGAAATCCTAATTCTAAATTAAAAAGCCAACCTACAGGGGAAAAAACCCTTTAAATAATCTTACTGAATGCCAACTTTTTGGTTTGCATTTCATAACAAACCTTATGAAAAAGTCTTAATGAGACATTGGCCAAATAGGCCTGTTTTAGTTGCAGAAAGATTGCAGTAAGAAGGTGGAACTTTGAATTTAACAACAGCAACTAAAAAAACTGACTACAGAAAATGATGAAAATCCTAAATTGTTCATTTTTTGACTATATACGAAACAACCACATAGAGGCAATGGAATATAGTTTGATTAATAAAATACTACAAATTTGTTACAAGACCTTGGTCATAAAAATTAGGAACTAGTTGTAAAGATCTTCCAAGTTTAGATACAAAGGGAACTGCTTAATTTAGTTGGGTGTAAATTTGGGCTAGGAGACTGGTAGTAACTGCAAATTTGAGGCAAGAAAACTCAGCAAAAAAAAATAAAAAAGACATCTCAAGCTAGAAATTAACATAAAATTTGAATATGAATAGGAAAATTATAACACTTACACAAACCAAAACAAAATCTATGGTAAAATTAGAACATACATACATCCATAAACGTTATAAAGTAAGTAGGTTTATTCAAACATTCAAATTCATGCACAGCATTACAAGTCCTCATTTGGCTAAAATCAAGCATTTGGAAAAGCTTGAGAGCGAGAGCGGAGATGTCCAAAAGAGAGAATTGTCTCAGTTACTATGTTAGAAGCACTGAAGTCACTCTTCCTTTTGGTTTAGCAATTTCAAAATGTACGGTTTGAAAAGATAACAATTTCAAAGGGTACTTGATCAAAACACAATTTTTAAACTGCCTTTCTTTTTCCAAACGCACTCCCAAAGCATTACATTTTCTGTAATTTTGTTTAGTTAGCATGTGAAATCACAAGGCCAAACACAGTTAAAATTTTCGTAAAGCCCACTTTGAAATCAAAATCAAGGTATAAGGCATGCAATGGATCAAATCAAATAGGTCATAATACCAAAAGGTTTAACTAACAGAAATGATCTTCCACCACAGGATCTAGTGGAAACTCAGAGCTTAAAAAATAACCAGATATTAAACCCCCATAATCAGTTTGATAGTAAAAGCAAAATCTACAGGCAGAAATCCAACAGAAATGATCTTCCACTACAGGATCTAGCAAAAACTTGGATCTTTAAAGCATAACCAGATATCAAACCCCATGATCAGTTGATAGTAAAAGCAAAATCTACAGGCAGAAATCCAACAAAACAAGAATTGAAGAACAAGAAATAGCATATTATTTGCACAATATAGCTGACACCCACAAAAGCAGAACTGTGAAATTAAAAGGTAAAGTGCATAGACCCAAGTAGAAGAGAAAGCTTGCTGTTTTGTGGGTTACCTTTGGCTTGGAAGTGAAGATTCACCAGAGTTGGCTGTGGACATGATCAACCTCTCTCTCTCTCTCTTCCAAGTTTTTCCTTTTCTGGATGAGCATCCAAGTGAGTGGCGTCCTTCCTTCTAAAACACTCGCGCAGTCTAAAATAAGCAACTTTTTTTCCTCCAGATGATTGGCGGAATTGATGACCAATCCATTTTAAAGTTAAATACTAATTGGGAAAAAAAAATTAAATACTAATTTAATTGCCCCCTTTTTTCTTTTTTTAGAAAAAAAAACTAGTTCGTATATATATTCCGTTTGTACATTTTTGTGTGTCTAAAAAGGCGGCTTTGAAGTGGGTTTTACCCATCCTACTACAGAAGTCACTTTCATGAAACTGTCTATTTCAGGGTGATACGGTTTGGTGCGGTCGCTTTAAGGTTATCAGTTATGGGAAGTTGGGAACACGTGGCACAGAAAAAAAGAAGATATATAAAAACTTGTGCGTACCATTTTTTTTTTTTTTTTAACATGTCCATATAAGAGAATGAGTGATGAATTTGAACTAGTGATCATTGCTTAATGAAGTGTGATCTATAATCGATTGAGCTCCACTTTGGGAACGAAGTACCATTTAATATATTGTTGAATACCAATCTTGTTCAATTTTTTGCAAATTTTTGATGTTTTATTTAGGGTTGATAATTTTTACATTACTTATAAATTTGACACGAAATTAAAGAGTTTAACTTATTTAATTAAATGAATCGGGTTATGATTTACCTATATAGTTTTTATACAGATGTTTTGATATGACTCGAATCTGACATGCGACATAATGTTTGACAACTTTTTGCGAGACCTGCGAATCCAATACAAATTAAAAAATGAAGATTAAGGGTTTCAACTTTTTTTAATTAAATATGTCTAGTTATAATTGATTTATATAGTCTTATATATATACATTAATACGATCCAAACTCGATAGAAACATAAATTATCATCCCTAATATTTATATCTTTCGGTGATGTTATAACCACCTTAGTTATGATTCCCATGAATGAAAGTAATACACTTTATTTTATTTATTTATTTATTTATTTTTTACATGTTCACACATGAGAAGGGGATGAAAATTCAAACTAATGATCTTTACTTCATAAAACGTGATCCCTAGTCGATTAAGCTACCCCTTTGAAGATCTGAATCCTCTCCAGTTCAAAATGGATTAGAGAGTATTCAGTTAATGACCAAGATTTCTTATAAGAAATCTAAGGGCCACATACAAATAGGACATATGTCCTTATAATAATAATAATAAATAGTAAACTAATATTTAAAGTATAAAAAAAAATAAAAAAAATAAAAAAATGCCACCCCATTGTTGCCCATCAAGGTGCCCGAGCCACCCCAAAGCCAAATGAAAAAAATAAAATAAAATAAAATTATAGTGTTGGCCTTTATGGGTGGCTGAATCACCCCAATGGCCGGTCTGAGGTGACAAAACCTACCTCATGGCCCTTAGGGGTGATTCGGGCACCCCAAAGGCAAACCTTTTTTTTTTGTTTCATTTGGGTTTGCCTTTGGGGGTGATCGAACCACCTCCAAAGGCCACTAGGGCAGCTTCGGCCACCTTGATGGGCAAAAATGAGGTGGTCAGCCACTCCATTATTATTTTTATTATTTTTATTTTTAATTTTTTTTAACGTTAAATAATAGTTTATTATTTTTTTATTACAAGGATATGTGTCCTATTTGTGGCTTTTGGATTGCTTATAAGAAATTTTGGCCATTGATTACATACTCTCCGGTCCATTTTGGACCAGAGAGGATCCAAATCCCCCTTTGAGACAATAACACTCAATTTTTTACTCTTCATGTCAAGTGCCTATTGATATCAAAACTTAATTTTCAATGTCTTGCATTTAAAAAAAAAAAAAAAAAATTACAAATTTTTTTTTTTTTTGGTAACAAATTACAAATACATTTTAATTCTACATAGGCATCATCGTTTTCTAATCGTTTGACACAAATACAAAAGAAAAATGCTATTCATCAATCATCACACTTTTATAAGATTTCATTGTTGTGGTACCTTATATTAGTTCTCGCTAAAGAACAAAAATACAATTGCCGATTGACTGTGTCGCATATAAAAATGTGTTGTATAATGTTACTCAAAATATGAAAATAAAATTATTTTAATTCAATTTACTAAATCAATATTTATTTTTAGAGTATGTGATTATAGAGTAATGCTATCTATATATCAAAACTATTCTACAATGATGACTTAATAATTTCAAAATTCATGAATAATTTTGTTTATAAATTATGTAAAATAATTAATATATTTTAAAAACATGCCAATTTAATAGGTTGAATTGATTTTTTTGTTTGAAAAACTTTATCCAAATAATTGTCCAAATAAAAAAACCTTTAAGAGGAGCTGCAAATAAATTTTTTTTTAGTAAGCAAGAGAATTTTTTTATACAGGATCAATCAAAATGTATACACGGAATTTTGAATAACTAGTATTTTATACGCGAAATTGATTTTACGCACCATTTAAAAATCAAAACCCTAAAACTTTTTGGTATTCTCAAAACCCCACTCTTTGAGTTCGATTCTCTCTGACCCACGAATTCCTGAAAATGCCGAAGGTGTATGGAACCGGTACGTACGATTTCAAGCGGCACCGAGTGGCGGAGTACCCCGCGGAGCTGCCGGCGGAGAAGACGGTGGTGGCGAAGCCCGGGGGGGCGGTCCCGAGCACGATAACGCTGTCGGAGATTCAGCGGGACCGGCTGACGAAGATTGCGGCGGAGAATTGGTCGAGGGCCGGCGGGACGAAGCCGGAGAAGCCGTTCGAACCGGAGCTGGTGAAGGAGATCTACGAGACGGAGCTAGTGGTGAAAGTTGGGAGAAAGCCCGTTCCGTTGCAGAGGGTGATGATTCTGGAGGTGAGCCAGTACCTGGAGAACTATTTGTGGCCAAATTTCGATCCAGAAACGGCGACGTTCGAGCATGTGATGTCGATGATAATCATGGTCAATGAAAAGGTAAATGGTTTTGAAGTGTTTATTAACTGTTTGGTTGCTGAGAAGTGTGAGAAATTGGATTGACAGTGAGTTCAAGGTTTTCAATGAACCGTAGGAGAACTGTTAGGGCAAAATGATTATATATAAAAAAAAAATCTCAATAATGATTATGCGACTTTTAGTTGTGTTCACACACACACACACACACACACATACACACACTCTCATATATGCTATTGCGAATCAGACCCATTGGATGTTCTATTTTGTGAATGTGGTTATGGGGTTGAATGTGATTGCAAGTTATGATGAGCTTAGGAGATTATGATTTTGAACTTGCAGTTTCGAGAGAATGTGGCGGCTTGGGTATGCTTCTATGATCGGAAAGAGTTGTTCAAGGCATTCCTTGAGAGGGTTCTTCGGCTGAAAGAGGTTTGTCTACTCTTTCTTCATACGACCATATTAATTTGTGCTTTAGAAAGGACTTGAAGGTTTTTTGTTTGGAGAAATCCTTTTGTTACTATATTACTCCAAAATGAGTGATGTGATGTTAGAGAGAGTATAGTCTATCTATTAATCTGAGTATGTTAGTGTGAAAATAGGTCTTCAATTTATAATTTTGATATTTTATGTGATCGGTATACAAGACTCAGAATGCCATTGAGCTTTAGCTAAAATGGTACTTCCTTTGTAGTAAGGTGGAGGGTGAGGTCGTGAGTTCAAGTCTCACCAGGTGGGTGTATAACTTTCGCTAGAAAAATAAATGTCATACTACCATGTCTTGTATTTATAATAAATGGTTCGTATTTTTGAAGCTTGATTCAATGCTTTATTCATTATTTTAGTCAAACCCGAGCATTTCTTTTCGTTACTACATCTCCATGTTAGGTTACCATGTAAGATCTTTTTGGGAGCTGGATGCCGTTATTGCTGCATTTGGTAATTGTGTATAATTTGTAAGTACTCAATACGTTATTTTCCTTTTCCAGCAGCCCCTACCTTCTGAGTGGATTTTTGGAAAGCTTCCTTTAGTGCTTGTTCATTTTTTTTTTAAAAGTTAAAATTTCTTTGTACTCCTATAGCCTTGATCATTTAGTGTTTTTTCCTCCCTCTTCTTAAGACTTGTAGTGCATATTAGTAGTGGCAGTTAGCAATGCCGCTTAACCTAGTAGTTGTTGATGGTGTTCTTTTTGTAATCAGATGTTTTTCTGTTTGTTTAAGTGATACTGGAGCATGGGTTTTGGATTTTTGCTGCTATCAAGATGAATCTGATTTTGGCAGCAATTATTTGTTTAAAATGATCATCCGGCATGTACACTCTCATAATCTAGTACATCTATTCAAATTGTTTAAATGTGTAACCAGTCATGAATCTGTCATATGGTCTTATGTTCATTGGGGAATTGCAAACTTGTAAATGTCTTATTGAATGGATGATTATCTGCAGGTGGTTATGGATTTTGCTTTTTGAAGGAGCTTCTATACATGTACTTTGGGTTTGCTAAATAATCTGATTACGTGATAAGTTTGAGAAATTTTTGATATCTGATTTAATGTTTTATACTTTAAATGTAATGCAGGGAAGGGAATTAAGCATAGCTGAGAAGACGAATTACTTGGTTTTCATGATCAATGCCTTTCAGGTATGTTAGCATGCTAACTTATGCTCTGATCAAATACATTTGGATGTTAGAATCAAGGACTTGTTGATGGGGTACATATATGCACTATCTTTTTGACTTTTGCTGTTAATTTTTTTGACTTGCAATTTTGTACTCTAGTTATGTGATATTTGTGAATCTAATGTTTTCAAATATCTCATTATATCACGGCGTACATTTTTTTTTTTTTTTTTATCTTGTCCTTTATATTCACTTGGAACTACAAAATGCTACCTTTCTTAAGAAATTAGAATGTGTAAATTATTGATAGGTATCAAGTTTTTTTTAGAACTACACTTCTAAATTCTCACTGCAAAGAAGTGAACTTCTAACACTCATATAAATCATACCTATGACTGATTGCTCATCAGTAGAGCTGCACAAAATATACTGGTCTAATGATTATAAATAATCTTAAGACATCTATTTTAAGTACAGACACAAGACACTCGTGATTGCTACATCCTCAATCAACTCATACATGTGTACACAAGTACACTCGCTTGCGTTCATTTATAATACAAGTGACATATATATGCATGCACATACATGAGTTCTTGTTTGTCTATTAATTTTTTTAACAACTTTGTGTAATAGAGCTTGGAAGATGAGGTTGTCAGTGACACGGTGTTGAGATTAGCAAGTTTGCAATCCTGGCACAGTTTGTCATATGGTCGTTTTCAGGTATGACTTATGCTGTATCTCAAATCATTTTCCATATGTTTGGAATTTATCTTTTATATTACTTGATAAATTTTCTTCTCTGTAGATGGAACTTTGTCTTAATATGGATTTGATCAAAAAATGGAAAAGAATGATGAAGAGGGAGGTTAAGGAGGCAGCTACACGAGGAGAGATTTTTGACCCCTCAACTAAGCTTGAAGTGAAATTCTTGAGAAATCTTATTGAAGAATTTCTGGAGGTCTTTTTCTACAATAAACTATAAAGTAGTTGCTTGATCTATGAGGATTATTGCTTAAGGTAGTTATGGTGTCCATTTGTGGCAGGTACTTGATTCGAAGGTTTTCCCGCAGCAACAGTGTGTTAATGAAGATGATGAAGTAATTGATGGCATTGGTTTGGAGAAAGTTGATGATGCTTGTGTTTTGTACTGTGAGAGGTTTATGGAATTTCTTATTGATCTCTTGAGCCAACTGCCAACAAGGAGGTAAAGTTGCACCCCTGTAATTTTTTGTTCTTTCCATTTTCCCAATTCTCTTGTGTGTGTGTGCGCATGCTCTTGCGCATGTTCAAGTTTTAAGCAGGATGGCCTCATATGATTGCTTTCTCATATGTTTTTACCAAATGAGTTTGAGGTTTTGTGGAATAAGTCTATAAGTAATAAGATGACAAAGGACTTTTGCCTTTTTTTATCTACAACATACTTTACCCGGGTTTCTATTTTTTTAAAGCTGGGCTCTAAGGGTTTGCTTCTTTTTCTTGCCTATATGTGGAAAATAATCTTAATATTTAAATGGACATTATTTGTACTGTTTCCTGTTTTCCACATTATTGTGACATTGGTTTCTTTAGTTTCTGGTGATTGTCTTACCACAAATTAGCTCTTTTTAAAATAGCTTCATTCCAAGTGTCAATTATATTTCTTTCTCTATTGAAAGGTGGAAACTCTTTGGTCAAATGATTTTCTTATTCAATGTTTTATGCTTTATTTATTTGTTCAAGCTATATTTATCATTGTTTTCCTGCTCTTTTTTTTTTTCCTCTGGGGGATACAGGTACTTGAGACCTCTTGTTGCTGATGTAGCTGTTGTTGCCAAATGCCATTTAAGTGCTCTTTATAGACATGAGAAGGGAAAACTTTTTGCACAACTGGTCGACTTGCTACAATTTTATGAGAAATTTGAGATTAATGATCATGCTGGGACACAACTGACAGATGACGAGGTGCTCCAGTGTAATTATGACCGTTTCCTGTCTTTCCAGCTTCTTGCATTTAAGAAGATCCCAAAGGTATGTTTCTAATCAGCCATTTATAAATGGTATGAATTAAAAAGTTCCCCCTTTTTATGTTAACAAATACAAGAAGCAATATTCATCTTAAATAAATTTCGTAAATGTCTCAACTTTCTCTTTGTTTGGTGCTTTTAGTTGCAAGAACTTGCATTGGCGAACATTGGTGCAATTCACAAGCGAGCTGATCTCTCTAAGAAGTTGTCTGTGCTTTCTCCTGAAGAGTTGAAGGATTTGGTTTGCTGTAAGGTATGTAAATGGATGATTGATTCCATATCACCCTGTTTGGATATTTTCACTTTTGGACTCATGCCTAGGCCCAAAATGAATTTTTCATGATCTTTTTATGGAGTTTGCAACAGTGTTTTTTTTTTTTTTGGTTTTTGTTTTGTGGCTTCCAAGTTTGTGCATCTGTTAATGCAGAGGTCATTTTTGTTTTTGATGACTTGCATAAGCTATAGCTCTTTTAAATCTAGTTAAGCAAGAGCCATAGACTTATGTTGTGTTTGCCTTTGGAGATGCTTGCGTTCTCCCATAATGCCACCTCAATATGGTGGACTTTCAGTATACTTTTAATACATTTTCATTGGTTAAACTGTAAAAGTTTAGCAGCTTGTTCTTACCATCAATGTGCTTCTATAGAACAAAAGTGAGGACTGCTTGACTTGTGTTGTATGATAAATTTGTTAGTTTGCTTTCTCTTGTCAGGTTGTTTTGTTTTGTTATTTTTTTTGTAGAGTCAAGTTCACGTTAATGAGGTTTCGCCTGCACATTTGTGTTTTTGGCGTAGAAATGTTGCAAATCATTGATATAATCTTTAATATGTGATATTCTTCTGTAATCATAAAGTCTGACATCAACATTTGTAGATTCACAAGAAAGTTATTCCTCTGTAATTATTTCTGGAGCAAATTTGGTACACATGACAATTGCCATTTATCTTGTGTTATAGTTTGGACTAGCTTAAAATCTTCAGTCTAAAGACCACTATAAAATTTGTTCTCCATGTGCTCTTTGCTCTCCTCGCCTTCTGCAATGTGTGTATAAACATATTGTCGTATATACTTAAATATTTCAGAATAATAATATCTGATGTTCATCCTCTTTATGCAGCTCAAACTGATCTCAGAGGAGGATCCCTGGTCAGAAAGGGTTGATTTTCTTATTGAAGTCATGGTCTCCTTTTTTGAGAAACAACAATCTCAAAAAGAAGCCATAAATGCTCTCCCACTTTACCCAAACGAGCAGATTATGTGGGATGAAAGCCTTGTACCAAGTATAAATTACTCGGGAGAAGGTTGTCTGGCCCTTCCTAAACTTAATTTACAATTCTTAACACTTCATGACTATCTTCTGCGAAATTTCAATCTCTTCCGTCTTGAATCAACATATGAGATACGTGAGGATCTTCAGGAAGCTATACCACATCTCCTTGCCTACATTAATATTGAAGGAGAAACTGCTTTTCGTGGTTGGTCTAGAATGGCTGTGCCAATTAAAGAATTTAAGATCGCTGAGGTAAAGCAGCCAAACATTGGAGAAGTGAAGCCATCATCAGTTACCGCAGCAGTCACGTTTAGCATTTCTAGTTATAAAGCACAAATAAGATCAGAATGGAATGCCCTTAAAGAGCATGATGTTCTATTTTTACTTTCTATTCGGCCTTCATTTGAGCCTTTGAGTGCTGAAGAAGCCGCCAAGGCAAGTGTGCCACAAAGACTTGGCCTTCAGTATGTGAGGGGATGTGAGATTATTGAGATCCGTGACGAGGAGGGAATCCTCATGAATGATTTCACGGGAAGAATTAAACGAGATGAGTGGAAGCCTCCAAAAGGGGAACTGAGAACTGTAACTGTTGCTTTAGATACAGCACAATACCACATGGATGTCGGCAATATCGCAGAGAAAGGCGCAGAAGATGTTTATGGGACGTTCAATGTGTTGATTAGGAGGAAGCCTAAAGAAAACAATTTCAAAGCAATTTTAGAGTCTATAAGAGATCTAATGAATGAATATTGCATTGTTCCTGACTGGCTGCACAACGTATTTTTGGGCTATGGGAATCCTTCTGCAGCTCAATGGACTAATATGCCTGATCTTTTGGAAATGGTAGATTTCAAAGATACTTTTCTTGATGTTGATCATTTGAAAGAGAGCTTTCCAGATTATCAGGTTGCTGTTATTTGCATTTGCATTTTTGATGTTATATTAATGGTGTTTATGCATTGTGAAGAATAATGTGACTTAAATGCTGATTTTTTCCGCTGCTTTTTAGGTTTGTTTTATAAATTCAGATGGTAGCGGAAACTTGCATCCAAGGCCGCCTTTTCGAATTAGGCTTCCCAGGATGCTAAAAGGTGGCAGTAATGCCCTTCCAGGAAATAAGACATCTGCTTTTGATTCAGCAAATGGTGTAAATATGGTGGATGATGGTTGCAAGAAAGAAAAACTCGTTGTTGAGGCATACACTCCTCCTGACCCAGGTCCTTATCCCCAAGATCAGCCAAAGCAGAACACAGTTAGATTTACAGCCACACAGGTGCTTTGCAACTCTTCTTTACTGTTGTCAAAGTGTTATTTTTCATGGTTGTTTGTGTTTTAACTTTGCTTATGTTCCTAATTTTTTTATTAATATTATTGGTTGTAATCCCACTACAAATTCTACTTCTATAATCAGTGCCTTATCCCAGTTGCTTGGAGCTCTCTAGAATCACTTATAAACTTAGTCTCACCTAGTAATAAACCAATGTGGGACTTATCACCCATAGGCTCTTTTATAGTCCATCAACTCCATGTGAGCAATTTATCTTCTCAATGTCGGACTAACTTTTTGGGTGTCATAGTGAATGCGCTTTGTCATTGATGAGATGAAGAGATGAGTTTACTGTGTTGTTGAGAGTTCTCTGCAAATGTTGCATGTTATGTGTCTAAACATTTTGAATACTGTTACATTTTATAGTTAAAAGGAGAAGGTAAAGATACTGGCCTATCTCAATTGTGTAATTTCGCATCCAGCTCGATATTGGAACCATTTTGGTCAGCTTCATGGCTGTAATATGCATTGGTGTGGAAGATATCTCTGTTTTTTTATTTTATGCTATTTCATGCATAAATGGTTATATAATCTAGGTGCGTTTATGTAAACTGCGGGCTATATTTATAGTTCTGGGATAAGTCATTTTTTGGGATCCTCAATCTTCATTTCAATGGTTGACTTTAATTTGTGTAGTAGTACCCATTGTGTGAGATGTTTTGTGATTAAACTTGTCTTAGTGTTTTTTTTTTTTTTTTTGGAATTATTATTAGACACTATATCAGATGTTCAACTGTAGTTTAGCTATTGTTCATGTTCTGGTTCTGGATTCCTTCCAAATGAGGTGTTGGCGTTTGTGTAGATATAACTAGTTAATTTTTCTGTCTACATCATTCTGAAAGTAGCAAACATTGAATCAAAAGCATATGTTGGTGATCTCAGTTATATTATTGTGTCACCAAGTACTTAACAATCCTTTCTGTTGCATAGATTGGAGCCATCATCTCTGGTATTCAGCCTGGACTAACTATGGTTGTGGGTCCACCTGGTACGGGAAAGACGGATACAGCTGTGCAAATCTTGAACGTTCTTTATCACAATTGTCCTTCTCAGCGAACATTAATAATCACTCATTCAAATCAGGCTCTGAATGACCTTTTTGAGAAGATAATGCTGGTGAGGATAGTTTATCTCTTCAGTATTATGACTTGACTCTGCCCTGCTGATTTGTGGAATGATTCTGATTGTCCGGTATTTAAGCTAGGAGTTTGTACAATAGGTTTTAATGCATGTTTCTGTTTATTGTTTCAGAGGGATGTACCTGCACGCTATCTTCTTCGACTAGGTCAAGGTGAACAAGAGCTAGCAACTGATCTTGACTTCAGCAGGCAAGGCCGTGTAAATGCAATGCTTGTTCGGCGGTTAGAATTGCTTAGCGAAGTGGAGAGGCTGGCAAGATCTCTCCAACTGCCTGAGGATGTAGGTTATACTTGTGAAACTGCTGGATACTTTTGGTTGCTTCATGTATACTCGCGCTGGGAGCAATTCCTGGCTGCTTGTGCAGAAAATGAGGATAAAGCAACATTCGTTAAAGACCGCTTCCCCTTCAAGGAATTTTTCTCGAACACACCACATCCAGTTTTTATGGGTGAGTCATTTGAGAAAGACATGAGAGCGGCTAAGGGGTGCTTTCGTCATCTTAAGACAATGTTTCAAGAGCTTGAAGAGTGTAGGGCATTTGAATTGCTCAAGTCAACGGCTGACCGAGCTAATTATCTAATGACGAAGCAAGCAAAAATTGTTGCAATGACTTGCACTCATGCAGCTCTGAAGAGGAAAGATTTTCTTCAAATAGGTTTCAAGTATGATAACTTGTTGATGGAAGAAAGTGCTCAAATATTAGAGATTGAGACCTTTATCCCTATGTTGCTTCAGAGGCAAGAAGATGGTTATGCGCGGCTTAAACGTTGCATTTTGATTGGTGATCATCACCAGTTGCCTCCTGTTGTGAAGAATATGGCTTTCCAGAAGTACAGTCACATGGATCAAAGTCTATTTACAAGGTTTGTTCGACTGGGCATTCCTTACATTGAGCTCAATGCCCAGGGTAGAGCTAGGCCAAGCATAGCCAAACTTTACAACTGGAGGTACAGGGATTTGGGAGACCTTCCTTATGTAAAGGAGGAGGCTATATTCCACAGAGCAAATGCTGGATTTTCCTATGATTATCAGTTGATTGATGTACCTGATTACCAGGGGAAAGGAGAGACTGCCCCTTCTCCTTGGTTCTATCAAAACGAGGGAGAAGCTGAATATGTTGTCAGTGTTTATATGTACTTGCGTTTACTAGGTTACCCTGCTAATAAGATATCAATCTTGACAACATACAACGGCCAGAAACTTTTGATCCGTGATGTTATCAATAGAAGATGTGTTCCATATGATTTTATTGGTCCACCAAGCAAGGTAAACCACTTACCTTACTCCCTTATGTTATAACTTGCAGACATATCGGTGGTTAAATAATGTGTCGGGATCTCTACATGTCTCATATTTGTTTTGTGACAAACATGTATTGTTCAATAGAAGGCATAGTTGTATTTTTCCACTTCACGATGAAATTTTTTGACCTTTTCAGAGGAAGCCAACTTGAGATCTGGCAGGATCCATTATAGGGCTTCCTAATTCCACTTGGCTCGTGTAACACCAAGGAAAACCATGTAAAGCCATGGTTATCCATTTATTCCTCTAAATATGTAATATTAGTAGAACCAGACGAAAGTCTGCAATAAATTATTACTTATCAAAACAATATTTATTTTTGTTTTCCCTGATTTTCGTCTTCAGGTAACTACTGTTGATAAGTTTCAAGGTCAGCAAAATGATTTTATATTGCTGTCTCTTGTGCGCACTCGCTTTGTTGGTCACCTTCGCGATGTTAGAAGATTGGTTGTTGCCATGTCTCGTGCCCGACTTGGTCTGTATGTGTTTTGCCGCCGTTCTTTGTTTGAACAGTGCTACGAATTGCAGCCTACATTTCAACATCTGCTTCAGAGACCGGATCGCCTTTCCCTCAATTTGGATGAGATTACATCATATACTGAACGTCGTGTTGAAGATACTGGACCCATCCATCTTGTCAGCAGTGTTGATGAGATGATTAGCATTTTTAACTGGAGGTATCAGGTATGCCTCTCATTCTTTCAGGATAAGTTTCTGTCCTCTGTAGTGCATGATCGTACATCAATTTGGAAGAACTTTTGACACTGATTTTTTCCGGAAAAGCTTGTCATTGCTTTTTTCTTTTTCTTTTTTTGTTTTGTTTTTTTTTTTCATGCTTTCGTAATTCTTATTGTGCATTAATGCTGGATGAGGGCTTAATCTGTTGCATTGGAACATTTTCTTAATAATTTTATTTTAGTAGCTGTACTTGCATGATTCACTGAGTTCTTAAGCTGACACAGTTGGAGTTTTCTTGTTGCCAGGAACGGTACATGAGACATCAACCTGATCATTATATGCCATACTTGGGTGCATACGAGGAGCAAAACAGTCAACAGAATTCAGTGCCCATGCACCATGATATAGACACCAATATACCTGCAGCTGCTGATGGTGCAGCAAGGGATATGCCGCATGAAAGCAACATTGAAGAGGATACAAAGATGGATGGCCTTATAAACGGTCAAAACGGGGATGTTCCGTTGAATTCGAACGTGGAGGTGGATAAGAAAGCTAGTAGGGATGATGAGAATGATGTTCTACCTGACAGCAAGTCAAATGAGGGAACCACGATGGAAGAGTAGTCTGGTTAAGAACCCTCCTCACAAGGGTTCTCTTTTTTTGGCATTTTTGGACTTGCAAAATGACCTGAAGGTTCAGCTTTATGCAAATTGATGCCACCCAGCTAAGGCGGCCTTCCTATGGCTGAGGTCTGAAGCTACTCCAATAGCAGACTAGGTTACAGGTCATTTATTGGTGTTCCATGTATGGATGATAAATCATGGGAGCCAAAATTTTGGCCTGAAGTTCCAAAACCAACTCCTTAAGAGCCAGTGCCCTGCAACTTTATTAGAAAGAAAAGATGGATGTTGCTTAATTATCAGAGGAAGTTCTTAGCTGTACAGTGCCAAGTTAGTTGAAAATTTTCATCTCCTGAGAAATTAAAGTATCTGCTTGTATGTCTTAACCAAGGATTTATTGTAAGTAAAACATCATGTAATCTTGGGTTCAGCTAATTTTGTTACTAATTTGAGATTACTAGTTTCTTGTAACATTTAGCATGTCTTTACTATTGCTTGAATATGAGGCTGCGACATGTAACTAATTACTTGTAAAACAATTGCATTAGTCAAACACCGGCTTTCCTATTTTTCAGGCTGGCATCTTGGTAGTAAGAATTGGTAAATCTCAGGTCATGATGCTCTAGGCTATTAAACTTTTACTTAAGACCACTCTTTGAGGGTCAAGAGATAGTAGAAACTGATTTGATCAATAATGTGGTGCCTGAGCATCATTTTAGCTTAAATTACATGAAGAATGAATGTGCACAGGTTACCCTCGAGAAAAATTCAATTTTCTAAATCATGCATAAGCATTAATGGAATTTATTTTTGTCCTGATTGTGTGAAAATGAAAGAGAACAATTATTCTCAGATCGCAAGAATTACTGCAAACATTTAGAAAAATACATCTGATTTTACATTCATAGAAAACACAAAAAAGGACAGCACGATCCTATTCCAAGTCATGCTGTACTGTACAACTTTGTATATGAACAAAGGAACACATTTGAATTGAAAACAAAAGTTAGATTAAGTTGTCTCAATTTGTGAAATACTGAAAGTGGTAACATTTCGATTTTTACGAGCCCTTGCCCACTGCTTTGCATACGACTATCTTATTTGAAAAAAAAACGAAAAAAAAATCCCTCATGATCTTCACAAGCTTCAATGAAAGTTTTTCATTTTCCTGTTTCCGATGAGAATTCTGTTCAAAGTTTGCATGCTGATTGCCCACCACCTTTAAACTTGAGGCCATCTTTGACGAAGAATAAAATGGGCACCATCAATTTCCTGGTATTTAAATGTAATGTTGTGCACGGAATTAAATATAGGATCCCAAAGAAGTAGAAAAGAACATAATAAAAAATAGATCAATCACACAAGACACCAAGATTTAAGTGGTTCGGCTTAATAAGCCTACATCCACTGGCGGAGACGACCCGAAAGAAATTCACTAACAAAAAATTGAGTACAAAGATAACAGGAAGAAAATCACTCAAAACTCAAAGCCCCAATACACCCAAATCTCTCTCTCATACAAGAGAAAAAATTGACAAAGAAAACTCTATTCTTCTCTAAGTGCCATAAGGCACAACAA
This sequence comes from Corylus avellana, assembly GCF_965113065.1. Classification (NCBI taxonomy): domain Eukaryota; kingdom Viridiplantae; phylum Streptophyta; class Magnoliopsida; order Fagales; family Betulaceae; genus Corylus; species Corylus avellana. The sequence continues at coordinate 6,256,055 of NC_142491.1, forward strand.
CGTGAGAAAACCCTAATGAGACATGTGGCTTCTAATTTTTCTTCCACTTTGCCTTGTTGCAAAGCCTCCCTTTTATAAGGCAATAAGTCGGTGAAGGGATACTCCAAAAACAAGTAGTAGTGGAACACTGACTTCGGCTAGGGCAATAACCCCAAGTCTCCAAATACTACTTGTAAAAGGAGAGCCAAATACTACTAGAACACCATAAGCCAAAGACAACGAATGGGCCACACGTCTGACTTGTGGAATACAAGTTACACCACAACATGTAGTTGTTCAGATATTTTACAAAGATGTCTCAGCGTCAGCGCCATCCATTTTCTGGTATTTGGGTTGTAGAGATGAAGATATCCAACATCTTTGGGCACCTGTTAAATAGGAGATAGTTAACACAAATGACTCCATCATACAAAGCCATAATATGACACTAGTCGTTGTGGGTAAACTTTCGAAAAAGAAACATTGTATTCCCACGATTATTACCCTTTGTTGAACAAGGAGGTATAAATGCCTCTTGACCTCTGACGGTGAATGTGGGAGAAAAATGAATCTGATATAAGGTGAGCTTCCACCTCTTGACCAATCACAGCAATACAACATGACAAGCTGGGACTTCTCCTGGTTTCTCAAATGCCACAAAGATCTGTCCAGGTGTATCCTAAAGGAGAGATCTGAGAGGCTTTGTTAATACTTGAGAGAATTCCTCTGCTTCTGAAACTTACAGAAGGACACTGACCTGGCAGGGAAGCAGAAATATTATAAAGGGATTCTCAAGTACGATCGGTAACATGAAGTTCTGCTTCCAATAAGATAGTCATTACTTGTAATTGCTCTGGGGTTCTATTGGTGCACTTGTACACCATTCAATTGAGTATTCTGTTTCTATTTCTGCTTCAGTTGGTGAAAAAAGTAACACATAATTCCCAATCAGAAAACATACTCTGCTTCAGTTAGTCAACCCATATACCGCAGAAAGCAGTAAAAAAAATCCAATTTCACTCTTATGGTAAATGAAATTTGAAAATCAGCATACCTGTCGGATCACAGGGTCTTAGGGGATGTTCTGGATTTCAGGGTCCTGCATTGCTTTGGCCTACAACATGGTTTCATAATATCTACTAATATTAGATATCAGCAAGGGATATGCCACATGAAAGCAAAATGGAAGAGGATACAAAGATGGATGGCCTTATAATTGGTCAAAACGGGGATGTTCCATATCTGATTGTGCATTCATCTAGAGAAAGAAAAAAAGGATAACATGATCCTATTCCAAGTCAGGCTGTACTGTACAACTTTGTATCTAAACAAGGGAACATATTTGAGTTGACAATAAAAGCTAGATTAAGCTGTCACAATTGGTGAAATACTGAAAGCAGTAACATTTAGATTTTTCACGAGCCCTTGCCCACCGCTTTGCAAGAGAATCAGGGAAAGTTTCATACCAGTATCTTATTTGAAAAGAAAAATCCCTCATGGTGTTCACAAGTTTCAAGGAAAGTCTTCCATTTTCCTGTCTCCCATAAGAAATTTGGTTAAAGTTTGCATGCTGAATGTTCACCACCTTAAAACATGGCTCCATCTTTGACGAAGAACCAAATGGGCAAAGTGCGAATCCAAGGATGTCACCAACATCCATTTTCTGGTATTTCGGTTGTAGATGAAGATATCCAACATCTTTGGGCACCTGTTAAATATGAGTTAGTTTCCACGACTTATATCACAAATGACTCCATTATACAAAGCCATTATGACAGCAATCATTGTAGATAAACTCTAAAAAAACCACTAATAACATGATTTCATCTTGTTCCTTTTTTCTATTAAAAAAAATAAAATTATATGCAAACTGTTTTATCCTTTCCCTAATATAACCAAATAGGGCCATATATTACCCCTACTACATGTTTGTCAATTTTTGAACTCAATTGAAGGGAGAAGTATGTACTTTCCTTAGAAATATTGTGTTGAAAGAAAACTGTCAGCCGAGTGCTTGACAGTAACAGTAAGCAGCACAGCTGCAGGGGAGAAAAAAAGAGCTCAACCTGCTCTTCATTTTAAAGATAAAAAAGTTTGTAGCTTTCTGCATTCTCTTTGACCCAAAATATAATCAAACAAACTCATATCTTCAAGCTCATGATCAACCCAAATTCTTCTAAACCCATAGGAATGACACCACCTAACAAATAGAAAGCATTATATCAAAGAAACTCCTAGGATCAATGGGGCATCAAAAAATTAGACATTTTCATTCCTCCTGAAGCAAGTAACCACCAATAAAATAAATGTATTTAACTCAATAATGGCATGAAAAGGCCTCATTTAAACAGAATCTTTCATCTCATTTTGGAAGGGATGCAAGATAAAGTGGATTAAAAAAAAAAAAAAAAAGGAAAAAAAGAAAAAAAGAAAAGGAAAATGCTGAGGATATAAAAAATCCTCTGCTGCCATTCATTACCTTTTCCTACATACAAATTGACAATTCAAAGCCTCTACTGCAGAAAAAAAGGGAGCAATATTCCCATGATCTCGATTTTCAGTACCTACTCATCAGAAAATAACAATAAATAGTTACACTTTCAGTACCAACAAATTCTTGACAACAATGCTCACACTAAAAACAGAACAATATCTCTTAAGAAACTGAAATAATATGTGAAAAAACACTCACACTCCACACACAACATATCTGAGCTGCACAACAAATTTGGCTCTCTTTCCAGCTTGTCTCCACACATTTCATTCATTCAGATTTCCAACACCACAGATTAGTGACTCCACTAATACTTTAAGACTGGCCCTCCATCCCATGACATTCCTTTTTCTGCAACACAATTTTTGTAACATGAGTTTACTGATTATATGATTTATGTGTTAAGGACTAACTAAATCATTTATGGGCTTTTTCATGGGCTTGAATTCAGCAAATATAAAAGAGACCCAATTCGTGAAAAACTTAACCAAATATTTAGGAGTTGGAATAATTGGCTAACCTTCGGGCATTCACGCCTCAAAGGATCATAGAATCTATTTGCCTGCCTCTTGCATCTTGTAATTGTCACCCAGCTATTCGAACTTCCAGATTCTGCTAATTAAAAGTTTCCCATACAATTAATTAAACAAATACACAAACAATCGGCAGTAATAAAAGGAAGCGAAATTTATCGGACAAAGAAAATATCTTTTATATATATACATGAAAGAATTAGAGAAATTTATTACGAGAAGCAAGAGGATCATATTTATAATTAATTAGCTGATTGAGAAAAGCAATTACCTGATTGTTGTGCAGGTATTATAACTGAAAATGGGACTCTTGCGATGCTTTTGGCTCATCCAATATAAACTTCATCATCAAAAAGTACGTGATCGACGTCGGGAATCTTTCGTCGTTCTTTTCGTTTCTTGCTTTGCCACCACTTCCTTAACAAAGGGCAGTTAGAGATATTTAAGGTAGAAAGGGAGGCAGGCAACACCTCTTTGGGCATGTACTTGAGCTTAGGGCAGTCATTGACATTCAATTGTTGAAGAGAGGTGAGGTGTTGAAGCCCTTTCTTGTCCAAAGATTTCATATTTGGAAATCCATAGAACCGAAGAAAAGTCAAACAAGAAGGCATCAACCCTGGCTCTGGAAAAGACACCACATCTTCAGATTTGCTACCGATACGCAAATATCTAATAGACGGGAGTTTTTGCAAACCCCACGTCATCCGACTGGCAAAGAGTTTTTCACAATACTGAACCTTAAGAAATTCCAGATTGGTAGGAAAGCCCCCTTCAGGTAACAATTCAACTTCTGGACAATCGATTATCTCAAAATTTACAAGAGAGGGAAGGAGTATATGCATCTTCTCTGGCAGTGACCTCAGACTTCCACAATCTTCTACCGAAAAGGATTCAAGGATGGGGCCTCGAATTCCTCCTTCTGGAAAAGATACAAAATTCGGGCAATTGCTGATGTAAATATCCAAGATCACTAAATCACGTCCATGATGTTCTGAAGCTGTAAATGATTCCAGATTCGTACACCCAGAGATGTCGATTTTATAAAGCTTTGGGAATAAATCTAATGGAAATGACTTGAGGGAATCACAATTGTCCAACTTCAACGTTTCAAGGGATGAAAATTCTAACTGTGTTGGGAGCTCTAACTTCATACACTTTTTGATTGTTAACTTTTGAAGGCAGCCGTTGGAGTCCACCAGTCCTTGGGGAAGAGACTCTAGTGCGCCAAATCCTTTAATTTTGAGCTTCTGCAGTCCGCTTGGCAATTCCTTTAACTGGACCTCGTTACAATTTTTTAAATACAATTTGTGCAAAGAAGGAGTCCTTGGGAGTGAGGCAGCCAACTGCGGACATTCAAGAATTTCAAGTTTGGCCAAAGAAGGAAGATGGATGGGCAGCTCTCCTGTTAGCTTGGGGCATAAACTAATATAAAGCTCTTCAAGTTGAGGAAAAGGTCCACCTTCATTTTCAGCTCCAAAAGAAGACCATTCCTCCCACTTCAACATTTGCGCAAACCTTAGAACTTTCAACGCTCCAAATGGCTTAGCTGATGAAGAATCGCTCCCATAAAACTCACGATCCACTTTAACTACTTCTTCAAACCCAACAATAGAGAGGTACGTCAAAGAGGGTAGTCGCCCAAGTGGTGGCAAGTTACAACATTGTCTACAGCTTTCTAAGCGAAGGGACACTATATTAAGGAATGAATGATGCCCTATCCAATCTGGAAAAGTTTTAGCGCCATAGTTGTTGATTGTGAGACTTTTCAAGTTACGATGAGGCCGAAGATTGTCAAGTACAAATCTTTGACATTCTGAAATATTAGTATCTAATGCATTCCATTCTAACACCAACTCCTCAAGGTACTTCCTTTCTTTCAAGCATGCTTTCAGAGCATCTGTTGCTGATACAACATTTTGGAGCTCTAAAAGAGAAAGCCTTCCTCGGAGATTTGAAAGTTTTCCCAAATCTTCAATGCAAGCCCCACTATGTTTGCTGATGATAAATTTAGTTAATGTTCGTAGACATTTTAGTCTACTCAACTGCATTGGCATCTCCTTTATGGCAGTTCCAGTAATATCAAGATGACGTAAATTAATGAGTTTCCACATATCTCCTGGTAATACTGAGAGATTTCTACAACCTGATAAATTCAATGTTTGCAAATTGCACAACTTACATATGGAATTAGGCAACCTTTTAATTTTAGTAAAGGCAAGGTTCAAATAACGAAGATGCTTAAGTTTGCCAATTGATTCAGGCAACTCAATCGAATTATAATGGTGAGATAGAGAGAGCACCCGCAAACATCTTAGCTTTGGCAATAAATCAAGTGGTACTCTTTTAGTTAAGTATAAGGCGTAATTATCCGATGGCGACAACTCCAATGGCAAGAATGTGTGCAATCGAGTAGCCTCGTAGAGAGCCTCAAACTTCTTAAAGTTGTTAAATGTTTTTCTTAAATACGACAAATGGCGAGTCTTGTTCAAAATTTCTTTAGAATTATCAACCTCCAATCTAAAGGTAAATTGTCCAGACACAAATTTTGCCAAGTCATTGACAAGATCATGCATTATAAAACCTGATTTGTTGCCACTTGATTGTTCCAACAATGATCTTGATGCCAAAGCAAGGAAGTAGTCTTCACCAACCTCTTCCATTCCTTTGTTTCTAGTTTCTTCTAAGAAACCTTCTGCCATCCATAATAGGACTACTTGGTCTTTTTCTAAAACATAATCCTTGGGAAATATTGAACAATAAGCAAAACATTGCTTTAATTGTGGGGGAAGATATTTGTAACTTAATCTTAAAGCTGGAAGAATGTTTGTCTTGTCAATTGGCGAATCCCATAGTTCGCTCTTCAATATCTTCTCCCATTCATCCAAATCTAGGTTAGATCGCAGGAGAGCCCCAATTGTCTTGGCTGCTAAAGGTAAGCCTTCACACTTTTTCACAATTTGTCTACCAATTACTTCTAGCTCTGGACGTGAATTAGAGAATCCATCGAGGAATGCATGTTTTACAAATAGTGACCAACAATCTTTTTCTAGTAACGTCTTTAGACGATGAGTTGGAACAGTGCGCATGATCGATGCAACATAGTCATTGCGTGTAGTTACAATGACCATACTTCCAGGTGCCCCAGATTTAAATGGCTTGCTTAACATCTCCCAGTCAACATAATTCTCGTTCCAAACATCATCTAGAACTAGTAGAAATTTATTCCCCATCAATTTCTCATTTAGTGTAAGTTGAAGAAGATTTAGATTCTTACTATCAGTATTAGCAGACGAACCTACTTCCTCTAAAATTGTTTTCGTAAGCTTTAACACGTCAAATTCATCAGAAACACAAACCCATGCTTGAAGGTCAAAATGCTCCTTCACCATCTTGTCCGTATATACAAGTTGAGCAAGGGTGGTCTTGCCAATTCCTCCCATGCCGACTATGGGAATCACACACAGATTTTCATTGCAAGATGCATCATTTGAGACCAATAAGCTTATTATTTTTTCCTTATCATCATCCCTACCAAAAATATCAGATTCTTCGACTAAAGAAGTCGTGATAAATCTTTTTGATGATTCTCCTCCAACGCCTTCTTTTAGACCTAGAACATCTTTTTGTCTTGCTAGATATTCTAGTTTATCAAGTAGCTCTTTTATCTTTGGCTCTATCTCCTTGACAAAATGACTGAAAAAAGCAGAGATGGAGTTTCGTACCTTAGTTGCAGTGGTTTGGAATTCAGCTTCCAACTTACGCTGCAAGGCTTCAGTGGCTATCTCGTCTAAGACGTCTTCTGCATCGTAGACAACATCTTTCAACATATGAAGCCACTCTTTGACAGAAAGATCCGTAAGTTGCTTTTCCTCCGCATCTTCGCACAGTTTATCAACGGACATCAATGCTATCTTCAACTTCTCTACGTATCCTTTGTTGAGTTTGCGCTGCCGAAAGAAGTCCACGAATTCGGGAGACGCCATCCTGTCAAATAACACTTGGAGGGAGGCTGAGAGAAAAGCTCCTCCCACTAAGGCCCCAGCCATGTCTTCTAGTTTTTAATGGAAGAAATAAAAGGAAATGAAGGAAGGTGATTGCAAACGGCAGAACAAAGTGAGATTGCAATGGGAGATCAAATGAAGGAAGATGAATGGAGCAAACGGCAAAGCAAAAGGAGAATGCAATGGAAGAAAATGAAGGAAATGGGGGTATGTGATATGATTTCCTTTCTAAACCACAGAACGTATACCGGAAACAGCAAATGGGAGTGATGGACCCACACGGCTGCTCGGGAAAAAAAGAAATGGACCTACACGGCTCATGGACGAGTAAAAGTAAACACCCAATTGATGAGAGGCAGCAATTTCATGTACATTGCTTTCACCATTAAATTCTCAAATCAATAATTGCGTAAGTGGGGATCTTGATTGGACGTACGTGAAGCATAAATTATTAATTTTTCCTAGAAAGTAATATACAAATTAATTTGGTAATTGATAATTAAGCCAATAATTTGGATGATCAATATCTTTTAATTATTTTTATAAAATATGAATCGACATATCTCTCACTTTGTAATAAAAGTTATAGTATGTAAATATTTTTCTATTATTTTATTTGAGAGACCATTTTTCCATCATATTTGAATTGAAATTCGGAGAAACTAATTATATACTAATTGATCAAATGCATGTATCTAAACAAAGGAACTAATTACACAACAGCATATTTGAGAGGAAGAAACAAAGCTCTATCCTTGCAATAATATAAGGCGGCTTCACTTGACTTGAGGGCTGGTAAACTAGCTAATAATTTCTGAAGAATACTTGAGCGGGTCAATTTTATTTTTTATTCAAAGTGGGGGAAGGGAAAGGGAAAATTGATCGGGTCAAATAAAGAAATTTCACAAGTGGACGTGAAAATATCTGTTGGAAATAGTTTTTCTTCAAAAATGTTTTAGATTATTTTAGGAAAAAAAATATTAAAAAAATCTCCTGAACGTCAAATTACAAAAATGTTTCAAAAATACCGCTTTGTTTATTATATTCCTATAATACATTTATTCTCTTAAAAACTGAAATAAAATAAAAAAACTAGTTATTTATTTATTTATTTATTTATTGTCTTTTAAAAGGAAAGGGGTGGCGTGTGAGCCACCCCTAGATCTAGTTGGGGTGGCCTCTTAGCCAATGGAGGTGGCCGCACCACCCCTGGCCACCTCTGAGTGGCTCGCCAGTTACATCTGATTTTGTATTTATTCCTATTTTTTTATATTCCATGACGATTTGTAAAACCCTTTGAGTTTTTTTATTATTTTATTTTTATTTAAAAAATAATTTAGTTTAGTTTTTTATTTTATTTTATTGATTTTAGTTTTTAAGAGAATAATAGTATTATAGGAATATAATAAAAATAGTGGCATTTTTGGCACACCTTGGTAATTTGATATACCACTTTAGCATACTTTAAACTTAATGGGACTTTTTAAAAAATAACCATTAGTTGATGGGGCTTTTTTATATATTTTTTTTCCATTATCTTATTTGAGAGGAAGAACCAAAGGTATCTCGATCCTCCAATAATTTCATTATCTTGTAAGATAATCCATTGGACCTAAATGACAAAATTTACCACATAATTCCTTGTATCTTTCATAACAATATCTTTAAAAAAGTGTTATGAATTTCATTTTTTTTGTTTTGTTTAGAAGCTATTTGTTAAATGAGTTGCTGATTTTTAGACAAGGCTGGCACCCTAGTTGGATACGGAAAACAGTCTTCGTTTCTCAATTTTGTTGGTAATTAAGCTTTGGACATCGTTGTTCGATTGAATGCGATGTTATTTATTTAAAACACCTGAAACCACCAAAAAAGGGCATGAGTTTTTGTAAAGATGCTGGCTGTACTGTAATTTGATTATGAGAACTTGAAATTTTCAAACAGTCGCTGAAGAACATGTTGAAAAGGGCATAATATAACCATAGAATCATATATTAAATTATCAATTATTTCAAAAACTTATATAAATAAATAAAATATGAATATAATAATTTAATTAATATTTTAACATCTCAAGAGGCCCTTATTGTTTGGCTTGTACTTTAGATCGCTCTTGTTGGGGTTAAGAGATAGTAAAGTGTTTTGATCTATACATTAATGTGGTGTCTAAGCATCATTTCGGATCAAGTTCCCTCAAGAGTGAACGTGCTGAGGTTCCCTCAAAACCAATTCAGTTTTCTGAATCTCGGATAAAAGACAAGACCTTTACATATGATGCGTGTCCCCGACTTGCACTTTCAGGTTTCTCCTAAACATAATCACCATATCGCCAAATGAGGTCTTTCAAGCTATCATAAGCAGATAATCGATAGGTGATCCAAAATGTACCAAAAGAATAATCTTAGTATAAGCTATCATGTAGATAAAGGAACCCTCATCATATATAGAACCACACGCTCAAAGTTCTGACCTAAAACTACAATGCCATGCAAGCTGTAGGTGGCTAAGGATCTTAAGGCACAAAATTTATCATAGGACTCACAAATAAAGTTCTGAAAACTCAAAACATAAACAAAATTGCTGCTGTCATAATCATTTCCATCACCTCATTAGCCTTTTAAGTTTCCATTTCGTTTTACGAATAGTATAACACTGAATTTGAAATGAATTTTGAGAAGAGTTGAATACATGCTTCTTTGAATGGAGTGGAGTGTCTTCAGCTTCAAGGATATGTATAACTTGTCCCATTTTTGGCCGCTTCCGTGCATTAGGGTCTACAAAACGTAAAGCCACAAGAGGAGACAGCTTCAATGCCCTTGAAGTAGGCTTCTCAGGTAGCTTTGGATCCATTAATACTCCTGGATTCCTGTTTGCGACCATATTCTTAAGACACTCAACTAAGTTGACATGGGAATTCTACCATATTTGAAGCGAAGTGATATTAAGAATATAGTGCAAACCTCTTCCGAAGATCGGCTGTAATCAATTGGGTTCCGTCCAGAAATGATTTCTATCATGAGAATCCCAAAACTGTACTCATTGCTTCTTTTGTTCAGCATGCCTGTGCTTGCATATTCAGGAGCTACATATTGGAACAGATAAATTACAAACAACTGATTGTGATAAAGATAATGACAAAGGAACTTTGTTCAAACAGAAACTCTTGCAGAAACAAGAACTGAAGTGAATTACTTCTCAAAGACAATTTAGGAGTAGGTTTCTATCAGTTTTTTATTGATCTTGTAAACAAAACAATCTCTTTGTTATTATAAATAAGACACACTGCCATATGATTGAATATGCAGAAAACACAAAAACAATATTCTTCTATATGGTATCAGAGCCAACAGGCTAACACCAATTGTTAGATTTTCCTTTATATTTCTTATTTTTCAGATTGATTTCAATTACTTGATTTCTTTTTGAGTTTGTAAAAACGCCCTGCTCCTAGACTCATATGCCAAGCCGGAGCTCCCCTTCACGACCAGACCTGCGAAACCGCCGGACCTCTCCACGGAAGCAACCCAGTCCCGCAGCACCTCCAAGCCGCAACACTAGACCGCAGACCCACAACACCAGATCTGCCACAACACCGCCGGACCCACACTGCCGGATCTCTGCACTGCCGGAGCTGCTGTTCACCATCGGACCTGCTGATCTGAGGACTTGCAAACCCACGGTGTTGCTGTTTCGTTCACTGCCGTTCGCAGGAGACCCAAGCCACACGACATCGCCGGCCTCCAAACCGGACTGCAGGAGACCCAACGCACGGCTGACCCAAATCGGAGATACGGGACCTCCACCGGCGTGACCGTTGTTCGCCGAACCAGCTTGCCGGAGATCCACCACTGCTGGAGATCCGGCCACACACCCCTGCAGATCGCCGGTCGCACGCCAGACCTGTTGTTCACCGTCCAAACCCGCGACACCGCGACACTGCCATTCACCTCCGGACCCGCGGCATCACCAATCCATCACTGCAGATCGTCCATTCACCCACGCAGCCCGTCACTGACCCGCAGCATCTTTGCGTCGAGTTCGTAGAAGAAGAATAGAAGAGTTCACAAAAAAGAAAGAAAGAAAAAGTGATCAATGGCTGATTCTTCTGCTCGTGTATCAACTCTCCAATCCCATAATCATCATATTACCCTCAAACTAAATTCTGACAACTACAATCTGTGGAAGTTTTTAGTCATAAACCTTCTAGAAGGGCATAGCCTCTTTGGTTATGTCGACGGTACCAACCCACCCCCTCCTCCCAAACAGACCCTCACTAAAACTGCAGAAACGGCTAATAACCCAGCATACCAAACTTGGTATCATCAAGATAAACAGGTCTTCAGCGTAATTGTTTCCACCTTAGAAGAGGAAATACTACCACATGTTCTCAACTTGTCCTCCTCCCGAGAGGTTTGGCTCACACTTGAGACTTTATTCTCTGCTCACTCTCAAGCCCGCATCGTAACACAGTGGGCTCTCTTCAGTATCTATCTCTCACATGGCCAGATTTGTCATTTGTCATAAACAAGGTATCACAATTCATGCAGGAACCCCGAGACACCCATTGGACAGCAGTCAAGCGCATCCTGCGTTACTTAAAGTTCACAAGTGATCATACATTCTCAATATATCGCTCATCTTCACATTCTCTCACAGCATATTCAGACTCTGATTGGGCGGGATGCCCCGATGATCGTCGATCAACTTCTGGATATTGTACCTTTCTCAGCAGAAATCTACTCTCATGGAGTTCGAAAAGTAGCCCACGGTATCAAGATCTAGCACCGAATCTAAGTATAAAGCCTTAGCAAATACCTCATCTGAATTGGTATGGATTCAAGCTCTTCTTCGTGAACTTGGTCAGCATTTCCAGCATCCTCCGATCTTACATTGTGACAATATTGGAGCCACATATCTCTCCTCCAATCCTATGTTTCATGCACGAACAAAACATATTGCCATCGACTATCATTTTGTTCATGACTTAGTGGCTGCCAAGGAACTTGACATTCATTTCATCTCAGGGAAAGACCAAATAGCTGACATCCTTACCAAACCTTTAGTTTCACAGAAGTTCCTGGTGCTAAAATCCAACCTCGACGTTAGCATGCCCACGTCGAGTTTGAGGGGGTGTATTGAAACAGATAAATCACAAACAACTGATTGTGATAAAGATAATGACAAAGGAACTTTGTTCAAATAGAAACTCTTGCAGAAACAAGAACTGAAGTGAATTATTTCTCAAAGACAATTTAGGATTAGGTTTCTATTAGTTATTGTTCTTGTAAACAAAACAATCTCTTTGTTATTATAAATAAGACACACTGCCATATGATTGAATAGGCAGAAAACACAAAAACAATATTCTTCTATACTACATAACTACTACAAAAAATATAAACAAAAAAAGACTTGTTATCTCTTTAGCCACACTGGCACGCAGGCCTCAGATAAAAACGCAGCCCTACATACCCAAATGTTCTCATGACACTGGTAATGTAGCTACTCTCTCAGCAGAGGAGCATGGCAAGGCCAAAATTTGAAACCTTTGGATTCCACAGCATGTCAACTGAAATTTACTTAATTTTTATATCGTGGTAAACAACTTTGGGTTCCAGTGCCATTAACTAGCTTGTCAGGACACCCTGATCGTATTATGGCCAAATACGTGTTTTTTAGTGGGCCCAGGTCTAGGGTTTTGTAAATGTTATAAATACATATAAAAGAGAGAGGTACGAGTTTTGCATATAGAGTTCTGTAGTTTGTGCTAAGAGAGCATTTAAGATATTGAGTGTTAGGGTTAGTCTCTCTTAGAGTAAAATGTTGTGTCTGTATCACAGATCGTATACAATTGAAGTCAACCGGAGTTCTGGTGAAGGGAAATCACGTAGAAGGATTGTGCCAGATGTTCTGGAAAAGGCTACTCAGTAAAAGTTAAGTGGGTCGCTTGCCTTATGCAAGAGAGTGTCAGCTTCAAAGGTTTTGTAAATGTGAACTTCTTGTAATCCGTATTCTTTTACTGATTTAGTTGATTTTCTAAGTTTGGCAGCCCCAGAGAGGTTTTACATTTAGAGAGTTTTCTAAATAGTTTTCTCTTCGTAACCAAATATCTGTGTCCATGTGATTTATTGTTTTACATATTTTGGTTGTATGATTGTTTAATTTTAATTCCGCATATTATTTGCATACACCTATTCAGCCCCTTATAGGTGTTGTTTGGAGTCGTATATATATTTTTCATAGCACACACTCTTAGTTGAAATTGTTTGCAACAGAAAATCCATATGCAGTGAAGGGTATGTAGATAACCAAGCCCCTATGCAGAAAAAAAAGAAAAGAAAAGATAACTTAGTCATCTTAGCCTAGCTGATTGGTAGCGAAGTTTGGAGGAAAGTTTGTCAATTTTTGTAAAGGGTGAGAAAAGGAGGTAGAGGGTTTATTCTTAAACTTAGATTAGGAAAATTGAATTTTTTAAGCGTTTGATTATGCATGAGAAACCATAGGAAAATAGTGGGCACGAACCTAAATGACAAAAGTTACCACATAGTTCCAAAACTTCACTCCCTAAGAGCAAGTGCCCTGCAACTTCATTCATCTGGAAGAAAGAAATGATGGATGTTGCTCAATTATTAGAGGAAGTTTTTAGCATGTCTTTACTATTGGTTGAATATGTTGCTGAGACATGTAACTAATTACTTGTAAAATGATTGCATCCGGAAAAGACAGGCTTTCTTAGTCTTGAGGCTGGCATCTTGGTTGTAAGAATTGGTAAATCTCGGGTCATGATGCTCTAGGCTATTAAACTTTTACTTAAGACCACTATTTGAGGGCCAAGATATAGTAGAAACTGATTTGATCAATAATGTGGTGGTGCCTGACATCATTTTGGATCAAATTACATGAAGAATGAATGTGCACAGGTTACCCTTGAGGAAAAGCCAATTTTCCAAATCATGCATAAGCATTGGTCGAATTTATTTTTCTCCTAATTGTGTGAAAATGAAAGAGAACAATTATTCTCAAATCGCAAGAATTACTGCAAACATTTAGAAAAATACATCTGATTTTGCATTCATAGAAGACACAAAAAAGGACAGCACGATCCTATTCCAAGTCATGCTGTACTGTACAACTTCGTATCTAAACAAAGGAACATATTTGAATTGAAAACAAAAGTTAGATTAAGTTGTCTCAATTTGTGAAATACTGAAAGCGGTAACATTTCGATTTTTTCGAGCCCTTGCCCACTGCTTTGCATACGACTATCTTATTTGAAAAAAAAAAAAATCCCTCATGATCTTCACAAGCTTCAATGAAAGTTTTCCATTTTCCTGTTTTCGATGAGAATTCTGTTCAAAGTTTGAATGCTGATTGCTCACCACCTTTAAACTTGTGGCCATCTTTGACAAAGAATAAAATGGGCACCATCAATTTCCTGGTATTTAAATGTAGTGTTGTGCACGAAATTAAATATAGGATCCCAAAGAACTAGAAAAGAACATAATAGAAAATAGATCAATCACACAAGACACCAAGATTTAAGTGGTTCGGTTTAACAAGCTTACATCCACTGGTAAAGACAACTCGGAGGAAATTCACTAACAAAAGATTGAGTACAAAGATAACAGGAAGAAAATTACTCAAAACTCAAAGCCCTAATATACCAAAATCTCATTCTTACACGAGAAAAAATTGACAAAGAAAACTCTATTCTTCTCTAAGTGCCATAAGACACAACAAAGTGAGAAAACCCTAATGAGACATGTGGCTTCTAATTTTTCTTCCACTTTGCCTTGTTGCAAAGCCTCCCTTTTATAAGGCAATAAGTCGGTCAAAGGATACTCCAAAAACAAGTAGTAGTGGAACACTGACTTCGGCTAGGGTAATAACCCCAAGTCTCCAAATACTACTTGTAAAGGAGAGGCAAATATACTAGAACACTATAAGCCAAAGACAACGAATGGGCCACACGTCTGACTTGTGAAATACAAGTTACACCACAACATGTAGTTGTTCAGATATTTTACAAAGATGTCTCAGCGTCAGCGCCATCCATTTTCTGGTATTTGGGTTGTAGAGATGAAGATATCCAACATCTTTGGGCACCTGTTAAATAGGAGATAGTTAACACAAATGACTCCATCATACAAAGCCATAATATGACACTAGTCGTTGTGGGTAAACTTTCGAAAAAGAAACATTGTATTCCCACGATTATTACCCTTTGTTGAACAAGGAGGTATAAATGCCTCTTGACCTCTGACGGTGAATGTGGAAGAAAAATGAATCTGATATAAGGTGAGCTTCCACCTCTTGACCTATCACAGCAATACAACATGACAAGCTGGGACTTCTCCTGGTTTCTCAAATGCCACAAAGATCTGTCCAGGTGTATCCTAAAGGAGAGATCTGAGAGGCTTTGTTAATACTTGAGAGAATTCCTCTGCTTCTGAAACTTACAGAAGGACACTGACCTGGCAGGGAAGCAGAAATATTATAAAGGGATTCTCAAGTACGATCGGTAACATGAAGTTCTGCTTTCAATAAGATAGTCATTACTTGTAATTGCTCTGGGGTTCTATTGGTGCACTTGTACACCATTCAATTGAGTATTCTGTTTCTATTTCTGCTTCAGTTGGTGAAAAAAGTAACACATAATTCCCAATCAGAAAACATACTCTGCTTCAGTTAGTCTACCCATATACCGCAGAAAGCAGTAAAAAAATCCAATTTCACTCTTATGGTAAATGAAATTTGAAAATCAGCATACCTGTCGGATCACAGGGTCTTAGGGGATGTTCTGGATTTCAGGGTCCTGCATTGCTTTGGCCTACAACATGGTTTCATAATATCTACTAATATTAGATATCAGCAAGGGATATGCCACATGAAAGCAAAATGGAAGAGGATACAAAGATGGATGGCCTTATAATTGGTCAAAACGGGGATGTTCCATATCTGATTGTGCATTCATCTAGAGAAAGAAAAAAAGGATAACATGATCCTATTCCAAGTCAGGCTGTACTGTACAACTTTGTATCTAAACAAGGGAACATATTTGAGTTGACAATAAAAGCTAGAATAAGCTGTCACAATTGGTGAAATACTGAAAGCAGTAACATTTCGATTTTCACGAGGCCTTGCCCACCACTTTGCAAAGAATCAGGGAAAGTTGCATACCAGTATCTTATTTGAAAAGAAAAATCCCTCATGGTGTTCACAAGCTTCAAGGAAAGTTTTCCATTTTCCTGTCCCCCATAAGAAATTTGGTGAAAGTTTGCATGTTGAATGCTCACCACCTTAAAATATGGGTCCATCTTTGACAAAGAACCAAATGGGCAAAATGCGAATCCAAGGACGTCACCAACATCCATTTTCTGGTATTTGGGTTGTAGATGAAGATATACAACATCTTTGGGCACCTGTTAAATATGAGTTAGTTTCCACGACTTATAACACAAATGACTCCATTATACAAAGCCATTATGACAGCAATCATTGTAGATAAACTCTAAAAAAACCACTAATAACATGATTTCATCTTGTTCCTTTTTCTATTAAAAAAAATAAAATTATATGCAAACTGTTTTATCCTTTCCCTAATATAACCAAATAGGGCCATATATTACCCCTACTACATGTTTGTCAATTTTTGAACTCAATTGAAGGGAGAAGTATGTACTTTCCTTAGAAATATTCAGATACATAATTGTGAATAAAATATTGAAAGAAAACTGTCAGCAGAGTGCTTGACAGTAACAGTAAAGTAACACAGCTGCAGGGGAGAAAAAAAGAGCTCAACCTGCTCTTCATTTTAAAAATAAAAAAGTTTGTAGCTTTCTGCATTCTCTTTGACCCAAAATATAATCAAACAAACTCATATCTTCAAGCTCATGATCAACCCAAATTCTTCTAAACCCATAGGAATGACACCACCTAACAAATAGAAAGCATTATATCAAAGAAACTCCTAGGATCAATGGGGCTTCAAAAAATTAGACATTTTCATTCCTCCTGAAGCAAGTAACCACCAATAAAATAAAAATGTATTTAACTCAATAATGGCATGAAAAAGCCTCATTTAAACAGAATCTTTTCATCTCGTTTCGGAAGGGATGGAAGATAAAGTGGATTAAAACTAACATGTTGGTGTGTAGTTTGTATGCACTCGAGAGAAACAAAAAAACTCAAAGACAAAAAAACAAAAAAACAAAAGAAAAGAAAATGCTGAGGATATAAAAAATCACCTGCTGCCATTCATACAAATTGACAATTCAAAGCCTCTATTGTAGAAAAAAAAAAACAGAGCAATATTCCCATGATCTCGATTTAGTACGCACCATAAGTCCAACAAGGCACCACCAAATTTTCAGTACCTATTCACCAGAAAATAAGTATATGTTGGAATCAATAAATAAATAGTAACACTTTAGTACCAACAAATTCATGACAAATGCTCACACTAAAAACAGAACAAGATCTCTTAAGAAACTGAAATAATATGTGAAAAAACACTGACACTCCACACACAACAGATCTGAGCTGCACAACAAATTTGGCTCTCTTTCCAGCGTGTCTCCACATATTTCATTCATTCAGATTTCCAACACCACAGATTAGTGCTTCCACTAATACTTTAAGACTCGCCCTCCATCCCATGACATTCCTTTTTCTGCACCACAATTTTTGTAACATGAGTTTACTGATTATATGATTTATGTGTTAAGGACTAACTAAATCAGATCAATACAAATGTTACGATTTTTTCAGTAAAATACACTTTTTGTTATAAATAAAATACATTTATGGGCTTGAATTCAGCAAATATAAAAGGGACCCAATTCGTGAAAAACTTAACCAAATATTTAGGAGTTGGAATAATTGGCTAACCTTCGGGCATTCACGCCTCAAAGGATCATAGAATCTATTTGCCTGCCTCTTGCTTCTTGTAATTGTCACCCAGCTCTTCGAACTTCCAGATTCTGCAAATTAAAAGTTTCCCATACAATTAATTAAACAAATACACAAACAATTCGACACTAATAAAAAGAAGCGAAATTTATCGGACAAAGAAAATATCTTTTGTATATATATATATATGAAAGAATTAGAGAAATTTATTACTAGAAGCAAGAGGATCATAACTGAAAGTGGGACTCTTGCGATGCTTTTGGCTCATCCAATATAAACTTCCCCATCAAAAATTACGTTATCGACGTCGGGAATCTTTCGTCGTTCTTTACCTTTCTTGCTTTGCCACCATTTCCTTAACAAAGGGCAGCTATAGATACGTATAATTGAAAGGGAGGCAGGCAACACCTCTTTGGGTATGTACTTGAGCTTAGGGCAGTCATTGACCGACAATTTTTGAAGAGAGGTGAGGTGTTGAAGCCCTTTCTTGTCCAAAGATTTCATATTTGGAAATCCATAGAACGAAAGAGAAGTCAAACAAGAAGGCATCAACCCTGGCTCTGGAAAAGACACCACATCTTCAGATTTGCTACCGATATGCAAACGTCTAATAGACGAAAGTTTTTGCAAACCCCATTCCATCCGACTAGCAAAGAGTTTCTCACAGTACTCAACCTGAAGAATTTTCAGATTGGAAGGAAAGCCTCCTTCAGGTAACAATTCAACTTCTGGACAATCGGTTATAGCAAAATTTTCAAGAGAAGGGAGGAGTATATGCATCTTCTCTGGCAGTGAACTCAGACTTTCACATTTTTGTACCCAAAAGGCTTTAAGGTTGGGGGCACGAATTCCTTCTTTTGGAAAAGATACAAAATTCGGGCAATTGCTAATGTGAATATGCAAGGTCACTAAATCACGTCCATGTTGTTCTGAAGCAGTAAATGATCCCAGATTCGTACACCCAGAGATGTCGATTTTATAAAGCTTTGAGAATAAATCTAATGGAAATGACTTGAGGGAATCACAATTCTTCAACTTCAACGTTTCAAGGGATGAAAAGTGTGTTGGGAGCTCTAACTTCATACACTTTTTGATTGTTAACTTTTGAAGGCAGCCATTGGAGTCCACCAGTCCTTGGGGAAGAGACTCTAGTGCTTCAAATCCTTCAATTTTGAGCTTCTGCAGGCCGGTTGGCAATTCCTTTAACTGAACCTTATTACAATTTTTTAAATACAATTCGTGCAAAGAAGGAGCCCTTGGGAATGAGGCAGCCAACTGCGGACATTCAAAAATTTCAAGTTTGGCTAAAGAAGGAAGATGAATGGGCAGCTCTCCGGTTAGCTTGTGGCAGAAACAAATATAAAGCTCCTCAAGTTGAGGAAAAGGTCCGCCTTCGTTTTCAGCACCAAAAGAAGACCATTCCTCCCACTTCAACATTTGCTCGAACCTTAGAACTTTCAAGGCTCCAAATGGCTTAGCCGATGAAGAATCGCTCCCATAAAACTCACGATCCACTATAGCTACTTCTTCAAACCCAACAACGCAAAGGTCCCGCAAAGAGGGTAGTTGCCCAAGTGGTGGCAAGTTACAACAATGTCTACAGTTTTCTAAGCGAAGGGACACTATATTAAAGAATGAATGATGCCCGACCCAATCTGGAAGAGTTTCAGCGCCATAGTTGTTAATTGTGAGACTTTTCAAGTTACGATGAGGCCGAAGATTGTCAAGTACATATCTTTGACATTCTGAAATATTAGTATCTAATGGATTCCATTCCAACACCAACTCCTCGAGATACTTCCTATCTTTCAAGCATGCTTTCAAAGCATCCGTAGGAAATGCAACATTTTGGAGCTCTAAAATAGAAAGCCTTCCTCGGAGATTTGAAAGTTTTCCCAACTCTTCAATGCAAGCCCCACTATGTTTGCTGATGAAAAATTTAGTTAATGTTCGTAGGCATTTTAGTCTACTCAACTGCATTGGCATCTCCTTTATGATAGTTCCAGTAATATCAAGATGACGTAAATTAACGAGTTTCCACACATCTCTTGGTAATACAGAAAGACCTTTACAACCTGATAAATTCAATGTTTGCAAATTGCACAACTTACATATGGAATCAGGCAACCTTATAATTTTAGTGAAAGAAAGGTTCAAATAACGTAAATGCTTAAATTTGCCAATTGATTCAGGCAGCTCAATCCTATTATAATGGTGAGATAGAGAGAGCACCCGCAATGACCTTAGATTTGGCAATAAGTCAAGTGGTACTCTATTAGCTAAGAAGAAGAAGCAATTATCCGATGGCGACAACGCTAATGGCAAGAATGTGTGCAATCGAGTAGACTCATAAAGAACATCAAACTTCTTAAATTTGTTATATAATGGCAAGAATGTGTGCAATCGAGTAGACTCATAAAGAACATCAAACTTCTTAAATTTGTTATATTTTTTTCTTAAATATGACAAATGGCGAGTCTTATTCAAAACTTCTTGAGAATTGTCAACCTCCAGTCTAAAGGTAAATTGTCCAGACACAAATTTTGCCAAGTCGTTGACAAGATCATGCATTGTAAAACCTGATTTGTTGCCACTTGATTGTTCCAACAATGATCTTGATGCCAAAGCAAGGAAGTATTCTTCACCAACCTCTTCCATTCCTTTGTTTCTAGTTTCTTCTAAGAAACCTTCTGCCATCCATAATAGGACTACTTGATCTTTTTCTAAAACATAATCCTTGGGAAATATTGAACAATAAGCAAAACATTGCTTTAATTGTGGGGGAAGATATTTGTAACTTAATCTTAGAGCAGGAAGAATGTTTGTTTTGTCAATTGGCGAATCCCATAGTTCGCTCTTCAATATATTCTCCCATTCATCCACATCTTGTTTAGATCGCAAAAGAGCCCCAATCGTCTTGGCTGCTAAAGGTAGGCCTTCACACTTTTTCACAATTTGTCTACCAATTACTTCTAGCTCTGGACGTGAATCAGAGAATCCATCGAGGAATGCATGTTTTACAAATAGTGACCAACAATCTTCTTCTAGTAACGTCTTTAGACGATGAGTTGGAACAGTGCGCATGATTGATGCAACATCGTCATTGCGTGTAGTTACAATAACCATACTTCCAGGTGCCCCAGATTTAAATGGCTTACTTAACATCTCCCAATCAACATAATTCTCATTCCAAACATCATCTAGAACTAGTAGAAATTTCTTGTCCATCAATTTCTCATTTAGTGTAAGTTGAAGCAAATTTAGGTTATTACTATCAGTATTAGCAGACGAACCTACTTCTTCTAAAATTGTTTTCGTAAGCTTTAACACGTCAAATTCATCCGAAACACAAACCCATGCTTGAAGGTGAAAATGCTCCTTCACCCTCTTGTCCTTGTATACAAGTTGAGCAAGGGTGGTCTTGCCAATTCCTCCCATGCCAACTATGGGAATCACACACAGATTTTTATTACAAGATGCATCATCCAAGACCAATAAGCTTATTATTTTTTCCTTATCATCATCCCTACCAAAAATATCAGATTCTTCGACCAAAGAAGTCGTGATAAATCTTTTTGATGATTCTCCTCCAACGCCTTCTCTTAGACCTAGATCATCCTTTTGTCTTGCCAGATATTCTAGTTTGTCAAGTAGCTTTTTTATCTTAGGCTCTATCTCCTTGACAAAATGATTGAAAAAAGTGGAGATGGAGTTTCGTACCTTAGTTGCAGTGGTTTGAAATTCAGCATCCAACTTACACTGCAAGGCTTCAGTGGCTATCTCGTCTAACACGTCTTCTGCATCGTAGACAACATCTTTCAGGCTATGAAGCCACTCTTTCACAGAAAGATCCATAAGTTGCTTTTCCTCGGCATCTTCGCACAGTTTATGCACGGATAACAATCTTATCTTCAACTTCTCTACGTCTCCTTTGTTGAGTTTGCGCTGTCGAAAGAAGTCCATCAATTCGGGAGATGCCATCCTGTCAAATAACACTTGGAGGGAGGCGGAAAGAAAAGCTCCTCCCACTAAGGCCCCAGCCATTGGAAGAAATAAAAGGAAGTAAAGGAAGGTGATTGCAAACCGCAGAGCAAAGTGAGATTGCAATGGAAGATCAAATGAATGGAAGATGAATGGAAGATCAATGGAGCAAAGGGCAGAGCAAAAGGAGAATGCAATGGAAGAAAATGAAGGAAAAGGAGGAAGGTGATGTGTTTTGCTTTCTAAACCACAGAACGTATACCGGAAACAGCTAATGGGAGTGATGGACCCACACGGCTCATGGACGAGTATAGTAACACTCAATTGATAAGAGGCAGCTTGTGGTGGACTCCTCACCACGTGATTAACTCAGAGTAATCAATCAAAGAAAATGGAAAGCAGAAAAACTGATGATGTTTTAAAGCTTGTCTTGTATACTCACTCATAAGAGAAAAGCATTGAAGCTTGGGTTTTGAAATATATATGATTCTGGATTTTATTGTTTCGGTTGAGATTTCTAAAAATTGGTTGTTAAGAAAGTCCCTAAATAAAGATTCAAAATTCTAATTCAGTTCAATTATAACAAGATGATAGTAATTTGACAAATGGGCTTCTAGTTTTAAATTTATTACGTTAAATTAGTCATCAAAAAATCTACTAAGTAACCCATACTGCCACTTTGTAATAAAAGTGGTAGTATGGGTTATTCATAGGGGTGTCAAAAATAATCGGAAAACCGGGAAACCGGGGACCCGGTTCCGGTTCCGGTTGCAAAAAAAAAAAAAAAATCGGGACCCCGGTTCTGGTCCCAGTTTTTGGCACCTGGTAAAAACCGGGAAAACAGGAACCGGGTCTTATTTTATTAAATAATATATATATATATATATATATATATATATATATATATATATATATATATATTTTAATTCTTTTAGTCTTTTACGCAACGTTTAGGACCTTATGCAATTAGGTTTCTCACTTTTCCGGTTTTGAAGGTTTTCCCCTAAGTCACTTTTCCGGTTTTGAAGGTTTATTTAAATACTTTTTTTATTTTTTATTTTTTTGGGTTTTGAATTGTTGTAGTAAGGGGTATTTATTTCTTATGCATGTTGGTTTGTTTACATACTTGTTTTTACTTTTTATTGTTTTAAGGGAAAATTACAGTTTACCCCCCCAAAGTTGTCAGCGATTTGCAATTCCGCCTCCAAAGTTTCAATTTTTGCAATCCACCCCCCTAAAGTTTTAATTTTTTGCAATTCAGGCACTCCGTCAGTCAAACCCGCTTTGACTGACGGAACAGTGACCACGTGCGACGCACGTGGTCACTTTATGCGATTTAGTGCCCAAAATACCCCCATCAAGCGGTTACACATTGACCCACGCCCAAACCCATCTGCCCACGCCCCGACCCTGCTGACCCAACCCCCAACCCAACCCAACCCAAACCAGACTTAAAACAACTAATCAAACACGTGAAATCAGGCATTCCGTCATTTTGCTTGGTTCTCCTTGCTGACTCACGAGCAAAAGGGACCCTCTGCTGGTAGAACCCACCTCCGACAGCCACGCGACAAGGTACCCGACACCCACTCGAGATCAACCCAAAGCTCCATCCTTTGCGCCTTTGTGTACGACGAGGTGAGATTTTGCCCATTTTGATTCGAAAATTTTCACCGAACCATGTAGTAGCTTTCTAGGGTTTTTCGTAAATTGGGGTTTTCTTGAGGGGGTGTTAATTTGGTAATCCCTAACTCTGTGATGTTGATTTATTGTTAACAAATTTTTGTTTTCTATTGTATATTGATTTATTGCGAAGAGAGAGAGTAAACTTGGTTGTTTGTGTTTGAACAAAAGTGGTAAATTGTATAATGTTGTCGTGTGAACAAAAGTGGTCCCAATGTTTTTTTTTCTGATTTGCATGTATATCAAAAGTGGTCCTCTTTTCTGATTTGCATGTATATCAAAAGTGGTCCTCTAGTTTGCACTCCCAATTTTCTTCCACTTTGGAGATCTCCCTCCGAAGCAGTGAGATGCTAGCTAACTGCTTGTCTAAATTGAGTTTTATCATTAAATTGCTTCTATATTTTCTGATTTTTATTTCCGGTTTGTTTGTTGTTGTAGTTCATTTTCTTATCTTGTAAAAAACAAAACAAATCTATTAGTACTTTTTTAGATTTTATAAAAGTTATTTCACAAGCTTTTAGTTCTCACCTCGTACGGTTTTACATCCTTTAAATTGATTATATAGAAGTTGCATCATTGATTGTAACATTCAACAATCATACAATAATTAATTCACCAATTAAAAAGAAATAACCCAATTTATGAGCATTCTTAATTATCAGCATCACTCAGTTCACACTAGTTGCCCAATTTAATACCCCTATATATATATCATGTTAGAGACAAAGAAGTTGGGTCCACGCCAAACAGTAATTTTCTCATTTCAAGATCAGCCTGATTATTTATTAATTGATTAATGGTCATTGAACTATTCTTTTGGATAAAACTTACCCAGGATTCATAAAACTTAATCACCAATTATCCACCATTTCAAGAAGCATAAAATCGACTAAAAAGATGAAAAAACTAATTTTATTATCTTAATTCACTAAATTATCTCTTTATTTTATGAAAAATACTACTATTTGCATTCATTTATCAAGAAAAGACAAAAAAAAAAAAAAGAGAGAGATTCGAACTAGTAACTTTCGTTTCATAAGACGTGGTCTCCAGTCGATTTAGTTAGCCATTGAGAACATCATATAACGTGTTTTAAGTGGTTTCTCATATCACGTTTAAAACACGTTACATCAACCAGTATGAAATATGTTATATGTGCACGTGAAGAATATATCATTAATTTTATTTCATCTTCTTACTATACAACTCTTTTTCTCCTTTTGAAGATTGAAAGTAAAATCTATTAGTAATTATATGATTATGACTTTCTTGCTCCAAATTTACGTTAATTTTTTTTTCCACGAAGCATAAATGTCAGCAATTACGCTAAGACTTAATTACAAGAAAAGAAAAGGAGAATCACAATATATTATAGAAATGTTCTTCCAGAAACATGTAAATATATTTTCTTCCAATACGATGTTAGTGTTAGGTAAGATGGCATATGTTTTTCTTCAAGCAGAGGAGATGAGATGATAAGCTGAATTAATTAACACCCTAAAATAATGATAATGCCAAATTTGAAAGTCGTTGGGTAGAGCTGCAGTTACTTGGGTTTAGGGTTTAGGGTTTCATTATGTATTACATAAAAAATAAAAAGGTATGACATATGAACCTTTAATAACCATCATGTTTGTGGGAGTTTCATGTAATTGGATTGATTGATTGTTCTATAATAGCTAGGGTAGTTTTATGTAAGGATAAGTTTGAACAATATTTAGTATTTCATTAATAAATAGTGATAAATAATAAGGTAAAATCTATACCATTTAGGTCTTTTGAGCTAGAGGTTTCAATAAGTGCGATTTAGGGGTATTGGTTAAAATTATTTACTCTAACAGTCTTTCCTCCTTTTTTTTTTTTCTCCTTTTCTTTCTAATGTAATTAACTAGCTTCACTATTCTATTATGCATGTCTATATTTTTACAGATTTGGCTTTAATTTGTAATCAGCTACATAATCAAATTAGATTCCATGCAATGTTGAAAATCATTTACTCTAACAGTCAATGTAGTATTATAACTCATATTATTGATGTGACACTCCAGCTTACGTTATGTGCACACAAGACACCACGCTACACATTCCTCTCAAATATTAAGAAACCTAAACCCTAAATCCTAACCCTAACAAATATTTGAATTATCACCTGGTTGTCTTGCTTCCAAAATATTTGCATGTATTTTTAGGGTTTGAGCTTAGATTTGCATAACTTCATTCTTAAGCAATAATTATATTGGTAAACTTATTTAAAGCTGCTTCTCATACATTTTATTCATTATTTTTGTAGGATGTCTTTGAATCTAGTGTTCGAGGTTAGGTATGGCGGTAGATTCGACAGAAGTTGTGGTTGCAATTACGTGGGGGGAGAAGTTGCTGTTCATGGTGAAGGGTATGATCCTGACAACTTGTCTTTTTTTGAGCTTGAAGATATTTGTAAAGACTACGGGTACAAGCCAGGGGATCTAATATACTTCAGAGAACCTGATAAGACGTTAATGGGGGGTTTGCATTTAATCAGCTCTGATGCCGACGTATTGTTCATGGTTGGTTGCCATAAAGGGCAATATATTGTGCATTTGTATGTCGTGTGTTTTGGGGAGGGTCAGGGTGATGTTCAGGATTACGAAGGAGAAGATGACGATGAAGGAGAGGGAAGGGTTGATTACAATAACCCTTGGTGGAAAGGCAAACTCAGTGATGACGAGGATTTATTTGATGTAGATGTTGACGAAGGCGATACTGGAACTGGAGCAACCGGAGCAGGAACTAGTGAAGCTGGAACCGTTGGTGATGGTGATGGTGGTTATGACAATGAGGGTGAGGAGGAAGAAACAGGTGATGAAGAAGATGGGAACCATGGTGAGGCCCGCAGAACTGATGCTTCTATTAGGTCCGAAAGTGGGCGTAAGAAAAATAAAAAATTTGAAGAAGTAGATGATGATGACACAAACTCAGAATTGGCTAGAAGTGACATATTGGAGTCACCACCCCGTAGTGATGAAGAAGCTGAAGGGACATCTACAAAAACGCCCGAATTTCAGCGAATGGACCTAGTTAACCCAGAGCTGCATCTCTACATGACTTTCCCAGACATACAAACATTTAGAGAAGCAGTTAAGGAGTACAATCTTTTGAGGGGCAAGGAAATTAGGTTCAAAAAGAATGAAAGAAGAAAGTCTATTGTTGTGTGTAGGGATGACAAGTGTCGGTACCGAGTATATGCAAGGCAGGTTTCTGATGAACAAACATTTCAGATAAGATCTATGCAGCCTAAACATGTGTGTGGTAGGCAATACAAGAACTCCATTGTGAACTCAACTTGGATATCGAACAAGTTGATTGAGAAGTTCCGAATTCAGCCGAATATGCCCTTGAATGTCATACAACATGAAGTGAAGGAAAAGTGGAAAGTGGATGTGAGTCCAAGTATGATGTCCAGGGCTAGGGCCAAGGCATGTAAAAAAATATTCGGGAAGCTTGAAAACCAATATGGTCACCTGTGGGATTATTGCGAGACATTGAGACAAACGAATAGGGGAAGTTGTATGATGATGAAGGTTGACAGGCCAAACCCAAATGTGCTTCCAAAGTTTGGAAGATTGTATTTTTCTCTTGCTGCAATGAAGAAGGGGTTTCTTGATGGTTGTAGGCCTGTCATAGGGGTGGATGGATGCTTCCTGAAAGGGCCTTTCAAGGGACAATTGTTAGCTGCAGTTGGAAGGGATGGGAATAATAATATGTACCCAATCGCATTTGCTGTTGTCGAAGCTGAGACCAAGGACTCTTGGACATGGTTTTTGGAAACCCTAGTGTCCGATCTTGGAGTGCATGAAAGGGGCTGCAGACCTACATTTATTTCGGATAGACAAAAGGTAAGTTATGTTACATTTAATTTTTGCTCATAATTTTCAAATCACACTTAAACAAATTTGTTAATTAATTGTATTATTTTGGTCATTTTTTCATGCATTATTAAATTGTTGTACAGGGTCTGATGCCAGCTTTAGAGTCTGTGCTTCCAACGGCGGATCATCGAATTTGTGTTAGGCATCTGTATGCCAACTTCAGAGACTTGGAGGGCCATAAAGGATTGGCATTGAAAGAGCAGTTATGGGCTGCAGCAACCGCATACACTGAACATGAGTTTACAACTCATATGGAAGAATTGAAGAAACTTAGTAAGGAT
Organism: Corylus avellana; assembly: GCF_965113065.1. Lineage (NCBI taxonomy): Eukaryota > Viridiplantae > Streptophyta > Magnoliopsida > Fagales > Betulaceae > Corylus > Corylus avellana. The sequence goes on from NC_142491.1 coordinate 6,283,823, forward strand.
GCATACGATTACTTGAACAAGCTTGACCCCAGTGGGTGGTCTCGAGCTTGGTTTAATGAAGCTCCAAGGTGTGAGTTGCTGGTAAACAATATTTGCGAGTGTTTCAACTCATACATCCTCAAGGCTCGTGACAAGCCTATTTTGACAATGTTGGAAATGATAAGAAAAAAGCTGTTGACGAGATATCAGGCTAAGAGGGAAGGGATTGCGAAGTTGACAGGGAGGTTGTGCCCTAGGATTGTGCAAAAATTGGAGGCAATTGGTTTGGATGCAATGAACTGCATTGCAACCTATGCTGGTGATGGAATGTTTGAGGTTTCTGCTCCCAGCAACAAACAGTATGTGGTAGACCTACGTAGAAGACGATGTGGTTGCAGGCAATGGGAAATCACTGGAATCCCCTGTCCCCATGCATTTGCTGCTGTACTCTATGATTGTGGGAATCCGGAGGACTATGTTGATGAATGCTACACAATCGAGACGTACAAGAAGGCATATGCACCAATAATTTACCCAATGCCTAGTCAGGAACAATGGATAAAGACCAGACATGATCATTTGGAACCACCTACAATTAGAGTAGCCCCCGAGAGACCAAAGAGGTTAAGAAAGAGGGCTCCTAATGAGAGTAGGGACCCCAAAAATCCTAACCGAATTAGGAAATTTGGAGCAAGGATGAGATGTGCGAAGTGTACTGGTTTGGGTCACAATAAGAGGAGTTGTCCACTTAATCAATCTTCAGGAAGTCAGCTTAATACCCCCCCTACAGCAAGTGTAAGTGTTATTCAACCCTATTAAATCGTCCTTAATAGATAACCTGGTTTTAACTGGCTTGTTTTAGACTTTGTATGACATGCTAATATTTGTTTCCAATTTTTTATGCAGTCACAAAGTGTTGGGTCCAATACTCGATCAACTGGTAAAAGCAAGGCACGTGTTGTGGGCAAGGTAGACATTTTTAGGCGCTTGTACTGCCATTTTTTTACGGTTTGTAGGCAAATGTAGTCACTTGACAATTGTTACATTTGATGTTATCAGAAAGCTAAGGTGGTGAAAAGTAGTGGCAGTGGTGGTCCCAGCCAGTCATCAAATGCAGTAAAGGTACTTAGAAATTATGTTGTTTTAGTAGTCGGTTTTCTCATACCCAACGCATAATGGGTATATTTTTATTAGTTCATAATTTGTTCTTACTTTCTATGGTATTGTTTAGAATAAAGAGGCCTTGAAGAAGAACAATACAGCATCTGGGTCAACCGCTGGTCCACAAGCATCAACCATACTCAAGGTACTTAACTATATGATAGCCGTCTTTACTTTGTACATTTATTCACATAAACCCTAATATGACATATAACACCTTTGCTACCATCTAGTACTTATTTATTTTGTATTATATATATATATATATATATTCATTTGTTGTGATTTTGCAGAAGGGTAAGGGCAAAGGTCAGCCTACACATGCTCCACGTGAATTTGTAATCCCCAGACTTGTTGATGAAAGAGAGCACACACCTCCCCCTGGATTTGGAGCAGAAAGAGGCGTAACACCTCCACCTGTTGAAGGCCAAAATGACGATCTCGCCCCCTTTGAACCTGGGGTAGGAATTACTTTACCTGCATCATGGGGCAGGGTGGAAGGTACAGAAGATGCCCTTGAAATTCCTGTAATGGTCACAGGAGGTCCTGCATCAAGGACTCGTACATCTGATAGGATTAGAGGTATTTTCCGTAGTACACCGACCCGGGCTCCTGTACATATTGACCTCACTGAAGCGGTCCCCGCTGGACCTCAACCTTCACGTACAGGGCCTAGAACTAGAGGTGGTGGAAGTGGACGGAAAACTATGGGTGGTGGACCTAGACGGGCTAAAATGGGGAGGGGATTTGCAATTCGAGGTGGTGGAGGTAGAGGTGGTGTAGGCATTGATGTTGCAGGCAGAGGTGGGGCAAGCATTGATGTTGCAGGCAGAGGTGGGGCAGGCAGAGGTGGGGTAGGCATAGGTGTTGCAGGCAGAAGTGGTGCAGGCAGAGGTGGTGTAGCTGCACCTACTACTGCTGCACCTCCACATGCTGATGGTACTGTAGCAAAGTCTGATAATATCGCAAAGTTGAAAGGAAAACGCATTGCAACAACAGTAGAAAAGGGTATTGAAATTATGGAAGGCAAGAGGAAATGGCTCAATCCACAATGGAAGCCGTAAAGTCATGGACAACTAGCCTTATGTGTTTTTTGTGGTTTTGATATGTTTTATTTTTTGGTAATGTGTATGGATAACAATATATGTGATTTTCATTTGTAATGTGTATGGATAACAATATATGTGGTTGGTTGTTGGATATATGTATGGATAACAGCATATGTGGTAGGAAGTTGGTAATGTGTTGCAGGTAAGTTTCGACTCGGTTGGAAGTAGGTTGGAAATGTGGACATTTTTTGTATGGAAATTGTGAATGTGTTAGTTGGTTACTTGCACCACTTGACACATACTCTGGGGGGTATGTGTTCAATTTATAGTTCTTCATCTTGACACGTCTAGATTATTATTTTCACTTCAATAGCCAGATCTTCTTATTTCGATTCTACTGCTATTACAGCAAATGATACGTTCATTTTGTTTTAGGTATTTGGACCAAGTACTTCGGCTGATTTTGTTCACAAATTATTGAAGGTAAGATCAATCCTTGCACTTTCTTTCAGACAAGTCATTAGTAAAGTGGCATTTTTACTTGCTGTGGAACTTGAATTAATCTATTGTGTAATTGGTTCAATCTCATTGAGTGGAGTTGTTTTTCTTTATGCTTATTTAATATATGGCATATCAGGTTCTATTTGGTTCTATTTCTGACTTAGATTGTATTTCTATTTTCTACCAAGTCTATTTTTCGAAGGGTTAATGCAATATGCATTGGAGATAGTAAACACATGAATTTATCTTAATTTAAAATTTGATTATAGGCTTCCATTTTTCTGTGGAAGCCGTTAACTGTTCAAAACTTTAGATTGTGTAAAACACATAATTTAAATAATACTTTTGATGTTAATTGTTAAATAATACTTTGTGGTTTTAAAGATCAATGTATGGGCTTTGATTGTGTAAAACACAAAATTTTTTTGTTTGACCAATTTTGAAATCTTCTTAAAAAAATTTTGGCCATGTATTTTCCTCAAAAGGATGATTTCTTTTGATTGATTTATGGGCAGACGTCTATTATAAGATAATTTCAGTTTTGCTGACCATATGTTACTTCCAGTTTTTGTTTTTTTGTTAGACTTAACCTATATGCTAGTATTGGCTGAAGCAATATTGGAATGGGGTTAACCTACATACTAGTAGTTGGTCTTGACTCTTGAGGGTGGGGGGGGGGGGGGGGGGGGGGGGGGGTTAAAAAACTACTTCTAGTGTGAATTGAATTGTTTACTCTAGAAGAAAGAAAAAAAATTATTTTGCCTATTCTGTTCAAAAAATTTTCTGTGCGGTTTCATCAGTATTATCAGATAGTGGTAATTAAAAAATCCATCTTGTTAAAGGTTTTTTGTTCAATGGTCGAAGATTATCGTGAATCATTGACAAAAATATTCGAGGGCAGCAAATCTTTTGGTGAAAATCGTCACCCTGCAAACGTGTTTCCAGCTTGTTTGTGAGGCTTGTGTGCCAGAGGGCTTCTTTTATATGTTAAACATGGAAAATCTCTGTTACTTGAGTAATTAATCATAGTGTTGGGCTTCTATTTCAGGGTAAGCAGCTTTCACAGTTGTTGGATGAAGACCCTGCGTTGATGGAGAGGAGGCAACAGTGTGCGAAAAGGCTTGAATTATATAAGGCAGCAAGGGATGAGGTTGATTCCGTATCATGGGTCCGTTGAGATTGATTGGTGTTTGGAGATGCCTTGTATTATAGTTCAACATACGGTGGGTCAGATTCTTACTGAATTCGTTAAATTCTTGGATAGCTCAGATCCTCTCTCAATCTTTGTTCTTTGAATTTGTTGTGCAATTTTTTAGTTCTATCGTTGTATTAGAAACCGGATTCTTGTTTTGCTACATATATGACACATAAGGTTGATTTGGCCTTCTTTTTCCACTTTTTATCCCCTTCTCGTCTTTTAGTTTTAATTTACCAATTTCTTATGATATTATTTTGAGTTTGTTGTCATCAAAGAATTTAGATTAATTCATATATAATCTCAGGAAGATAAAAAGGGCCGTTGAGATAAATTACAAGTAAAACGAAAACATATTTTTTAAGATATATGCATCCAAAGGTTGTTTGTTTTGTATTGCAATTTTAAAGGCCTGGTTGGGGATTGGTTTCAACATGCGATTGATAAAGTTGCGAGGATGGTTCCCCAAGCAATTCACCCCTTCAGGGGACCCTTTGCTTTTTCTTTTTAATGTTCTCATTCTTTTTCAAGCATCATACCATTTATATATATATAACATTATAAAATTTATATGATGTCGTATTTGGGCATTGGATCATGTGTGGTAGGTTGATAGCCATAACCACAAAAATGGGTACGATAAGTGGGAATCGTTGGATATAATTCTTGATTTTCAAGTCAATGTATCCCTCCCTTTCAAGACATGAAAAGACAAAGAAACAAAGCAACAAGCATATGTGGTAGTGAGAAGGCATGCATTACCAGTTTCTTGCCGTCAATGGAAGAGGGGAGTATGATCTTGAAGAAGTGCAAGTGTCTCCTACCCGCCATACAACTTGGCGGCCGGTGGCCATTCCTCCGGTTGGGCACCACTCTAGTCCGGCGAGTCCTTGACTTCTTCGGTGCCATAGTTAAAAAAGTATTGTCATCCAACGGTAGAAATGCCTCGAAGCTACTCTGCTCCCCTCAGAAATCAGCTCCGATTCTCAGTGGAGTGGCTGATATGGCACGCCACGAAAGAGAAAAATCACTCTGTCATATCATTGCACTTGACTTGAAAAGCTGAGTGAAGTGAAAGACAGGTTTCAGCAGAACAAAAGCTCCTTCGACTGACATCTTGGACTCGTGTGGATCACCCGACTTACGTTCCTAGTTTACAAAAATGTAGCCCAAGACGAAAAAGTCCTGTTAACTCAAATTTGTCGGGTTTTTATTTTTTATTTTTAAAAATAAATTTTAAATCGAAGTTGTTTTTTAAGAGAATTCTTGATGTCTTTAAATTTTGATTTTTCTTTAAAAATAGTCCTTTAACAAATTCCAAATATCAAGTACCGAAAATATTTTTTTTTTTAAATTTTTTAATCTTATATATTTATTTTTCTTCTTTTTTTAAAAAATAACATTTAACTAAAGTAGATAAATGTATAAGGAATTTGATATTTGATTCATTTTAAAAATTACTGTTCAAATTCTTTGAAAAGATTAATAGGAATGCTCTTAATTTTTAATTTAATCTTTTGATACATACACCTTATAGGATAATAATAATAGCTCCTTTGGCATTGACCACTTAGTATTTCTCAATTTTTTTTTTTAATTCTTAATATTTTTACTTTTTACATCACATTAATTTTTTTTTTAATATTGTTTGAATCAAAAATTACTAAAAAACAAAAAAAAAAAAAAAAAAAAAATCACTTTTTAATTGAAATGATAAATGTTATTTTTAAAAGGTAAAAAATAAAACTCAAAATACCCAAGTGACATGCCATACACGCAATTCGTGTATACGTAAAACAGGAAATTACATTCATAGCAACTAATAAATTCATTAAAAAGTACATTACATTTCAAATAAGCTTCTACAATTGCACGGCTCTAAAACGTACGGCATTGTGCTCCCACAATTACTTATGTTACAAAATACCACATTGTGCTCCCAAAATAACACAAACATAAAAAAAACACAATGTCATCTTAAAATTACATAGACCTCAGTTCAACTTCAAACGGCCAAGCTTGCATTCATACGCACCACTTGAAGTGTATCCAAACAACAAAACGAAAATGACACTTAAACAAATTACCCAGGAACACGCAAGAATTGTTTGGTAATTCTTCTTAACTGCATGGAGTTTGATCTCCCCAATCTCTACTTCCTTATGATACCGGGCAATTTCTTTATCCATTTCTACCTTCAAACACAGATTTTCTCTCTCCATTTCTACCTTCACCTTACTGACTTCAAGTTGAACCATGTCTTCACACCGCTTTGCTTCTGACAACAATTTTTGGTACTTTCGCCAGAACCAAGTTCCAACCCTTTTACATTTCGTACACAGCTCAGGATCAACCCATTCAAAGTAACCACAATCTCGGTTGATCTATAAAATAGTAAACACATATTAATCACCAATCTAAACACATACAATATTACACATACCCATTTTTTTTTATAGTTATATTTAAAATAGGTAAATGGTTAAAGTTTTTTTCACAATCTTTTTTTTTTTTTTTTTTTTGCTACACTATTGAATATGATAGTGTAGTTGAAAAACCATTACACATAAAATTCGATACCTAAACCCTAAACCATTACACAAGCATCACGCCTAACCCTAGATGCTCTTATATATTGACACTAGAAGCCATGCGCGAGAAGTATGGCATGTTCAAACCCTAAACCCTAAACAAATGATAACAAATAACTAAACCCTAAAATAACCCAACAAAGAACCCACAACCATCACTACTCAACTTAAACACACATAACCAACAACGAAAATTAAAACCCTAAACAAGAAATTATCAATACTTACCCTAAACCCTAAAGAACACCCTACAAAAATTACAACCATAAACAAGAAATGGATAAAGAGTTTGAAGAACTTGCACAAATCTTGGTTTTCAACCATTACACAAGCATCACACCTAAACAAATTATAGCAAATAACTAAACCCTAAAATAACCCAACAAAGAACCCACAACCATCACTACTCAACTTAAACACACATAACCAACAACGAAAATTAAAACCATAAACAAGAAACTCAAATAAGAAATTATCAATACTTACCCTAAACCCTAAAGAACACCCTACAAAAATTACAACCATAAACAAGAAATGGATAAAGAGTTTGAAGAACTTGCACAAATCTTGGTTTTCAACCATTACACAAGCATCACACCTAAACAAATTATAACAAATAACTAAACCCTAAAATAACCCAAGAAAGAACCCACAACCATCACTACTCAACTTAAACACACATAACCAACAACGAAAATTAAAACCATAAACAAGAAATTCAAACAAGAAATTATCAATACTTACCCTAAACCCTAAAGAACACCCTACAAAAATTACAACCATAAACAAGAAATCACGTGTTTGAAGAACTTGCCCAAATTTTCGCAACACTGATCATAAACATAAAACGTGCCTTGTAATTTTCACAACCCACAAACCTCCTCCCGAAATTGTGCTCTGTTTGAGCTGTTTTTACAACCATCGGCCGCTCACAGTAACAAAGCCTCTGCGGTGAAGATGAAGCTCCAGAACTTGAGGTATACTCCATCATTTCTCTCTCTCTTCGCAATAAATCAATATACAATAAAAAACAAAAATTTGTTAACAATAAATCAACATCACAGAGTTAGGGATTACCAAATTAAAACCCCCTCAAGAAAACCCCAATTTACGAAAAACCCTAGAACGATACTACACATTTCGGTGGAAATTTACGAATCAAATAAGGGCAAAATCTCACCTCGTCGTACACAAAGGCGCAACAGATGGAACTTTGGGTTGATCTCGAGTGGGTGTCGGGTAGCTTGTCGCGTGGCTGTCGGAGGTGGGTTCTACCTCTCTCGGGTCCCTTTCGCTCGTGAGTCAGCAAGGAGAACGAAGCAAAATGACGGAATGCCTGATTTCACGTGTTTGATTATTTGTTTTAAGTCTGGGTTGGGTTGGGTTGGGGGTTGGGTCAGCAGGGTCGGGGCGTGGGCAGATGGGTTTGGGCGTGGGTCAATGTGTAACCGCTTGATGGGGGTATTTTGGGCACTAAATCGCATAAAGTGACCACGTGCGTCGCACGTGGTCACTGTTCCGTCAGTCAAAGCGGGTTTGACTGACGGAGTGCTTGAATTGCAAAAAATTGAAACTTTAGGGGGGTGGATTGCAAAAATTGAAACTTTGGAGGCGGAATTGCAAATCGCTGACAACTTTGGGGGGGTAAACTGTAATTTTCCCTTGTTTTAATGTTTTCTTTATGTATCTAATTTAAAATGATTTTTAGGGTATTTTAAAAAATTTGAATTTTTATTTCTAAGGCTCATATAGGCAAAAACATTGATTTTTTAGGTTTATTTTTTTAATTATTTAGAACAATCATAATAAAGCCTCTTTAATTTAGACCAAAAGAGGGCTTATTTTAGGCCCAATACCTAAAATAAGCCCCAAACGCTAATTTTTTTTCAAAAACCGGTTACCGGATCGGGTAAAACCAGAATCGGCCGGGAACCGGTTTCCCAAAACCGAGAACCGGGGTACCCCGGTTCCGGTTCCGGTTTTGGCCAAAAACCGGGAAACTGGACCGGATTGACACCCCTAGTTATTCAGCTTGGAAGGTAATATTTTTAGGGCCTACAAAACGTCTGAAACCACTAAAGGAGGGCATGAGTTTTTGTAAAGATGCTGGCTGTGCTGTAATTTGATTATGAGAAGTTGAAATTTCCACACAGTCGCTTAAAACATGTATAAAATGACATAATATAACCATAGAAACATATATTAAATTATCAATTATCTCAAAAATTTAAATAAATAAATAAAGTATGAATATAGTTATTTAATTAATACTTTAACATCTCAAGAGGCCGTTGTTGTTTGGCTTGTACTTTAGATTGCTCTTGTTGGGGTTAAGAGATAGTAGAAAGTGTTTGATCTATACAATGTGGTGTCTGAGCATCATTTCAGATCAAATTCCATCAAGAATGAACGTGCATGGGTTCCTTTAAGACCAATTCAACTTTTAGAATCATGAATAAAAAAACAAGACCGTTACAACTCAAAGTTCTGACCTGAAACTACACTGACAATGCAATGCGAGCTGTAGGTGATTAAGGATCTTAAGGCAGAGAAGTTATCATAAGACTCACAACTAAAGTTCTGAAAACTCAAAACATAAACAAAATTGCTGCTTTCATAATCATTTCCATCACCTCATTAGCCTTTTAAGTTTCCATTTCGTTTTGCTATTAGTATAACACTGTATTTGAAATGAATTTTGAGCAGAGTTGAATGCAAACTTCTTTGAATGGGGTGGGGTGTCTTCAGCTTCAAGAATATGTCTAACTTGTCCCATTTTTGGCTGCTTCTGTGCATTAGGGTCTACAGAACATAAAGCCACAAGAAGAGACCGCTTCAATGTCCTTGAAGTAGGCTTCTCAGGTAGCTTTGGATCCAATACTCCTTCCGGATTCCTGTTTCCGACCACATTCTTAAGTCACTCAACTAATTAGTTGAGATAAAAATTCTTTGCTTTCTAATTAAAAGCAACATGGAAGATGAAATTCTACTATATTTGAAGCAAAGTGATATTCCCATGACAAAGGTTGTAATGTAGCTACTCTCGGAGCCGAGGAGCTTGGCAAGGCCAAAATCTGAAACCTTTGGATTCCACAGCTTGTAAACAACTTTAGGTTCCTGTGCCTGATGAAAGTAAGCTAGCCTACATGATTAGTCCAGTTATAAACATGTTTTATTCAAGTGGCCAATACAATGCCATGGATGAGATGCAGGGAAAGGAATGAAGATATAAAAATAAGGTTCAAATGTGAGTGACCACAATATAAGTTCATATATAATATGTTGGAGATGACCGCAATATTTCAAACATACATCAGTAACAGTCCCACCAATACATGTTATGAGGAGGAGAGGTAAATAATAGTACATTCAATGAATCAACCATTGCGCCAAACTTTGCCAATGTGGTCAAGAACCTAAGTGACAAAAGTTACCACATAAATTCACTCCCTAAGAGCAAGTGCCCTGCAACTTCATTCATCTGGAAGAAAGAAAAGATGGATGTTGCTTAATTATCAGAGGAAGTTTTTAGCATGTCTTTACTATTGGTTGAATATGTTGTTGAGACATGTAACTAATTACTTGTAAAATGATTGCATCCGGAAAAGACAGGCTTTCTCAGTCTTGAGGCTGGCATCTTGGTAGTAAGAATTGGTAAATCTTGGGTCATGATGCTCTAGGCTATTAAACTCTTACTCAAGATCACTCTTTGAGGGTCAAGAGATAGTAGAAACTGTTTTGATCAATAATGTGGCGTCTAAGCATCATTTTAGATCAAATTACATAAAGAATGAATGTGCACAGGTTACCCTTAAGCACAATTCAATTTTCCAAATCATGCATAAGCATTAATGGAAAAAAAAAAAAAAAAAAAAAAATTCTCTTGATAGTGTGAAAATGAAAGATAAAACAATTATTTTCAAATCCCAAGAATTACTGCAAACATTTAGAAAAATACATTTAAATCCAGGAAAGTTGCGTACGACTATCTTGTTTGAAAAGAAAAACCCCTCATGATCTTCACAAGCTTCAAGGAAAGTTTTCCATTTTCCTGTTTCCGATGATTGCTCAGCACCTTAAAACATGGGGCCATCTTTGACAAAGAACAAAAATGGGCAAAGATGTCACCAACAAGACAATTTAGTTTTATTGTAGTTGTTCAGATATTTACAAAGATGTCTCAGTGCCATCCATTTTCTGGTATTTGGGTTGTAGAGACGAAGATATCCAACATCTTTGGGCACCTGTTAAATAGGAGATAGTTAACACAAATGACTCTATCATACAAAGCCATTATGACAGTATTCTTTGTAGGTAAACTTTCAAAAAAGAAACATTGTATTCCCACAATTGTTACCCTTGTTGATAAAGGAGGCTTAAATAACTCTTGACCTGTCACACAATACAACAAGACAAGCTGGGACTTCTTCTGGTTTCTCAAATGCCACAAAGATCTGTCCAGGTGTATCAATGATAAGGGAGAGATCTGAGAGGCTTTGTTAATGCTTGAGAGAATTCCTCTGCTTCTGAAGCATACACGATAAAAGTGACCTGGCAGGAGGAAGCAGAAATAATTATAAAGGGATTCTCAAGTACGATTGGTAACATGAAGTTCTGCTTTCAATAATATAGTCATGACTTGTTCTAGTAATTGCTCTGGGGTTGTATTGGTGCACTGGTACAACATTCATTGAGTATTCTGTTTTTGCTTCAGTTGGTGAGAAAAATAACACATATAATTCCCAATCCGAAACTCTGTAACATACACTTCTTAACGTATATCCATATACCGCAGAAAACAGTATAAAAAAAATCCAATTTCACTCTTATGGGAAAAGAAATTTGAAAAACAGCATACCTGTCTGATCACAGGGTCTTGGAGGATGTTCTGGATTTCAGGGTCCTGTATTGCTTTGGCCTGCAACATGGTTTCATAAAATCAGTCTTAACATAAGTTTGAATAAGGATTTTGAAATGGCAGTTAAACCAAGGCCTTATACTATCATGCATGTGCCAATTGAGAACCAAATTACATAGATGCACTCATCATGTACCATACCTTCTCACTCCATCATGCATGTGCATATGGTTTGAGCATGGCCACTCTCTGCCCTCCTCCACAGCTCTTACTGAACATACACGATCTAGTTGAGCACAGAGATGGAAAAAAAGTAAAGTTCATGAGCCTCCTTTCACTTTGTCGAAAAGATAGAATAAAATAAAATTTATGAACTTGAATTTAGCAAAGAATATAAAAAAGACCCAATTCGAGAAAAGCTGAACCAAATATTAAGGAGTTGGATTAATTAGCTAACGTTCTGGTATTCATGCCTCACAGAATTATGGATTCTATTTGCCTGCCTCTGTTTCTTGCAATCGCCAGCCACCAAACTTCAAGAAATCGAGAAAATTGCAAAAATTGGACTTCCACATGACAGTACATATTTTAATGGTTGACGTGATAAATGTCACTTAGACTGTCAATTCAATTTTTAAACATAAGAAGTAACGAAATTTTACTAGTTTATAAAGTAATTGTGTCAAGTGAATAATTTCTTAATGGTAGAATTATACTTTCATAACAAGTTGTAAAAGTAAGTTATAATACCCCTAACAACACTCTTCCTCTGACGAGAAAAGCTTTGAGCAAGGCTAGTTGCCCCACTAGTGCCGGGAATGCACTTTTAACCATTTTTTGGTATTTGAGTTGTAGATGAAGATATCCAACATCTTTGGGCACCTGTTAAATAGGAGTTAGTTTCCACTACTTATAACACAAATGATACCGTCATACAAAACCATTATGAAAGCAATCATTGTAGATGAACTCTCCAAAAAACCACTAATAACATGATTTCTTCTTGTTATTTTTTCAATAAAAAGAAAAAAAAAAAGAAATTATATGCAAACTGTTTTATCATTTTCCTAATATAACCAAACACAGCCATATATTACCCATACAAGTATGTCAATTTTTTAACTCAATTGAAAGGAAAGTATGTACTTTCCTTAGAAATATTCAGATACATAATTGTAAATAAAATATTGAAAGAAAACTGTCAGCAGAGTGCTTGACAGTAACAGTAAAGCAGCACAACAGCTGGGGAGAAAAAAAGAGCTCAACCTGTTCTTCATTTTTAAGATAAAAAAGTTTGTAGCTTTCTGCATTGTCTTTGAACTAAAATATAATCAAACAAACTGGTATCTTCAAGCTCATGATCAACTCAAATTCTATTAAACCCATAGGAATGACACCACCTAAAAAAAAGAAAGCATTATATCAGAGAAACTACTAGGATCAATGGGGCTTTACAAAATTAGATATTTTCATTCCTCCTGAAGCAAGTCACCACCAATAAAATAAATCTATTTAACTGAATAATGGCATAAAAAAGTACCATTTAAACAGAATCTTTTCATCTCATTTTGGAAGGGATGGAAGATAAAGTGGATTAAAACTAACATGTTGGTATGTAGTTTATGTCCACTCAAGAGAAACAAAAAAAGTCAAAGACAAAAAAAAAAAAAACAAAAAACAAAAAACAAAATAAAATGCTGGAGGATATAAAAAATCCTCTCCTGCCATTCATTACCTTTTCCCACGTGGATCTGAAGAGTTTCTTCCAGGGAGGTTTTATATGCCAGTTCATGGCTTCGTATGAGTTTGGTGAATTGAAGTTGGGCATTGGTGTAATAGGACTCCCAGTTACTGCACGCGATCGTATACTGACGTACTCCCCGCCGGCCGATCTATCAAGATGTCTTCACCAAAGTCGCTCTCACAAGCTGCCACAGACTCCAGAGAACTAGAGCCCGGGTATGCTCTATAAGTCTGTCCCATTCCTCTAGTACCAGGCTTCAGGAGAAAGATACAAATTGACAATTCAAAGCCTCTACTGCAGCAAAAAAGAGAGCAATATTCCCGTGATCTCAGTTTTGTACGCACCATAAGTCCAACAAGGCACCACTATATCTCCAAAAAAGAGAGCAAAATTTTCAGTACCTATTCATCAGAAAATAATAATATGTTGGAATCAATAAATAAATAGTAACACTTTCAGTACCAACAAATTCTTGACAACAATCCTCACACTAAAAACAGAACAACATCTCTTAGGAAACTGAAATATGTAAAAAAACACTCAACACTCCACACAAAACAGATCTGAGCTGCACAACAAATTTGGCTCTCTTTCCAGCTAGTCTCCACACATTTCATTCATCCAGATTTCGTAACACCACAGATTAGTGACTCCACTAATACTTTAAGACTGGCCCTCCATCCCATGACATTTTTTTTTCTGCACCACAATTTTTGTAACATGAGTTTACTGATTATATGATTTATGTTTTAAGGACACATTAAAACATAAGTTCCGATTAGCTATTGATTCTTTATTCTATCTCTTATATTTATTCCATAAATTCTTAACCAGTCGTTTCATTCGTAATTCTTCCCTATAAACTGGTCTGCGTTCTATGTAGATCTGTGCACATTTTCTAGAAGAACTGGATCATTTAAGGCAAGACCAGATATTTCTTTCAGCTAGTACATACCCATGTGAGTACTGGTTATCATGGAATCATATAGTTTTAAGCATGTCATATGCCATTGGAAAATAGAGGGCAAATTTCACTTGTTCACTTGCACATAACAATCTAAGCAGATCAGATATAACATATGCCTAGGATAACTAAATCAGATCAACACAGATGTTACCATTTTTTAATAAATAAAATAAATTTCTGGGTTTGAGTTCAGCAAATATAAAAGAGACGCAATTCGTAAAAAAATGAACCTTCAGGCATTCACGCCTCACAGGATCATAGATTATATTTGCTTGCCTCTTGCTTCTTGTAATTGTCACCCAGCTCTTTGAACTTCCAGATTCTGCTGATTAAAAGTTTCCCATACAATTAATTAAACAAATACACAAACAATTCGACAGTAATAAAAAGAAGCGAAATTTATTACGAGAAGCAAGAGGATCATATTACTAATTAGCTGATTGAGAAAAGCAATTACCTAATCGTTGTGCAGGTATTATAACTGAAAATGGGATTCTTGCGAGGCTTTTGGCTCATCCAATATAAACTTCCCAACCAATAATTACGTGATCGACGTCGGGAATCTTTCGTCGTTCTTTTCCTTTCTTGCTTTGCCACAATTTCCTCAACAAAGGACATCTTTGGATCTCAATTATAGAAAGGGGGGCAGGCAACACCTCTTTGGGCATGTACTTGAGCTTAGGGCAGTCACGGACGGTCAATTGTTGAAGAAAGGTGAGGTGCTGAAGCCCTTTCTTGTCCAAAGATTTCATATTTGGAAATCCAGAGAAGGAAAGATAAGTCAAACAAGAAGGCATCAACCCTGGCTCTGGAAAAGACACCACATCTTCAGATTTGCTACCGATATACAAACGTCTAATAGACGAAAGTTTTTGCAAACCCCATTCCATCCGACTAGCAAAGAGTTTCTCACAGTACTCAACGGTAACAGCCACCAAATTGGAAGCAAAGCCCCCTTCAGGTAACAATTCAACTTCTGGACATTCGGTTATACAAAAAATTTCAAGAGAACGAAGTATATGCATCTTCTCTGGCAATGACCTCAGACTTCCACAATTTTTGACAAAAAAGGATGTAAGGTTGGGGGCACGAATTCCTCCTTTTGGAAAAGATACAAAATTCGGGCAATTGCTGATGTAAATACGCAAGGTCACTAAATCACGTCCATGTTGTTCTGAAGCTGTATATGATTCCAGATTCGTACACCCAGAGATGTTGATTTTGTAAAGCTTTGGGAATAAATCTAATGGAAATGACTTGAGGGAATCACAATTGACCAAATTCAACGTTTCAAGGGATGAAAAGTCTAAGTGTGTTGGAAGCTCAAACTTCATACACTTTGTGATTGTTAACTCTTGAAGGCAGCCGTTGGAGTCCACCAGTCCTTGGGGAAGAGACTCTAGTGCGCCAAATCCATCAATTTTGAGCTTCTGCAGTCCGGTTGGCAACTCTTTTAACTGAACGTCATTACAATTTTTTAAATACAATTCGTGCAAAGAAGGAGCCCTTGGGAGTGAGGCAGCCAACTGCGGACATTCAAGAATTTCAAGTTTGGCTAAAGATGGAAGATGGATGGGCCTGTTAGCTTGGGGCATAAACTAATATAAAGCTGTTCAAGTTGAGGAAACGGTCCACCTTCATTTTCAGCACCAAAAGAAGTCCATTCCTCCCACTTCAACATTGGCTCAAACCTTAGAACTTTCAAGGCTCCAAATGGCTTAGCTGATGAAGAATCGCCCCCATAAAACTCACGATCCACTTTAACTACTTCAAACCCAACAACAAAGAGGTCCCGCAAAGAGGATAGTTGCCCAAGTGGTGGCAAGATACAACAATGTCTACAATTTTTTAGGCGAAGGGACACTATATTAAAGAATGAATGATGCCCGACCCAATCTGGAAGAGTTTCAGCGCCATAGTTGTTGATAGTAAGACTTTTCAAGTTATGATGAGGTCGAAGATTGTCAAGTACAGATCTTTGACATTCTGAAATATTAGTATCTAATGCATTCCACTCCAACACCAACTCCTCACGGTACTTCCTTTCTTTCAAGCATGCTTTCAAAGTATCCGAATGAGATACAACATTTTGGAGCTCTAAATTAGAAAGCCTTCCTCGGAGATTTGAAAGTTTTCCCAACTCTTCAATGCAAGCCCCGTTATGTTTGCTGATGATAAATTTAGTTAATGTTTGTAAACATTTTAGTCTACTCAACTGCATTGGCATCTCCTTTATGACAGTTCCAGTAATATCAACATGACGTAAATTAATGAGTTTTCACATATCTCTTGGTAATACTGAAAGATCTTCACAACCTGATAAATTCAATGTTTGCAAATTGCACAACTTACATAGAGAATCAAGCAACCTTCTAATTTTAGTGGAGGCAAGGTTCAAATAACGTAAATACTTAAGTTTGCCAATTGATTCGGGCAACTCAGTCATATTACGATAGCAAGATAGAGAGAGCACACGTAAGCATCTTAAATTTGGCAATAAATCAAGTGGTACTCTTTTAGCTAAGTAGAAGAATGAATAATCCCGTGGCGACAACTCCAATGGCAAGAATGTGCGCAATGACTAGACTCGTAAAGAGCCTCAAACTTCTTAAAGTTGTTATATGGTTCTCTTAAATACGACAAATGGTGAGTCTTGTTCAAAATTTCTTGGGAATTGTCCACCTCCAGTCTAAAGGTAAATTGTCTAGACACAAATTTTGCCAAGTCGTTGACAAGATCATGCATTATAAAACCTGATTTGTTGCCACTTGATTGTTCCAACAATGATCTTGATGCCAAGCAAGGAAGTAGTCTTCACCAACCTCTTCCTTTCCTTTGTTTCTAGTTTCTTCTAAGAAACCTTCTGCCATCCATAATAGGACTACTTGATCTTTTTCTAAAACATAATCCTTGGGAAATATTGAAAAGTAAGCAAAACATTGCTTTAATTGTGGGGGAAGATATTTGTAACTTAATATTAAAGCTGGAAGAATGTTTGTCTTGTCAATTGGCGAATCCCATAGTTCGCTCTTCAATATATTCTCCCATTCACCTACATCTAGTTTAGATCGCAAGAGAGCCCCAATAGCCTTGGCTACTAAAGGTAGACCTTCATACTTTTTCACAATTTGTCTACCAATTACTTCTAGCTCTGGACGTGCATCAAAGATCCCATCGAGGAATGCATATTTTGCAAATAGTGACCAACAATCTTCTTCCAGTAACATCTTTAGATAATGAGTTGGAATAGTACGCATGATTGATGCAACATCATCATTTTGTGTAGTTACAATGACCATACTTCCAGGTGCCCTAAACTTAAATGGCTTGCTTAACATCTCCCATTCAACATAATTCTCATTCCAAACATCATCTAGAACTAGTAGAAATTTTTTCTCCATCAATTTCTCATTTAGTGCAAGTTGAAGCTGATTTAGATTCTTACTACTAGTATTAGTTGACGAACATACTTCCTCTAAAATTGTTTTCGTAAGCTTTAACACGCCAAATTCATCTGAAACACAAACCCATGCTTGAAGGTCAAAATGTTCCTTAACCATCTTGTCCTTGTATACAAGCTGAGCAAGGGTGGTCTTGCCAATTCCCCCCATGCCGACTATGGGAATCACACACGAATTTTCATTGCAATTTACATCATCTAAGAGCAATAAGTTTATTATTTTTTTCTTATCATCATCCCTACCAAAAATACCAGATTCTTCGACCAAAGAAGTCGTGATTAATCTTTTTGATGATTCTCCTCCAACGCCTTCTCTTAGTCCTAGAACATCCTTTTGTCTTGCTAGATATTCTAGTTTGGCAAGTAGCTCTTTTATCTTTGGCTCTATCTCCTTGACAAAATGATGAAAGTGAATGAAATTTTCATCTCATGCATATTTAGAGCATTCACAATGGAGGAGCCAAATTTTAATGTAAAATGGCTCATCAAAACTCACTTTTATCTAGTTTAGCTAATGAAATTTTAAATGCCTCTACATCCGATTAGCTATTTTTTTTTATCTATATCATTTAAATATTATTAAAAGTGAGAAACGTTTTGAGAAAAAAAGAACATGTGAGGAAAAATGGGAAAAGTTTTGGGAAAAAGAGAACATGCAGAGAAAAAGTAGGAAAAGTTTTGGAAAAAAGAGAAAACAGGTAAGAGAAACAATAAAAAATAAAATGGCTCCCTTAAAAGTGTTGCTACATTTAGCTTTTTTTTAAATCTTCCAATCAAATATCTATTTTACATTTTCTTTTGGCTAATCCAAAGTGGGGAATTTTTTAAACATTTGAAGAGCCATTTTAGATAAAAGTAGCATTTAGTTCTTCCATTAGAAATACTCTTATACAACAAAGCTAATGCAACACAAGCTTATACAACACAGCCAACCTGACTGCAACTTCACCAATCTGCTAATTAACCTATGTCAAATGCAAAATATTCCATTACAAGAACAGATCTGCATCATGCAGATACCAACTAAACATAGGAAAGGCCCACCACTAACCTGGTAATAGGAGCAAAACCCCTACACCGTACCTACACCCCACAACCCAAGGTCAGGCGACAAACTCACATGGACAACAAGTCCTTATTGAAAACAAAAAACAAAAACTTCCCGAGCAGCAACGGAGAAACACGACATCATAGACATCCCCAAGAAGACGCACCAAGGCAGATCAGGATCTAGATCTAGAACTATAAACAGTTAACACAGATCTAAAAAACCCCTACCGAAACAAAAATCGGAGGAGGCCACAGAGAATACACCACGCACTGCTGCTGAAGAAGGGGAAGGAGGGAAGATCTAGAGCAAAACTAGATCTTCCCTCCCAAGGATTTTATTTTCTCTTGAAGGAAGAAACAAGCTCTATCTTGCAATAATATAGGGCGGCTTGAGTTGGATATTATATATTAAGGAGGGCTGGTAAACATATGGACAGAATTTTCGGTACAGTGTTTTCTTCTAAATTGGTTCTGATGAATTTTTTATTACATAATAATAATAATATGTATTCTTTGAGCATGTGAAAATTACATATTTTTTTAGTAGTAAAAAAAATTTAGAAGAAATTTTAATAAAATAACATGTATATCTCACATGTTATTAAAAAATCAAGTATTTCTCATATGCTCAAAAGACACGTGTTATTATTATAGATTGAGTTGAAGAAGCTCTAACAACCCAATTTGAAAAAAAATTCTGTCAAAATTTTCGTCTAAAAATGTATTAGAATATCTTATTTGAGAGGAATTAAGAAGCAAAGGTATCACCTCCAATAATTTCATTATCTTTTAAGAGAATCCATTCGACCTAAATGACGGTTTGCACGTAATTCCTTGTATTTTCCATAATCTTTTAAGAAAATCTTACAATTTTTTTTTTCTTCACTGAAACCACAAAAAGTGGGCATAAGTTTCTGTAAAGATGCTGGCTGTGCTGTAATTTGATTATAAGAACTTGAAATTTTCACACAGTTGCTTAAGCACATGTCTCAAACTTAAATTAATAGAAAAAAAAAGTGAATTTAATATATATTTATATTCTAATTGAATGAAGGAAGGTGGTTAAGAGAATGGTCTTTACCACTTTTGGCTCGAATGGAAGCAAGAATGTGAGAACTTATGGGAATACTTCCAAAAATAAAAAGCGACCCATTTAGCTAAAACATGTGTACGATGATTGGCACATCTAAATACTTTCGAAGCATTCTTGCTAAGAAAGGAGGATAGAACAAGACTAATATCCGAAATACAATTAGCAAATGATCAAGAAGAAAAAAGAGAGGGATTGTTTATAGCTAGAACAACCAAGAGTGCATCTCCCTCAATAATAAAATTATCACAGTTGAGAGAGGTAGCCATGGGGGTTGTGAGGAGTGCAGCAAAAGCTTCTCCAGCAAGAGCATCCAAAGAGGGCAGCTTGTGTGTCACTGCCATGATAATATTCCCAAAATCATCACTGAGGACACCAGCAGCAACAGAGAAGGAACCACGGACAGCAACATCAAAGTTGCCCTTGAGACTTCCAACTGGGGGGAAACCACAGTGATGGTAATTGGTAAGGCAAATTCTTCTTCCATAGTGCACCTAAATGTTTCTTGACCTCCAAATACAGTCCAAGGTAAGGGCTGCAAACAACTGAAATTTATTAACATCAGGAACATGAATAGCAAGTTTTTCCACAGGAAAAACAATAGCTAAAATCCATTCTGCAATGGGCTTAGTAGAGAACCAGCTGTGATAAACGGCCATGAGGAATTTCTCCAAAGAATACTCGCCAATCTACACTCCAAAAAAATATGACAAAGGGTCTCAAGAGGACCCTTACAAAAAGGGCACACCCAAGCATTAGCTACATCAGAAAAAACAAATCTACTAATGTTTGCCCTAGAAGGCAATATATCCCAAGCAATTTTCCACAACAAATGCTTAAAGCCTAGCTTGAAGTTTTAGCCCCCAATGGGACAGCCAGGCTTCCTCAGAAAGAGGGGATTTACGGCCACTAAAGAAAAAGGAACCATGTTTACTGGTTTTTAATGGAAGAAATGAAGGAAGGAGATTGCAAACAGAAGAGCAAAATGAGATTGCAATGGAAGATCAAGTGAAAGGAAATGAAAGGAAGATGAATGGAGCAAACGGCAGAGTAAAAAGAGAATGCAATGGAAGAAAATGAAGGAAATGGAGGAAGGTGATTGCAAGAAAAAGGAGATCAGATGCTATCAAGATTTGAGTCTTCCCAAGTCTTGCAAGCAAACCTCTTATGTTTGGCTTGTACCTTAGATTGCTCTTTTTTGAGGCTAAGAGATAGTAGAAACTGTTTTGATCAAGAGATATATAATGTGGTGTTTGAGCATCATTTCGGATCAAGATCCCTCAAGAATGAACGTGCAGAGGTTCCCTCAAAATCAATTCAGTTTTTCGAATCATGGATAAAAAACAACACCGTTACATATGCTGCGTGTCCCAGACTTACACTTTTAGGGTACTCTTAAACATGATCACCATCTCGCCAAATGAAGTCTTCCAAGCTATCATAAGTAGATAATGTCCAGTTTCTATACCTTACATATCTTCCATATCTCCTCCGATGCTCAACCCACAAATGGTCCGGATCAACATCTCCCATGTTCTGGACCTTCCTCCCAGTATACGCCAGATGTGGTCCTGGTAGAGAAGCCCCATATATGAGAAAGAAAACTCGTCAACATATCTGCAATACAACCAACAAAAAATAAAGAATAATCGATAGGTGATCCAAAATGTACCGAAAGAATAATCTTAGTATAAGAAAAAAGGAAGCATACAATGACATTTCTCGTTAGCAATACCAAAATCTGTCAAAATGTAGGAAAGTAATGAAAATGAAGGTCAATTAGTCATGTAGATAAAGGAACCCTCATCATAGAACCACACACCTTCACAAGCAAGACACTCAAAGTTCTGACCTGAAACTACAATGCAATGCAAGCTGTAGGTGACTAAGGATCTTAAGGCACACAGTTTATCATAAGATTCACAAATGAAGTTCTGAAAACTCAAAACATAAACAAAATTGCTGCTTTCATAATCATTTCTATCACCTCATTAGCCTTTTAAGTTTCAATTTCGTTTTACTAATAGTATAACACTGAATTTGAAATGAATTTTGAGCAGAGTTGAATGCATACTTCTTTGAATGGGGTGGGGGTGTCTTCAGCTTCAAGAATATGTATAACTTGTCCCATTTTTTGCCGCTTCTGTGCATTAGGGTCTACAGAACGTAAAGCCACAAGAAGAGACCGCTTCAATGCCCTTGAAGTAGGCTTCTCAAGTAGCTTTGGATCCAATACTCCTTCCGGATTCCTGTTTGCAACCATATTCTTAAGTCACTCAACTAAGTTTACATAAACATTCTTGGCTTTTTAGTTAAAAGCAACATGGAAGATGAAATTCTACTATATTTGAAGCAAACTGATATTCCTATGACAAAGGTTGTAATGTAGCTACTCTCTGAGCCGAGGAGCTTGGCAAGGCCAAAATTTGAAACCTTTGGATTCCACAGCATGTCAACTGAAATGTTACTCAATTTTTATGTCGTGGTAAACTACTTTGGGTTCTAGTGCCTCATGAAAGTAAGCTAGCCTACATGATTAGTCCAGTTTTAAACATGTTTATTCAAGTGGCCAATACAATGCCATGGATGAGATGCAGGGAAAGGACTGAATATATAAAAATAAGGTTCAAATGTGAGTGACCACAATATAGGTTCATATATAATATGTTGGAGATGACCACAATATTTCAAACATACATCAGTAACAGTCCCACCAATACATGTTATGAGCAGAAGGAGAGGTAAATAATACCTTCAATGAATCAACCATGGCGCCAAACTTTGCCAATGTGGTCACAGCACTAGCCCGAACAGCTGCATTCACAAAATTGCTGAATTTAGCACACATTCTCAGTTGAAACTGTTTGCAACAGAAAATCCATATACAGTGAAGGGTATGTAGATAACCAAGTCCATATGCAGAAAATTGAATTTTTTAAGTGTTTGATTATGCATGAGAAACCATAGGAAAATAGTGGGCAAGTGCCAAGAAATGCTACAGTAAAAGATCAACTCTGGTATTGATTAAATAATCTGTTAGTCATCAAACACATATGCGGAAGAATGAAGTGTTTGCGGCAAATCATTCACTTACCCAATGGAAAGATTTCATGCAGAAAGAATGAAATCTTTCTGCATTGGCAAAGTCTTCTTCGGAGCAAAATCCCCAATGGGATGGAGACGGGAAGCCAGCAACTACACCAATTTCAATTCTGAGCATATGACACAAGATATTGACAATGAAAAGTGACTCTGCAAAAGAACCCACAAAGGAATTGAGGATAGACAATGAAATAGAGATCTATAGAAACACAAACCACCGAAGCAAACCTGTAGATTCGCAGAGCATCTGACCATCCATAGCTTTACAAAAACTTAATGGTAATTTTTGGTGGCATTGACCGCAAAAGACTCCATAGGCTTTGATTATTTTGACCGGAATGAGGAATTATAGGAAGAACTTTGTCCCATCAAAGACTAATTATATTGATAATTAGCTCCCTTAATCCAATTGAAAACCCCACCATTCCTGTGATGAAAAATATTCTTAATACTACTACTAGCCCATAATCCAATTGATCAAAAACCATACTTATCAATGAGATGCACAAATTTTTTAACGTTGAAGGACTCTAGCTAAGAGGTATCTGAGGATGTAAAAAATCCTCTGCTGCCATTCATTACCTTTCCCTACATACAAGCTTTCAGGAGAAAGATACAAATTGACAATTCAAAGCCTCTACTGCAGAAAACAAGAGAGCAATATTCCCATGAAAACAATAGCATTATTCACCAGAAAATAAGTATATGTTGGAATAAATAAATAGTAACACTTTCATACCAAAAAATTCTTGACAACAATCCTCACACTAAAAACAGAACAATATCTCTTAAGAAACTGAAATAATATGTAAAAAAACACTCACACTCCACATACAAGAGATCTGAGCTGCACAACAAATTTCATTCATTCAGATTTCGTGCCTCCACTAATACTTTAAGACTCACCCTCCATCCCATGACATTCTTTTTTCTGCACCACAATTTTTGTACCATGAGTTTACTGAATCTATGATTTATGTTCTAACGACACAATAAAACACAAGTTCAGATTAGATATTGATTCTTTATTCTATCTGTTATATTTATTCCATAAATTCTTCACAAGTCGTTTCATTCGTAATTCTTCCCTATAAACTGGTCTGCGTTCTAATTAGATCTGTGCACATTTTCTAGAAGAACTGAATCATTTAAGGCAAGACCAGATATTTCTTTCAGCTAGTACCCATGTGAGTTGAGTACTGGTTATCATGGATTCATATAATTTTAAGCATGTAATATGCAATTGGAAAATAGAGGGCAAATTTCACGTGTTCACTTGCACATAACAATCTAAGCAGATCAGATAGAACATGTGCCTCGGATAACTAAATCAGATCAACACAGATGTTACCATTTTTTAATAAAAAATAAATAAATTTCTGGGTTTGAATTCAGCAAATATGAAAGAGACGCAATTCGTGAAAAAATGAACCAAATATTTAGGAGTTGGAGTAATTGGCTAACCTTCAGGCATTCACGATTTAAGGATCGTAGATTCTATTTGCCTGCCTATTGCTTCTTGTAATTGTCACCCAGCTCTTCGAACTTCCAGATTCTGTTGATTAAAAGTTTCCCAAACAATTAATTAAACAAATACACAAAAAATTCGAAAGTAATAAAAAGAAGCGAAATTTATTAGGAGAAGCAAGAGGATTATATTTATAATTAGCTGATTGAGAAAAGCAATTACCTAATCGATGTGCTGGTATTATAACTGAAAATGGGACTCTTGCGAGGCTTTTGGCTCATCCAAAATAAACTTCCCAATCAAAAAGTACGTTATCGACGTCGGGAATCTTTCGTCCTTCTTTTTCTTTCTTGCTTTGCCACCATTTCCTCAACAAAGGGCATCTATAGATCTCTATTTCAGACAGGGAGGCTGGCAACACCTCTTTGGGCATGTACTTGAGCTTAGGGCAGTCGACGACCACCAATAGTTGAAGAGAGGTGAGGTGTTGAAGCCCTTTCTTGTCTAAAGAATTCATATTTGGAAATCCATGGAACCAAAGAGAAGTCAAACAAGAAGGCATCAACCCAGGCTCTGGAAAAGACACCACCTCTTCACATTTGCTACCGATACACAAAGATGTAATAGACGAGAGATTTTGCAAACCCCACTCCATCCGACTGGCAAAGAGTTTCTCACAATACACAAAGACAAGAAGTTCCAGATTGGAAGGAAAGCCCCCTTCAGGTAACAATTCAACTTCTGGACAATCGGCTATTTTAAAAATTTCAAGAGAAGGAAGGAGTATGTGCATCTTCTCTGGCAGTGACCTCAGACTTTCACAATTAATGACCCAAAAGGATTTAAGGTTGGGGGCACGAATTCCCCCTTTTGGAAAAGATACAAAATTCGGGCAATAGCTGATGTAAATATCCAAGGTCACTAAATCACGTCCATGATGTTCTGAAGCTGTAAATGATTCCAGATTCGTACACCCAGAGATGTCGATTTTATAAAGCTTTGGGAATAAATCTAATGGAAATGACTTGAGGGAATCACAATTGTCCAACGCCAACGTTTCAATGGATGAAAAGTCTAAGTGTGTTGGGAGCTCTAACTTCATACACTTTTTGATTGTTAACTTTTGAAGGCAGCCATTGGAGTCCACCAGTCCTTGGGGAAGAGACTCTAATGCGCCAAATCCTTCAATTTTGAGCTTCTGGAGTCCGGTTGGCAACTCCTTTAACTGAGCCTCATTACAATTTTCTAAATACAATTCGTGCAAAGAAGGAGCCCTTGGGAGTGAGGCAGCCAACTGCGGACATTCAAAAATCACAAGTTTGGCTAAAGAAGGAAGATGGATGGGCAGCTCTCCAGTTAGCTTGGGGCAGAAACTAATATAAAGCTCTTCAAGTTGAGGAAAATGTCCACCTTCATTTTCAGCACCAAAAGAAGACCATTCCTCCCACCTCAACATTTGCTCGAACCTGAGAACTTTCAAGGCTCCAAATGGCTTAGCTGATGAAGAATTGCTCACATAAAACTCACGATCCACTTTAACTACTTCTTCAAACCCAACAACAAAGAGGTCCCGCAAAGAGAATAGTTGCCCAAGTGGTGGCAAGTTACAACAATGTCTACAGTTTTCTAAGCGAAGGGACACTATATTAAAGAATGAATGATGCCCGACCCAATCTGGAAGAGTTCCAGCGCCATAGTTTTTGATAGTGAGACTTTTTAAGTTACTATTAGGCCGAAGATTGTCTAGTACAGATCTTTGACATTCTGAAATATTAGTTTCTAATGCATTCCATTCCAACACCAACTCCTTAAGGTACTTCCTTTCTTTCAAGCATGCTTTCAAAGCATGCGTAGGAGATACAACATTTTGGAGCTCTAAAATAGAAAGCCTTCCTTGGAGATTTGAAAGTTTTTCCAACTCTTCAATGCGAGCCCCACTATGTTTGCTGATGATAAATTTAGTTAATGTTCGTAGAAATTTTAGTCTACTCAACTGCATTGGCATCTCCTTTATGGCAGTTCCAGTAATATCAAGATGACGTAAATTAACGAGTTTCCGCATATCTCTTGGTAATAAAGCAAGATATCGACAACTTGCTAAATTCAATGTTTGCAAATTGCACAACTTACATATGAAATCAGGCAACCTTCTAATTTTAGTGGAGGCAAGGTTCAAATAACGTAAATGCTTAAGTTTGCCAATTGATTCGGGCAACTCAGTCATATTATAATACTGAGATAGAGAGAGCACCCGTAAGCATCTTAAATTTGGCAATAAATCAAGTGGTACTATTTTAGCTAAGAAGTGGGAGTAATTATCCGGTGGTGACAACGGCAATGGCAAGAATGTGTGCAATCGAGTAGCCTCGTAAAGAGCCTCAAACTTCTTAAAGTTGTCATATTTTTTTCTTAAATACGATAAATGACGAGTCTTCTCCACAATATTTTGAGAATGGTCAACCTCCAGTCTAAAGGTAAATTGTCCGGACACAAATTTTGCCAAGTCGTTGACAAGATCATGCATTATAAAACCTGATTTATTGCTACTTGATTGTTCCAACAATGATCTTGATGCCAAAGCAAGGAAGTAATCTTCACCAACCTCTTCCATTCTTTTGTTTCCAATTTCTTCTAAGAAACCTTCTGCCATCCATAATAAGATTACTTGATCCTTTTCTAAAACATAATCTTTGGGAAATATTGAGCAGTAAGCAAAGCATTGCTTTAAATGTGAAGGAAGATATTTGTAACTTAATCTTAGTGCTGGAAGTATGTTTGTCTTGTCAATTGGCAAATCCCATAGTTCGCTCTTCAATATCTTCTCCCATTCATCCACGTCTAGTTTAGATCGGAGGAGAGCCCCAATTGTCTTGGCTGCTAAAGGTAGGCCTTCACACTTTTTCACAATTTGTCTACCAATTACTTCTAGCTCTGGACGTGCATCAGAGATGCCATCGAGGAATGCATGTTTTGAAAATAGTGACCAACAATCTTCTTCCAGTAACGTCTTTAGACGATGAGTTGGAATAGTGCGCATGACTGATGCAACATCGTCATTGCGTGTAGTTACAATAACCGTACTTCCAGGTGCTCCAGATTTAAACTGCTTGCTTAACATCTCCCAATCAACATAATTCTCATTCCAAACATCATCTAGAACTAGTAGAAATTTCTTCCCCATCAGTTTTTCATTTAGTGTAAGTTGAAGCAGATTTAAATTCTTACTATCAGTATTAGCAAACGAACCTACTTCCTCTAACATTGTTTTCGTAAGCTTTAACACGTCAAATTCATCCGAAACACAAACCCATGCTTGAAGGTCAAAATGCTCCTTCACCATCTTGTCCTTGTATACAAGTTGAGCAAGGGTGGTCTTGCCAATTCCTCCCATGCCGACTATGGGAATCACACACAGATTTTCATTGCAACATGCATCATCCGAGACCAATAAGCTTATTATTTTTTCCTTATCATCATCCCTACCAAAAATATCAGATTCTTCGACCAAAGAAGTCGTGATTAATCTTTTTGATGATTCTCCTCCAACGCCTTCTCTTAGACCTAGAACATCCTTCTGTCTTGCTAGATATTCTAGATTGCCAAGCAGCTCTTTTATCTTTGGCTCTATCTCCTTGACAAAATGACTGAAAAAAGTAGAGATGGAGTTTCGTACCTTAGTTGCAGTAGTTTGAAATTCAGCTTCCAACTTACGCTGCAAGGCTTCAGTGGCTATCTCATCTAAGACGTCTTCTGCATCGTAGACAACATCTTTCAACATATGAAGCCACTCTTTCACAGAAAGATCCGAAAGTTGCTTTTCCTCCGCATCTTCACACAGTTTATGAACGGACATCAATGCTATCTTCAACTTCTCTACGTCTCCTTTGTTGAGTTTGCGCTGCCGAAAGAAGTCCACGAATTCAGGAG
Organism: Corylus avellana; assembly: GCF_965113065.1. Lineage (NCBI taxonomy): Eukaryota > Viridiplantae > Streptophyta > Magnoliopsida > Fagales > Betulaceae > Corylus > Corylus avellana. The sequence goes on from NC_142491.1 coordinate 6,311,965, forward strand.
ACGCCATCTTGTCAAATAACACTTTGAGGGAGGCGGAGAGAAAAGCTCCTCCCACTAAGGCCCCAGCCATGTTTTCTGGCTTGTAATGGAAGAAATAAAAGGAAATAAAGGAAGGTGATTGCAAACAGGGGAGCAAAGTGAGATTGGAATGGAAGATCAAATGAAAGGAAATGAAGGAAGGTGAATGGAGCGCAAACGCGCGGCAGAGTAAAAGGAGAATGCAATGGAAGAAAATGAAGGAAATGGAAGTGATGGACCCACACGGCTGCTCGGGAAAAAAAAAGAAATGGACCCACACCTCTCATGGACGAGTAAAAGTGGCACTCAATTAATGAGAGCCATTTGCGTCAGCTTTGCGGCATATTTGATTTATACGAGAAAAAAAAGTAAGAATATTTTATATGAAAAAGTAAAAATTTGTTTTATAGTGATTTTTTTATTTGAATAATAATAATAAGTGATTGATATGATGTAAAAAGTAAAAAGGTAGAAATTAATTTTGAAAAAATTTTTTTTTGGAACTTTGGGTCCTTGGGTACAGCCCTTCCCCAAACGCAGCCATATTTTGAAGCCCCAGTTTAAAAAAGGAAATAGAGGAAAATGGATGGAGTAAGAGTACTAGCAGGAGATGCCTATATATGACTTATATGTCATTTCATTTTTTATGTTTAGAGAAAATTTCAAAAAAATCACAAAAACTTACTCATATTAGATTTTTTATATTTAACCAACACTCAAGGGTTACTACAGTGTTTCCCAATGTATATGGAACCAAAAGTGGTTTCCGCTACGGTTGTTCTCAATGTGTATGAAACTAAAAGTGGTTTCCTATATATTATTTTAATATAAATATTTCTCTTTCCTTTATCCTCTTTTATCTTTTTGTTTTTAATTGAGGATTATGTTGGAATTTTATAAAAAAAGTGAGGGTAGGTAGATAATTTATATTTTGTAAATAAATAATATTTTAATAGTATAGAAAATGTAAAGGAAGATATTGTGAAATATATTTTCATATGGAAGCAAAAAGTAATTTTGTTCCTTAAACTTAGGAAAAATCAAAAGAAAGCTAATGCTAATGCTCGAAATAAGGAAAATGTTAGGTGTTCTTCTGGTGTCCTCTCAAATGTGATGTGACTTTTAAAATTATTGTTAAATTTGAGATTATCATTATTGAGTTTTAATTTATTTATGATTTTAAAAGTCACATCACTGTTAAGAGAATATTAGGTAAATATTAGAAAAATACCTAACATTTCCCTCGAAATAACCTGACAAGAACATAACGGAGTGCTAATGTGGTGGAAATTAAACAAAAAATTAAAAATTGTGTAAGTGGACATTAAAGTCGTGAATGGATAAATTAGATTATCTTATTCGAGAGGTCTCATTGCAATAATATCTTCAATAAATTAATGGGAGGGGGTAAGTGGAGAACAACTCATTATTGTCTTATACAATTCTTTGTTTTTTTTTTTTTTCTTTTTGCAGGTCATATACAATTCTTTTAAGCCTAAGATGAGCATCCTCTTTCTTACAATATGATTTTTAATTACCTAATACAACCATCTTCTCCTTGACTGGATCAAATTAGTTGACTGACTTTAAGAAATGGGGATTTTAATTGCGCAAGTGGACTTGAAAACAGCTGTTAACAGATGTATTAGATTATCTTATTTGAGAGGAAGAAGCAAAGGTATCTCATCTCCTCCAATAATTTCATTATCTTAAGACAATATAATACAACCATCTTCTCCTTCTTGGATCCGGCTTATGTGCTACAGCACATGTGCTGTAAAAATTTGAAGGTGTTATGAATTTCCTTTTTGTTTTGGCACTAAAAACAGAGTTGCAAAAAAAAAAAAAAAACAGAGTTGCTGGTTTTTGACAGTCTTGCTTTGTTAATCAGCTCTCTGCTCTAGTCTCTGATCATTAGTTGGTAAGCTTTGGACTGCGTTGGTCGATTGAATGTGGAGTTAATTTTGTTAATATTTGTTTAAAACAACAATACTTGGTTCGTGAAACCACAAAATGTGGGCATGCAAAAACTTTTCAAGATGCTAGCTGTGCTCTAATTTGATTTTAAGAACTTGAAATTTTCAGTCACTTAAGCAAACATAGAAAAAGACATTATATAATCAAAGAAAAATTATCAGTTGTCTAAAAAAATTAAGTTAATAGAAAAAAAAAAATGGGAATTTAATAATTTAATTAACACTTTAACCTACCAAAAAGCTGAGAATTCTCACTGCTATCAAGATTCAAGTCTTGCAAGCAAACCTCTTCTATTTGGCTTGTACTTTAGATCGCCCTTTTTTGGGGTTAAGAGATAGTACAAACTGTTTTGATCTATACAATGTGGTGTCTGAGCATCATTTCAGGTCAAATTCCCTCGAGAATGAACATGCACGGGTTCCTATAACTCAGTTGAGTTTTCAGAATCATGGATAAAAAATAAGACGGCTACATATATTGCGTGTCCCAGACTTGCACTTTCAGGCTTCTCCTTCTTCTAAATATGATCACCATATCGCCAAATGAAATCTTTCAAGATATCATAAGAAGATAACGTCCGGTTTTTATACCTTCCATATCTCCTCCGGGCTCCGATGCTCAACCCACAAATGTCCTTGTTAGTCTTGTCATCAAACATGCAGTACAAACTACCGGTGTCCGTATACCCCAGTTATGTAAGAGCACAAACAATATCAATTAGGGTCAAATGGTCTGGATCAACATCTCCCATGTTGTGGACCTTCCTCCCAATATATGCCAGATGTGGTCCTGGTAGAGAAGCCCCATGAGATCGTAAAATCGTCAACATATCTACAATACAACCAACGATAAATAAAGAATAATCGATAGGTGATTCAAAATGTACCGAAAGAATAATCTTAGTATAAGAAAAAAGGAAGTATACAATGAAATTTCATGTTTGAAATACCAAAATCTGTCAAAATGTAGGAAACTAATGAAAATGAAGGTCAATTAGTCATGTAGATAAAGGAACCCTCATCATAGAACCACACACCTTCACAAGCAAGACACCCAACAATGCAATGCAAGCTGTAGGTGACTAAGGATCTTAAGGCACAAAATTTCTCATAAGACTCACAAATAAAGTTCTGGAAACTCAAAACATAAACAAAATTGCTGCTGTCATAATCATTTCCATCACCTCATTAGCCTTTTAAGTTTCCATTTCGTTTTACTAATAGTATAACACTGAATTTGAAATGAATTTTGAGCAGAGTTGAATGCATACTTCTTTGAATGGGGTGGGGTGCCTTCAGCTTCAAGAATATGTATAACTTGTCCCATTTTTGGCCGCTTCCATGCATTAGGGTCTACAGAACGTAAAGCCACAAGAAGAGACAGCTTCAATGCCCTTGAAGTAGGCTTGTCAGGTAGCTTTGCATCCAATACTCCTTCCGGATTCCTGTTTGCAACCATATTCTTAAGTCACTCAACTAAGTTTACATAAACATTCTTGGCTTTTTAGTTAAAAGCAACATGGAAGATGAAATTCTACTATATTTGAAGCAAACTGATATTAAGAATATAGTGCAAACCTCCTCCGAAGATCGGCTATAATCAATTGGGTTCCTTCCAGAAATGATTTCCATCATAAGAATCCCAAAACTGAACGCATCGCTTCTTTTGTTCAGCATGCCTGTGCTTGCATATTCAGGAGCTACAAAACTACTACAAAAAAAAAGACTCTTGTTACCTCTTTAGCCACAGTGGCACACAGGACTCAGATAAAAGCATACCCAAATGTTCCCGTGACACGGGTTGTAATGTAGCTACTCTGAGCCGAGGAGCTTGGATTCACAAAATTGCTGAAACTAGCGCACATTCTGATCAGTTGAAACTGTTTGCAACAGAAAATCCATATACAGTGAAGAGTATGTAGATAACCAAGTCCCTATGCAGAAAAAAAGATAACTTTAGTCATCTTAGCCTAGCTGATTGGTAGTGAAGTTTGGGGGAAAGTTTGTCGATTTTTATGAAGGGTGGGAAAAAGAGGTAGAGGGTTTATGCTTAAAATAAGACTAGGAAAATTGAATTTTTTAAGTGTTTGATTATGCATGAGGAACCATAGGAAAATAGTGGGCAAGTACCAAGAAATGCTACAATAAAAGATCAACTCTGGTATTGGTTAAATAATCTGTTAGTCATCAAACACATATGCTGAAGAATGAAGTGTTTGCAGAAAATCATTCACTTACCTGTCTTTCTGCATTGGCAAAGTCTTCTTAAGAGCAAAATCCCCAATGGGATGGAGACTGGAAGCCAGCAACTACACCAATTTCAATTCTGAGCATATGACACAAGATATTGACAATGAAAAGTGACTCTGCAAAAGAACCCTCAAAGGAATTGAGGATAGACAATGAAAAAAAGATCAAATGAAACACAAATCACCGAAGCAAACCTATAGATTCGAAGAGCATCTGAGCATCCCTAGCTTTACAAAGCCCATAGTCTTTGATTATTTTGACCGGAATGATGAATTACAGGAAAACTAACAAGCACTTTGTTCCATCAAAGAATAACTTTACTGATACAATTGAAAACCCCACCGTTCCTGAGATGCAAAAGATTCTTAATGTCACTATTAGCCCATAATCCAATTGATCAAAAACCATACTTATCCATGAGATGCACAAATTTTTTAAACGTTTGAAAGACTCTAAGAGGTATCTGATCCATTGGTCTACAAGCACCAAGCAGAAAACACTCATATAAGAACGTGTTAATACAAATTTCACACGTTCTTGCACATACCTGATGTAACACGTGATGTTACAAAAAAAAAAAAAATCTTTTCAAAAGAAATGAATGAACTTGAATTTAGCAAATATAAAAGAGACCCAATGCGAGAAAAGTTGGACCTAAGATTAATTAGCTAACCTTTTGGTATTCATGAACTCACAGGATCATGCATTCTATTTGCCTGCCTCTTCTTCTTGCAATCGCCACCAAGCTCTTCGAACTTCTAAATTCTGTTCATTAAAAGTTTTTTCCATGCAACAAAAAGAAAAAAAAACAATTAGACAGTGATGAAACGAAGAGACATTTATTAGACAAAAAAATATTAGAAAACAGAAAGAATCTGAGAAAGTTGATGGGAAAAGAAAGAGCAATGTACGTACATTTGGTGAAATGACACCCTTATCAACATTTATGCATGCGCGATCGATGAGCAGAACAGAGGAGGCTTTTGGGTCATCCAATATATTCTTCACAATCAATCTCAATGTGATCGACGGCAGGAACCTTATGGCCGCTTAGCCACCGTTTCTTCAACAAAGGGCATGCGTAGATCCGTATGGTGGAAAGCGACGCAGGCAAATCCTTCACTGGCACGTGCTTGAGCTTGGGGCAGTCATGGAGTGTCAACCCTCGAAGAGACGTGAGGTGTTGAAGCCCTTTCTTCTCCAAATATTTCATATTTTGAAATTGAGAGATATCGAGAAAAGTCAAACAAGAAGGCAGCAACCCCGGCTCTGGAAAAGACCGCACATCTTCAGATTTTCCACCGACATACAAATTTACAAGAGACGGGAGATTCTGCAAACCCCATCTCATCCGACCGGCGAAGAGTTTTTCACAACTCTGGACGTTGATAAGTTCCAGATTTGAAGGAAATCCCCCTGTGGGCAACGATTCAACTTCTGGGCAATCAATTAAATAGAAAGACTTGAGAGAAGGCATGAGTACATCCATCTTCTCCGGCAGTGACGTCAGACTCCGACAACTTTGGACCCAGAAGAATGTGAGGTCGGGGGCACGAAGTCCTCCTCTTGGAAAAGATGCAAAATTTGTGCAATAGTTGATGAATAAACGCACGGTCAACAAATCACGTCCACGATGTTCTGAAGCTTTAAATGATTCCAGATTCTTACACCCGGAGATTTTGATAGAAAAAAGATTTGGGATTAAATCTAATGGAAATGACTTGAGTGAATCACAACCGTCCAACCGCAACGTTTCAAGGGATGAAAAGTTTGGCAGTCTAGGGAGCCTAAACATGTTACAGTTTAAGATGGCTAACTCCTGAAGATTGCTGTTGCAGTCCACCAGTCCCCGTGGACGGGACTTCAGTGGGCCAAATCCTCCAATTTTGAGCTTTTGCAATCCGGTTGGCAACCCCCTCAACAGAAACTCTTTGCAATGTAATACTCGCAATTCAAGTAAAGAAGGAGCCCTCGGGAGTGAATCCACCAGCTGCGGACATTTGCGAATATCAAGCTTGGCTAAAGAAGGAAGATGGACCGGCAGCCGCCCTGTCAACTTAGGGCAGTTGTCAATGTAAAGCTCTTCAAGCTGAGAAAAAACTCCGCCTTCGTTTTCAGCAACAAAAGAAGACCATTATTTCTCCCACTTCAACATTTTCTCGAACCTTAGAACTTTCAAGGCTCCAAATGGCCGAACTGATGAAGAATCGCTGCCATAAAACTCACGATTCACTTTAACAAATTCTTCAAACCCAATGACAAAGAGGCCCTGCAAAGAGGATAGCTGCCCAAGTGGTGGCAAGTTGCGACAATGATTACAGTTTTCTAGGCGTAGGAATGTTATGTTAGAGAATGAATGATCCCCAACCCAATCTGGAAGACTTCCGGCGCCATAATTGTTGATAGTGAGACTTTTCAAGTTATTATGGGGCCGGAGATTGTGAAGTACAGATCTTTGACATTCTGAAATATTAGTATCCAATGCATTCCATTCCAACACCAACTCTTCAAGGTACTTTCTATCATTCAAGCATGCTTTCAAAGCATCAGTAGGAGGTACAACGTTTTGAAGCTCTAAAATAGAAAGCCTTCCTCGTAGATTTGCAAGTTTTCCCAACTCTTCAATGCAAGCTCCACTATGTTTGCTGATGATAAATTTAGTTAATGTTTGTAGACATTTTAGTCTACCTAGCTGCATTGGCATCTCCTTTATGTAAGTTTCGCTAATATCAAGATGACGTAAATTAATGAGTTTCCACACATCACTTGGTAATATTGAAAGATCTTTACAACCTGATAAATTCAATGTTTACAAATTGCACAGCTTACATATGGAATCAGGCAACCTTTTAATTGTAGTGAAAGAAAGGTTCAAATAACGTAGATGTTTCATTTTGCCAATTGATTCAGGTAACTCAGTCATATTTCGATAGTGAGATAGAGAGAGCACCCGCAAGCATCTTAGATTGGGCAAGAAATCAAGTGGTACCTTTTTTGTTAAGTAGAAGTAGGAATTATTCGATGGTGACAACTCCAATGGCAAGAATGTGTGCAATCGAGTAGCCTCGTAAAGAACTCCAAACTTCTTAAAGTTATCAAATTCTTTTCTGAAGTATGATAAATGACGAATCCTCTTCACAATTTCGTGAGAATTGTCAGCCTCTAATCTAAAGGTAAATTGCCCAGACACAAATTTTGCCAAGTCGTTGACAAGATCATGCATTACAAAGCTTGATTTATTGCCACTTGATTGTTCTAACAATGATCTTGATGCCAAATCAAGGAAGTAATCTTCACCAACCTCTTCCATTCTTTTGTTTTTAGTTTCTTCTAAGAAACCTTCTGCCATCCATAATAAGACTACTTTATCTTTTACCAAAACACAACCCTTGGGAAATATTGAACAATAAGCAAAACATTGCTTTAGATGTGATGGAAGATATTTGCAACTTAATCTTAAAGCCGGAAGAATATTTGTCTTGTCAAATGACGAATCCCATAATTCGCTCTTCAATATCCTCTCCCATTCATCAACATCTAGTTTAGATCCCAAAAGACCCCCAATTGTCTTCGCTGCTAAAGGTAAACCTTCACATTTTTTCACAATTTGTCTACCTATTACTTCTAGCTCTCGACGTGCATCAAATTCGTCATCATGGAATGCATATTTTGCAAATAGTGACCAACAATCTCCTTCCACTAACGGCTTTAGATGATCAGTTGGAAGAGCGTTCATGATTGATGCAACACTGCCACTGCGTGTAGTTACAAGGACCATACTTCTTGGTGCCCCAGTTTTAAATGGATTACTTAAGACCTCCCAATCAGCATAATTCTCATTCCAAACATCATCTAAAACAAGTAGGAATTTCTTCCCCATCAATTTCTGCTGTAGTGTAACTTGAAGCAGATTTAGATCCTTCATATCACAAGTTGACGAAGTCACTGACTCTAGAACTGTTTTAGTTACTCCAAACACATCAAAATCATCTGAAACACATACCCATGATTGAAGGTCAAAATGTTCCTTCACCCTATTGTCCTTATATACAAGCTGAGCAAAGGTGGTCTTGCCAATTCCCCCCATGCCGACTATGGGAATCACACACAAATTTTCATTGCTGCTTGCATCATTTGAGAGTAACAAGTTTATTATTTTTTCCTTATCATCATCCCTACCAAAAATACCAGATTCTTCAACCAAAGAGGTGCTGGGGCGTCTCTTTACTGATTCTCCTCCAGAACCTTCTTTCAGACCTAGAACATCCTTTTGTCTAACTAAATATTCTAGTTTGTCAAGTCGCTCTTTTATCTTTTGGTCTATCTCTTTGATAAAATTACTAAGAAACTTAGAGATAGAGTTGTGTACCTTACTTGAAGTGGTTTGGAATTGAACATCCAACTTATGTTGCAAGGCTTCGGTGGCTATCTCGTCCAAGATGTCTTCAGCATCATAGACAACATCTTTCAAGTCATCGAGCCACACTTTCACAGCAGGCTTTGTAAGTTGTTTTTCCTCCGCGTCTTCAAGCAGTGCATTCACGGACAGCAATGATATCTTCAACTTCTCTAAGACTCCTTCGTTGAGTTTACGTTGCCGAAAGAAGTCCACAAACTCAGGAGACGCCATTTTATCAAATAACACATTGAGGAAAGCAGAGAGAAACGCTCCTCCCACTAAGGTCGCAGCCATGTTTTCTGTTTTGTAATGGAAGAAGGTGATTTCAAACAGCAGAGAAAAATGAGATCGCAATGGAAGATCAAATGAAAGGAAATGAAGGAAGATGATCAATGGAGGAAACCGCAGAGCAAAAAGAGATTGCAATGGAAGAAATGAAAGAAAATGATGGAAGGTGATTGGAAAGAGCAGAGCAAAATGAGATAATTGCAACCTATGTTTTGCTTTTTACACCAAACTACATATAAACAACATATTCGGGCAACAGTCAACAGCCACAACGCAAGCAATTAAGTCAGAGAAATTTATTGCTTTGTCCCCACCATTATTTATTGTTTGCAACTTGCAATCAAGGAAGGCCATTCCTTGTAAAGAGCAGAGCAATTTCACGCCAAAGAACAACTCACAGGAAACAACCTAACCCGAGTTGTGATTGGCTTATCTCATGCTTCAACAACTCATTAACGTCATTAATTATACAATATATGGCGTTAATTATATAAGATAAGCATCTGATCTTCTTGCTAATGATTACAATAATACCACCATCTTCACCTTCTTTATTATCAATCATTTCTGTAGAATACTTTTTTTTTTTTTTTTTTTAAGGATTTATATATATACTTGAGCAAATGTGAAAATATATAACACTCCCGTTTTATATTGAGAAGATGAAGAGTAACCCAAATAAAATGAGTGATTTATAAAAATAGTTATGAGTGGACGTGAAAGTAGATGTTCCCTGGTTAGTGTTGATATTTATTTTAATGCAAAGATAATAAAGAGAGAAGAAAAAATTAAAACTTCTTAAAAAAAAAGTCAAGAAGAACAGGTTTAAATATAAAAAAGAGGTCAAATTTGAAAATAATAATAAAATTCAATTATTGCAATTATTTTAATGACAAGTTCACAATAAAATATTATTTCGTTTCCAGTTTTTTTTTTTTTTTTTGTCGTTCACAATAAAAATAAAGATTGATCTTAATTGAATGGAAATGCATTAAAGAAAAATTACATCTCTTTAGTTTCTGCTTGTCTTGTATTTTACTCATAAAAGAAAAAGAAAAAAAAATGATATTATTGGTTTGGCTGTGATTTCTCCAAGTTGATTGCTTTATTATGAAATTGAAGTCCCTAAGCAAATCCAAGTCAATGGATGAAGTACATTGTTATCTTTTTTTAAGAGGTAGAGAATGCAAAGAAAGGTCTGTATCACTTTATTGTTTTCCTTGGTTGGGTGGCTTCACTTGTATATGGAAGGAATGTTCTTTGGTTGTAAGAGCATTTTCAATATGAGTCAAATTTTTATAAAAAATTGTTCTTTAAAACTCATTTTTAGCTAATAAATTTTGAAATACATTCGCTTCTGATTAATTATATTTTTATTTATATCATATATATATATATATATATATATATATATATGTATGTGTGTGTGTTTCTCTCACCGCCTCAACGTCAAATCAGAAGTAGCAGCAGCAGCTTGCTTTAATTTATTGGAAGCGCCAAGACGTGTTCTATTTAGCATTCGCGGAGAGTAGACACGGGACGTAGACCAGCGGGGACAACGACAAACTTAATTTTCGCTTTCACTCCCTCGCACATGGCCCCCTTCCTTCTTATATACCATGCAATGCCCACCCAACCGTAGGCCAGCTAGGGTCAGCATCTTTCGTCTACGCTTGGCTCGCCACTCTCCTCTCTCCCAATTACCAAATTACCATTGCTTTTTTGGCTCCTCATTAGTCATTTCTTAATTCTTACATCAACGTTATCTATTTCAATATATATTTTTTTTAATTTTCTTAAGCCACCAAGAAAAGGAAAGTACTTGTAAGAAAGAAAAATAAATGATTAAAACAAGAATTAAGTTAGTTAAAGTAGTACTTTCCTAAAAGTAGCTAATTAAAAAGTAAATACATGTATTAAAAAAAAAGTAGTTAAGACATAAGTTGTGCCTCCATCTCCTCAACTCTGCAAGAATTTAGCGAGAAATCAAGCAAAGCTTCATTAATGGTGGCAATTCCTTTATGGTAGTCGCAAAGAGAGTACACCGATGAGTAAGCTCGTCCATAATATATTTAATCCTAGCATCGGAATCACACGTGGTCCACAGTACCGACCACCCCAGGCATAAAGAGATAAAATATGGTAGGGTAATTTAATAATAATAATAATAATAATAATAATAATAATAAATACTAGAATATAGAGGAGCGTGGGATCAGACTGACATGCCAAAAACACTATTCAGCAGAGCTGGCGCCTCTGACCAAAATGTTTGAATCTTGGCAACATTTTCCATCGCATTCTGTTTTGAGTGAAACTAAGGAAAGAGAAAAAAGAAGATAAGATGGAATGCTGTCAGTGAAAAAAAAAAAAAAAGAAAGAGATAAAGTGAAGAATGAAGAGCTCATGTAACAATATGTTAGTTTAAACATTATGGAGATAATGAGTATGATTTTGACGTCTTAATAGTTAACATTCAAGGTTATAGTATTTTAAACAATCTGTAAGGGATGTTAGATAACTACTGACAATTATTTACATAATTCATAAATTCGACATAAATTTAATATGTAATAAGTGAATTAGGGTTAAAGAGTATAATCTTTTTAATTAAATAAGTCGGATTATGATTCACTCATATAATTTTAAATTCTTATCTCAATCTGATCCAAAGTCAACATGTGAGCATAAACTGCCTTCCCTACTATTAGGTACCAAATTAAATTAGCGGAGAAAAAATGTAGCTAGCTACGCATATTCCATTGGGAATGCTTTTAAGAGCATTCTCAATGGAAGAGCCAAATGTTACATTTATCTAAAATAACTCTTCAAATGTTTAAAAAAGCTCCTACATTGGATTAGCAAAAAAAAAAAAAATGTAAAATAGATATTTGATTGGAAGAGCTAAAAAAAAAAAAAACTAAATGTAGCAGCACTTTTCAAGGAAGCTATTTTATTTTTCATTGTTTCTCTCACCTGTTTTCTCTTTTTCCCAAATCTTTTCCTACTTTTTCCCTGCATGTTCTCTTTTCCCAAACATTTTCCCATTTTTCCTCTCACATGTTCTCTTTTTCTCAAAATTTTTCTTACTTTTAATAATATTTTAATAGAATAGATAGAAATATAGCTAATCGGATGTATAAACATTTAAAAATAGTTTAGCTAAACTAGATAAAAGTGAGTTTTGAGAAGCAATTTTACATAAAAATATGGCTCCTCCATTGGGAATGCTATAGGGCTTGAAAAGGACCACATAATTTGCTATTTCATTCCAAGATAAGTAACCATATTCCAATCGCACCCATTAACCAATTATATGTTACGTGTTCGATTTCATTCCAAGTCGTCTTTAAATAAATTTGAATAGAGCATTCTTACCAGATTCACCAAAATAACCAGAAGTACATTTTTCTCTATTTTAACTACGCACATTTTTAAAGCACCCCCAACGGCCTTACTATTTGAACTATCAACTTTTACTATTCCATTTAAATATTCTTTTTCAAATATTTCTTTATATTTTTTTTTTTTTACTTTTTCAAAGAATAGAGAATGAGAGAGAAAATTTAAATTATTTTTTATTTATTTGGTGAGTGAATAGTACTCACTATCTTTATTGAGTACTATGCACTCACCATTTATTTTGAGTTAAAATGGTGAGGCTGAAAAATAAAGATTTTAGCCACTTTTACCAAATTATCTCACCAAAATAACTAAAAAATGATTTTGGTGAGGCTACTACGAATGCTCACTAATGACAAGTTGAGTGCAAATGCTCCATTGAAACCCTGGTAGATGACAGCTCTAGTTGTTTATGTACATCTCTACTTTCAACTCGTAATATCTCCTTGAATCTATTAAGTCAAAACCTTAATTAAAAAAATAAACTATTTATTTTATTTGACCGAGAACTTGATTGGAAAATTCTAGCTGTTAATTAATGAACTTTCTTTTTCTCCTTATAGTGTGAAAATGAAAGGGCCGGGAAAACAAATCGTAAGAGATATTTCAAGCATATCTTATTTGAAAAGACAAATCCCTAATGATCTTTCCAAGCTTCTGGTTGATATTTGCATGCTGAATGCTCACCACCTTAAACACATGGGGCCACCTTTGACGAAGAAACAAATGGGAAAAATGCCAATTCAAAGATGTCACCAACATGAAAATCAGTGGGCTATTTTCTGGTATTTGGGCACCTGTTGAATAAGAGTTAATTCAACCACTTACAGCACAAATGACTTCATCATACAAAGCCATCAGGACAGCAACCATTGTAGGTAATTTCTTCTTGTTCTTTATTTTGAATGCAAACTGTTTTATCTTTTTCCTAACATAGCAAAATAGGGCCATATATTATCCCAACATGTTTGTCAATTTTTGAACTAAATGGAAGGGGAAGTATGTAGTTTCCTTAGAAATATTCAGATGCATAATTGTATATAAAATATTGAAAGAAAATTGTCAGCAAAGTGTTTGACAGTAACAGTAAAGCAGAACAACAGCAGGGGAGGAAAAAAGAGCTCAACATGTTCTTCATTTTTAAGATAAAAAAAAAAAAAAAAGTTGGTAGCTTTCTGCACTCTCTTTGAACTAAAATATAATCAAGCTCATGATCAACCCAAATTCTATCAAACTGGTATCTTCAAGCTCATGATCAACCCAAATTCTATTAAATCCTTATGAATGACACCACCTAACAAATTAGAAAGAATTATATCGAAGAAAATCCTAAGATCAATGGGACTTCACAAAACTTAGACATTTTCATTTCTTCCTGAAGCTACTTAAGAAACGAAAAAAAAGGCAAAGACACAGAAAAAAATAAAAGAAAACATCCTATCGATCTGGACCAATTTTCTGAAGAAAAACACCATTTTTTTGAAGCTACTTGATTTATTAGCTAACCTTATGGTATTCATGCCTCATATTTGCCTGCCTCTTCTTCTTGCTATTGCCACCAAGTTCTTCGAACTCCTAAATTCTGTTAATTAAATTTTTTTCCATGCAATTAATGAAACAAAAATGAAAAACAATTAGACAGTAATGAAACGAAGAGAAATTTGAAGGTGTTATGAATTTCCTTTTTGTTTTGGCACTAAAAACAGAGTTGGAAAAAAAAAAAAAAAACGCAGAGTTGCTGGTTTTTGACAGTCTTGCTTTGTTAATCAGCTCTGATCTGCTCTAGTCTCCGATCATTAGTTGGTAAGCTTTGGACTGCGTTGGTCGATTGAATGTGGAGTTAATTTTGTTATTATTTGTTTAAAACAACAATACTTGGTTTGTGAAACCACAAAATGTGGGCATGCAAAAACTTTTCAAAATACTGGCTGTGCTCTAATTTGATTTTAAGAACTTGAAATTTTCAGTCACTTAAAGCAATTTAACCTAGAAAAATACATTATATAACCAAAGAAAAATTATCAGTTGTCTCAAAAATTTAAGTTAAAAGACAAAAAAAAAAAAAAAAAAAAGGAATTTAATAATTAATTAGCACTTTAACCCACCAAAAAGCTGAGAATTCTCAATGCTATCAAGATTCAAGTCTTGCAAGCAGACCTCTTCTATTTGGCTTGTACTTTAGATTGCCCTTTTTGGGGTTAAGAGATAGTACAAACTGTTTTGATCTATACAATGTGGTGTCTGAGCATCATTTCAAATCAAATTCCCTCGAGAATGAACATGCACGGGTTCCTATAAATCAATTCAGTTTTTAGAATCATGGATAAAAAATAAGACGGCTACATATATTGCGTGTCCCATACTTGCACTTTCAGGCTTCTCCTTCTTTTAAATATGATCACCATATCGCCAAATGAAATCTTTCAAGCTATCATAAGAAGATAACGTCTGGTTTTTATACCTTCCATATCTCCTCCGGGCTCCGGTGCTCAACCCACAAATGTCCTTGTTAGTCTCGTCATCAAACATGCAGTACAAACTACCGGTGTCCGTGTTGTGACAAATGCAAATTCCAAGATTACCAAAGAAGTAGAAAAGTGCAAAATAGAAAAATAATACAACCACACAAAACACCAAGATTTAAGTGGTTCTGCTTAACAAGCCTACATCCACTGGTGGAGACGATCCATGAGAAATTCACTAACAAAAAGTGGAATACAAAGAGTAGTACAAACAAAACCACTCCAACCCAAAAGCCCCAATACACCTCAATCTCACTCAAAAGAGAATTAGATACAAAAGAGAAAAATATTCTCTAAAATTCTCTAAGCATTTCAGCACTCCAAAAGTGCGATAAAAAAGAATAAAAAATGGTGTATCTCTTCTTCTCTTTGCAACACAAGTCTCTCTCTCGGCAACTCTTTCTTTTCTTCTCTCTCTCTTTTTCTTGCTAAAGTTGCTGCCTCTCCATGCTTGATGACCGAATGGCTTCAATAATAAAACAACAATGCCTTTTCACAAAGCTTCTAGAAGAAGCTCAATGAACGGAGAAGCCAGAGTGGACGTGTGAGAGAGAAAACATAAGTCAAAAGTATGGGATGCCATACTGCTGTGGGGCCTACGGTAAGACTTGTGAAAACAAGTCACCAATTCTGACAGTCTGTATACCCCAGTTACGTAAGAGCACAAACAATATCAATTAGGGTCAAATGGTCCGGATCAACATCTCCCATGTTGTGGACCTTCCTCCCAATATACGCCAGATGTGGTCATGGTAAAGAAGCCCCATGAGATAGTAAAATCGTCAACATATCTGCAATACAACCAACTATAAATAAAGAATAATCGATAGGTGATTCAAAATGTACCGAAAGAATAATCTTAGTATAAGAAAAAAGGAAGTATACAATGACATTTCGTGTTTGAAAAACCAAAATCTGTCAAAATGTAGGAAACTAATGAAAATGAAGGTCAATTAGTCATGTAGATAAAGGAACCCTCATCATAGAACCACACACCATCACAAGCAAGACACCCAACAATGCAATGTAAGCTGTAGGTGACTAAGGATCTTAAGGCACAAAATTTATCATAAGACTCACAAATAAAGTTCTGGAAACTCAAAACATAAACAAAATTGCTGCTTTCATAATCATTTCCATCACCTCATTAGCCTTTTAAGTTTCCATTTCGTTTTACTAATAGTATAACACTGAATTTGAAATGAATTTTGAGCAGAGTTGAATGCATACTTCTTTGAATGGGGTGGGGTGTCTTCAGCTTCAAGAATATGTATAACTTGTCCCATTTTTGGCCGCTTCCATGCATTAGGGTCTACAGAACGTAAAGCCACAAGAAGAGACAGCTTCAATGCCCTTGAAGTGGGCTTGTCAGCTAGCTTTGGATCCAATACTCCTTCCGGATTCCTGTTTGCAACCATATTCTTAAGTCACTCAACTAAGTTTACATAAACATTCTTGGCTTTTTAGTTAAAAGCAACATGGAAGATGAAATTCTACTATATTTGGAGCAAACTGATATTAAGAATATAGTGCAAACCTCCTCCGAAGATCGGCTATAATCAATTGGGTTCCTTCCAGAAATGATTTCCATCATAAGAATCCCAAAACTGTACGCGCGCATCACTTCTTTTGTTCAGCATGCCTGTGCTTGCATATTCAGGAGCTACAAAACTACAACAACAAAAAAAGACTCTTGTTACCTCTTTAGCCACAGTGGCACACAGGACTCAGATAAAAACATACCCAAATGTTCCCGTCACACGGGTTGTAATGTAGCTACTCTCTGAGCCGAGGAGCTTGGATTCACAAAATTGCTGAAACTGGCACACATTCTGATCAGTCGAAACTGTTTGCAACAGAAAATCCATATACAGTGAAGAGTATGTAGATAACCAAGTCCCTATGCAGAAAAAAAGATAACTTAATCATCTTAGCCTAGCTGATTGGCAGTGAAGTTTGGGGGAAAGTTTGTCGATTGTTATGAAGGGCGGGAAAAAGAGGTAGAGGGTTTATGCTTAAAATAAGATTAGGAAAATTTAATTTTTAAGTGTTTGATTATGCATGAGGAACCATAGGAAAATAGTGGGCAAGTACCAAGAAATGTAACAATAAAAGATCAACTCTGGTATTGGTTAAGTAATCTGTTAGTCATCAAACACACATGCTGAAGAATGAAGTGTTCGCAGAAAATCATTCACTTACCTGTCTTTCTGCTTTGGCAAAGTCTTCTTAAGAGCAAAATCCCCAGTGGGATGGAGACTGGGAGCCAGCAACTACACCAATTTCAATTCTGAGCATATGACACAAGATATTGACAATGAAAAGTGACTCTGCAAAAGAACCCACAAAGGAATTGAGGATAGACAATGAAATAAAGATCTATAGAAACGCAAATCACCGAAGCAAACCTATAGATTCGCAGAGCATCTGAGCATCCCTAGCTTTACATGGCCCATAGTCTTTGATTATCTTGGCCGGAATGATGCATTACAGGAAGAACTAATAAGCACTTTGTTCCATCAAAGAATAACTTTACTGATCCAATTGAAAACCCCACCGTTCCTGAGATGAAAAAGATTCTTAATGTCACTATTAGCCCATAATCCAATTGATCAAAAACCATACTTATCCATGAGATGCACAAATTCTTTTAACGTTTGAAAGACTCAAAGAGGTATCTGATTCATTGGTCTACAAGCACCAACCAGAAAGCACTCCTATAAGAACGTGTTAATACAAATTTCACATGTTCTTGCACATACCTGATGTAACACGTGATGTCACCCAAAAAAAAAAAAAAATCTTTTCAAAAGAAATGAATGAATTTGAATTTAGCAAATATAAAAGAGACCCAATGAGAGAAAAGTTTGACCAAAGATTAATTAGCTAACCTTTTGGTATTCATGAACTCACAGAATCATGCATTCTATATATTTGCTGCCTCTTCTTCTTGCAAACGCCACCAAGCTCTTCCAACTTCTAAATTCTGTTCATTATAAGCTTTTTCCATGCAACAAAAAGAAAAAAAAACAATTAGACAGCGATGAAACGAAGAGACATTTATTAGACAAAAAAATATTAGAAAACCGAAAGAATCTGAGAAAGTTAATGGGAAAAGAAAGAGCAATGTACGTACATTTGGTGAAATGACACCCTTGTCAACATTTATGCGCGATCGATGAGCAGAACAGAGGAGGCTTTTGGGTCATCCAATATATTCTTCACAATCAATCTCAATGTGATCGACGGCAGGAACCTTATGGCCGCTTAGCCACCGTTTCTTCAACAAAGGGCATGCGTAGATCCGTATGGTGGAAAGCGACGCAGGCAAATCCTTCAATGGCACGTGCTTGAGCTTGGGGCAGTCATGGAGTGTCAACCCTTGAAGAGACGTGAGGTGTTGAAGCCCTTTCTTCTCCAAATATTTCATATTTTGAAATTGAGAGATATCGAGAAAAGTCAAACAAGAAGGCAGCAACCCCGGCTCTGGAAAAGACCGCACATCTTCAGATTTTCCACCTACATACAAATTTACAAGAGACGGGAGATTCTGCAAACCCCATCTCGTCCGACCGGCGAAGAGTTTTTCACAACTCTGGACGTTGATAAGTTCCAGATTTGAAGGAAATCCCCCTGTGGGCAACGATTCAACTTCTGGGCAATCAATTAAATAGAAAGACGTGAGAGCAGGCATGAGTACATCCATCTTCTCCGGCAGTGACGTCAGACTCCGACAACTTTGGACCCAGAAGAATGTGAGGTCGGGGGCACGAACTCCTCCTCTTGGAAAAGATGCAAAATTTGGGCAATTGTTGATGAATAAACGCACGGTCACCAAATCACGTCCACGATGTTCTGAAGCTGTAAATGATTCCAGATTCTTACACCCGGAGATTTTGATAGAAAAAAGATTTGGGATTAAATCTAATGGAAATGACTTGAGTGAATCACAGCCGTCCAACCGCAACGTTTCAAGGGATGAAAGGTTTGGCAGTCTAGGGAGCCTAAACATGTTACAGTTTGAGATGGCTAACTCCTGAAGATTGCTGTTGCAGTCCACCAGTCCCCGGGGAAGGGACTTCAGTGGGCCAAATCCACCAACATTGAGCTTTTGCAATCCGGTTGGCAACCCCCTCAACACAAACTCTTTGCAATGTAATACTCGGAATTCAAGTAAAGAAGGAGCCCTCGGGAGTGAATCCACCAGCTGCGGACATTTGCGAATATCAAGCTTGGCTAAAGAAGGAAGATGGACCGGCAGCCGCCCTGTCAACTTAGGGCAGTTGTCAATGTAAAGCTCTTCGAGCTGAGAAAAAACTCCGCCTTCGTTTTCAGCAACAAAAGAAGACCATTTCTCCCACTTCAACATTTTCTCGAACCTTAGAACTTTCAAGGCTCCAAATGGCCGAACTGATGAAGAATTGCTGCCATAAAACTCAATTTTCACTTTAACAACTTCTTCAAACCCAATGACAAAGAGGCGCTGCAAAGAGGATAGCTGCCCAAGTGGTGGCAAGTTGCGACAATGATTACAGTTTTCTAGGCGTAGGAATGTTATGTTAGAGAATGAATGATCCCCAACCCAATCTGGAAGACTTCCGGCGCCATAATTGTTGATGGTGAGACTTTTCAAGTTATTATGGGGCCGGAGATTGTGAAGTACAGATCTTTGACATTCTGAAATATTAGAATCCAATGCATTCCATTCCAACACCAACTCTTCAAGGTACTTTCTATCATTCAAGCATGCTTTCAAAGCATCAGTAGGAGGTACAACGTTTTGGAGCTCTAAAATAGAAAGCCTTCCTCGAAGATTTGTAAGTTTTCCCAACTCTTCAATGCAAGCCCCATTTTGTTTGCTAATGATAAATTTAGTTAATGTTTGTAAACATTTTAGTCTACCTAGCTGCATTGGCATCTCCTTTATGACAGTTCCAGTAATATCAAGATGACGTAAATTAACGAGTTTCCCAACATCACTTGGTAATATTGAAAGATCTTTACAACCTGATAAATTTAATGTTTGCAAATTGCACAGCTTACATATGGAATCAGGCAACCTTTTAATTGTAGTGAAAGAAAGGTTCAAATAACGTAGATGCTTCATTTTGCCAATTGATTCAGGTAACTCAGTCATATTTCGATAGTGAGATAGAGAGAGCACCCGCAAGCATCTTAGATTGGGCAAGAAATCAAGTGGTATTTTTTTTGTCAAGTAGAAGTAGGAATTATCCGATGGCATCAGCTCCAATGGCAAGAATGTGTGCAATCGAGTAGCCTCGTAAGGAACGCCAAATCTCTTAAAGTTATCAAATTCGTTTCTAAAATACGACAAATGACGAATCCTGTTCACAATTTCGGGAGAATTGTCAACCTCCAATCTAAAGGTAAATTGCCCAGACACAAATTTTGCCAAGTCGTTGACAAGATCATGCATTACAAAACTTGATTTATTGCCACTTGATTGTTCCAACAATGATCTTGATGCCAAATCAAGGAAGTAATCTTCACCAACCTCTTCCATTCTTTTGTTTTTAGTTTCTTCTAAGAAACCTTCTGCCATCCATAATAAGACTACTTCATCTTTTACTAAAACACAATCCTTGGGAAATATTGAACAATAAGCAAAACATTGCTTTAGATGTGATGGAAGATATTTATAACTTAATCTTAGAGCCGGAAAAATATTTGTCTTATCAAATGACGAATCCCATAATTCGCTCTTCAATATCCTCTGCCATTCATCAACATCTAGTTTAGAACGCAAGAGACCCCCAATTGTCTTCGCTGCTAAAGGTAGACCTTCACATTTTTTCACAATTTGTCTACCTATTACTTCTAGCTCTCGACGTGCATCAAATTCGTCATCATGGAATGCATATTTTGCAAATAGTGACCAACAATCTCCTTCCACTAACGGCTTTAGATGATCAGTTGGAAGAGCGTTCATGATTGATGCAACACTGCCATTGCGTGTAGTTACAAGGACTATACTTCCTGGTGCCCCAATTTTAAATGGATTACTTAAGACCTCCCAATCAGCATAATTCTCATTCCAAACATCATCTAAAACAAGTAGGAATTTCTTCCCCATCAATTTCTGCTGTAGTCTAACTTGAAGCAGATTTAGATCCTTCATATCACAAGTTGACGAAGTCACTGACTCTAGAACTGTTTTAGTTACTCCAAACACATCAAAATCATCTGAAACACATACCCATGATTGAAGGTCAAAATGTTCCTTCACCCTATTGTCCTTATATACAAGCTGAGCAAGGGTGGTCTTGCCAATTCCCCCCATGCCGACTATGGGAATCACACACAAATTTTCATTGCTGCTTGCATCATTTGAGAGTAACAAGTTTATTATTTTTTCCTTATCATCATCCCTACCAAAAATACCAGATTCTTCAACCAAAGAAGTGCTGGCGCGTCTCTTTACTGATTCTCCTCCAGAACCTTCTTTCAGACCTAGAACATCCTTTTGTCTAACTAAATATTCTAGTTTGTCAAGTAGCTCTTTTATCTTTTGGTTCTCTTTGTTAAAATTACTAAGAAACTTAGAGATAGAGTTGTGTACCTTACTTGAAGTGGTTTGCAATTCAACATCCAACTTATGTTGCAAGGCTTCGGTGGCTATCTCGTCCAAGGTGTCTTCTGCATCATAGACAACATCTTTCAAGTCATCGAGCCACACTTTCACAGCAGGCTTTGTAAGTTGTTTTTCCTCCGCGTCTTCAAGCAGTGCATTCACGGACAGCAATGATATCTTCAACTTCTCTAAGACTCCTTCGTTGAGTTTTCGTTGCTGAAAGAAGTCCATGAACTCAGGAGACGCCATTATTTCAAATAACACTGGGAGGAAGGCAGAGACAACTTCAGCCATGTTTTCTGGTTTGTAATGAAAGGAAATGGAGGAAGGTGATTTCAAACAGCAGAGAAAATGAGATTACAATGGAAGATCAAATGGAAGGAAATGAAGAAAGATGAATGGAGGAAACGGCAGAGCAAAAAGAGATTGCAGTGGAAGAAATGAATGAAACTGGAGGAAGGTGATTGGAAAGAGCAGAGCAAAATGAGATAATTGAAAGCTATGTTTTGCTTTTTACACCAAACTATATATAAACAACATATTCGGGCAACTGTCAACGGCCACAACGTAAGCAATTAAGTCAGAGAAATTTATTGCTTTGTCCCCACCATTATTTATTGTTTGCAACTTGCAATCAAGGAAGGCCATTCCTTGTAAAGAGCAGAGCAATTTTACGCCAAAGAACAACTCACAGGAAACAACCTAACCCGAGTTGTGATTGGCTCATCTCATGTTTCAACAACTCATTAACGTCATTAATTATACAATATATGACGTTAATTATATAAGATAAGCATCTGATCTTCTTGCTTATAATTACAATAATACCACCATCTTCACCTTCTTTATTATCAATCATTTATGTAGAATGCCTTCTTTTTTCTTTTCTTTTTTTGAAGGATTTATATATATACTTGAGCGGATGTGAAAATATATAACACCCCCGTTTTATATTGAGAAGATGAAAAGTAACCCAAATAAAATGAGTGATTTATAAAAATAGTTATGAGTGAACGTGAAAGTAGATGTTCCCTGTTTAGTGTTGATATTTATTTTAATGCAAAGATAATAACGAGAGAAGGAAAAATTTAAATTTTTTTAAAAAAGTCAAGAAAAACAGGTTTAAATATAAAAAAAGAGGTCAAGTTTGAAAATAATAATAAAATTCAATTATTGCAATTATTTTTATGACAAGTTCACAATAAAAATATTATTTCGTTTCCAGTTCTTTAGTAGTTTTTTTTTTTTTTTTTTTTTGGTCGTTCACAATAAAAATAAAGATTGATCTTAATTGTATGGAAATGCATTAAAGAAAAATTACACCTCTTTAGTTTCTGCTTGTCTTGTATTTTACTCATAAAAGAAAAAAACAAAAAAAATGATGTTATTGGTTTGGTTGTGATTTCTCCAAGTTGATTGTTTTATTATGAAATTGAAGTCCCTAAATAAATCCAAGTCAGTGGATGAAGTACATTGTTATCTTTTTTGAGAGGTAGAGAATGCAAAGAAAGGTCTCTTATCTCTTTTTTGTTTTGCTTGGTTGGGTGGCTTGACTTGTATATGGTAGGAATGCTCTTTGGTTGAAAGGCTTGAAAAGCCCCTTATTTTCTCTTCTTGGCATTTTTCTTCTTTTGTTTCATACATTAGATTAATTCTTTCTTCCTTTCAAAGCTGGCATGCTTTGAAAGTTTCTAAATGTGGCAACTATCGTGCACACGCTTTAGCAAAATAAGCCGCAACTATCGTGCACACGCTTTAGCAAAATAAGCCGCTACCCACCTTATGTTTGGTAGCATTCCCACAGGATCCCCCATTTTCTCTTCCAGAATGGGAATGATCCTCCTTTGTAGCCTTTCCCTCTTTCTATTAAAAAAAAAAAAAAAAATTGCTATTTCATTCCAAGATAAGTAACCATATTCCAATCGCACCCATTGACCAATTATATGTTATGTACTTGCTCGATTTCATTCCAAGTCGTCTTTAAATAGACTTGATTAATTATAGTATTTTTACCAGCCTCATCAAATTTTACTCACAAAAATAATCCAAAGTACATTTTTTTCTTTTTTAACTACTCACTTTTTTAAACCACTTCCAGGAGCCTTACTATTTTAACTATCAACTTTCACGATTCCATTTAAATATTCTTTTTCATATATTTCTTTATATATTTTTTTAACTTTTTCAAAGAACAGAAAATGAGAGAGAAAATTTATATTATTTTTTATTTATTTTGTGAGTGAATAGTACTCACTATCTTTATTGAGTACTATGCACTCACCATTTATTTTGGGTTAAAATGGTGAGGCTAAAAAAAATTTAGGCAAAAAAAAAATTAATGTTTTTTTTTCCAATTGGTCTCTCCCCAAAAAAATTTTAGCCCTTGGTCCCTCCTCAAATTGAAACCTGGGTCCATCCCTAAGTGCAAATGCTCCATTGAAACCCTGATAGATATGACAGCTCTAGTTGTTTATGTGCATCTCTACTTTCAACTCATAATATCTCCTTGAATCTATTAAATCAAAACCTTAATTAAAGAAATAAATAGAACTTGATTGGAAAATTCTAGACGTTAATCAATGAACTTTCTTTTTCTCCTTATAGTGTGAAAATGAAAGGGCCAGGAAAACAAAGCAATTATTCTCAAATCGCAAGCGATATTCCAAGCATATCTTATTTGAAAAGACAAATCCCTCGTGATCTTTCCAAGCTTCTGGTTGACGTTTGCATGCTGAATGCTCACCACCTTAAAACACATGAGGCCATCTTTGAGGAAGAAACAAAAGGGAAAAATGCCAATCCAAAGATGTCACCAACATGAAAATTAGTGGGCTATTTTCTGGCATTTGGGTAGATGAAGATATCCAACATCTTTGGGCACCTGTTGAATAAGAGTTAGTTCGACCACTTAAAGCACAAATGACT
This sequence comes from Corylus avellana, assembly GCF_965113065.1. NCBI lineage: Eukaryota > Viridiplantae > Streptophyta > Magnoliopsida > Fagales > Betulaceae > Corylus > Corylus avellana. The sequence goes on from NC_142491.1 coordinate 6,336,337, forward strand.
TCATCATACAAAGCATCTGATCTTCTTGCTTATAATTACAATAATACCACCATCTTCACCTTCTTTATTTTCAATCATTTATGTAGAATACATTTTTTTTTTTTTTTGAAGGATTTATATATATACTTGAGCGGGTGTGAAAATATATAACACCCCCGTTTTATATTGAGAAGATGAAGGGTAATCCACATAAAGTGAATAATTTATAAAAATTGTTATGAGTGGACGTGAAAGTAGATGTTCGCAGGTTAGTGTTGATATTTATTTTAATGCAAAGATAATAAAGAGAGAAGAAAAAATTAAAACTTTTTTTAAAAAGTCAAGAAAAACAGGTTTAAATATAAAAAAGAGGTCAAATTTGAAAATAATAATAAAATTCAATTATTGCAATTATTTTTATGACAAGTTCACAATAAAAATATTATTTCGTTTCCAGTTCTTTAGTAGTTTTTTTTTTTTTTTTTGGGTCGTTCACAATAAAAATAAAGATTGATCTTAATTGTATGGAAATGCATTAAAGAAAAATTACACCTCTTTAGTTTCTGCTTGTCTTGTATTTTACTCATAAAAGAAAAAGAAAAAAAAAATGATATTATTGGTCTGGTTGTGATTTCTCCAAGTTGATTGTTTTATTATGAAACTGAAGTCTCTAAATAAATCCAAGTCAATGGATGAAGTACATTGTTATCTTTTTTGAGAGGTAGAGAATGCAAAGAAAGGTGCTCTTTTATCTCTTTTTTGTTTTCCTTGATTGGGTGGCTTGACTTGTATATGGCAGGAATGCTCTTTGGTTGTAAGGCTTGAAGAGGACCACATATTTGCTATTTCATTCCAAGATAAGTAACCATATTCCAATTGCACCCATTGACCAATTATATGTTACTATACGTTCTCGATTTCATTCCAAGTCGTCTTTAAATAGATTTGAATAGAGCATTTTTACATGTCTCACCAAAATAATCAGAAGTACATTTTTCTCTATTTTAACTATCCACTTTTTTAAAACACCTCCCAACGGCCTTACTATTTGAACTATCAACTTTTACTATTCTATTTAAATATTCTTTTTCAAATATTTCTTTATATTATTTTTTATTTATTTGGTGATCGAATAGTACTCACTATCTTTATTGAATACTATGCACTCACCATTTATTATGGATTAAAATGGTGAGGTTGAAAAATAAAGATTTTAGCTACTTTTACCAAATTGATTTTACTAAAAAATGATTTTAGTGAGGCTACAAAGAATGCTCACTAATGACAAGTTGAGTGCAAATGCTCTGTTGAAACCATGATAGATGACAACTCTAATTGTTTATGTACATCTCTACTTACAACTCATAATGGGTGATGTTAAACATCACGCCCGGCATGATGCACGTCGGGGTGATTTGATATTTTAAAATAATAAAATATAATATTTTAATATTATAATTTTAAAAATATATATATAGCTGGTGTGCATGACTGTTCATGCACGCAGACGTTCTGTATATCGTGGCCCACTCATAATATCTCCTTGAATCTATTAAGTCAAAACCTTAATTAAAGAAATAAACTATTTATTTTATTTGACCGAGAACTTGATTGGAAAATTCTAGCCGTTAATCAATGAACTTTCTTTTTCTCCTTATAGTGTGAAAATGAAAGGGCCAGGAAAACAAAGCAATTATTCTCAAATCGCAAGCGACATTCCAAGCATATCTTATTTGAAAAGACAAATCCCTCGTGATCTTCCCACGCTTCTGGTTGAAGTTTGCATGCTGAATGCTCACCACCTTAAACACATGGGGCCATCTTTGAGGAAGAAACAAATCGGAAAAATGCCAATTCAAAGATGTCACCAACATGAAAATTAGTGGGCTATTTTCTGGTATTTGGTTTGTAGATGAAGATATCCAAAATCTTTGGGCACCTGTTGAATAAGAGTTAGTTCAACCACTTACTTACAAAGCCATCATGACAGCAACCATTGTAGGTAATTTCTTCTCGTTCTTTATTTTGAATGCAAACTGCTTTATCTTTTTCCTAACATGGCAAAATAGAGCCATATATTATCCCAACATGTTTGTCAATTTTTGAACTAAATGGAAGGGGAAGTATGTAGTTTCCTTAGAAATATTCAGATGCATAATTGTATATAAAATATTGAAAGAAAATTGTCAGAAAAGTGTTTGACAGTAACAGTAAAGCAGAACAACAGCAGGGGAGAAAAAAAGAGCTCAAACTGGTATCTTCAAGCTCATGATCAACCCAAATTCTATTAAACCCTTAGGAAAGACACCACCTAACAAATTAGAAAGAATTATATCGAAGAAAATCCTAAGATCAATGGGACTTCACAAAACTTAGACATTTTCATTTCTTCCTGAAGCTACTTAAGAAACGAAAAAAAGGCAAAGACAGAAAAAAACAAAAGAAAACATCCTATGTGGACCATTTTTCTGAAGAAAAATACCATTTTTTTGAAGCTACTTGATTTATTAGCTAACCTTATGGTATTCATGCCTCATATTTGCCTGCCTCTTCTTCTTGCAATTGCCACCAAGTTCTTCGAACTTCTAAATTCTGTCAATTAAAATTTTTTCCATGCAATTAATGAAACAAAAAAGAAAAACAATTAGACAGTAATGAAACGAAGAGAAATTTGAAGGTGTTACGAATTTCCTTTTTGTTTTGGCTCTAAAAACAGAGTTGGAAAAAAAAAAAAAAAGGCAGAGTTGCTGGTTTTTGACAGTCTTGCTTTGTTAATCAGCTCTGATCTGCTCTAGTCTCCGATCATTAGTTGGTAAGCTTTGGACTGCGTTGGTCGATTGAGCGTGGAGTTAATTTTGTTACTATTTGTTTAAAACAACAATAATTGGTTCGTGAAACCACAAAATGTGGGCATGCAAAAACTTTTCAAGATACTGGATGTGCTCTAATTTGATTTTAAGAACTTGAAATTTTCAGTCACTTAAAGCAAATTAACACAGAAAAAGACTTTATATAACCAAAGAAAAATTATCAGTTGTCTCAAAAATTTAAGTTAATAGAACAAAAAAAAAAAAAACATGGGAATTTAATAATTTAATTAACACTTTAACCCTCCAAAAAGCTGAGAATTCTCAATGCTATCAAGATTCAAGTCTTGCAAGCAGACCTCTTCTATTTGGCTTGTACTTTAGATAGCCCTTTTTGGTGTAAAGAGATAGTACAAACTGTTTTGATCTATACAATGTGGTGTCTGAGCATCATTTCAGATCAAATTCCCTCGAGAATGAACATGCACGGGTTCCTATAAATCAATTCAGTTTTCAGAATCATGGATAAAAAATAAGACGGCTACATATATTGCGTGTCCCAGACTTGCACTTTCAGGCTTCTCCTTCTTCTAAATATGATCACCATATCGCCAAATTAAATCTTTCAAGCTATCATAAGAAGATAACGTCCGGTTTTTATACCTTCCATATCTCCTCCGGGCTCCGGTGCTCAACCCACAAATGTCCTTGTTAGTCTCGTCATCAAACATGCAATACAAACTACCGGTGTCCGTGTTGTGACAAATGCAAATTTCAAGATCACCAAAGAAGTAAAAAAGTGCAAAATAGAAAAATAACACAACCACACAAGACACCAAGATTTAAGTGGTTCAGCTTAACAAGCCTACATCCACTGGCGGAAACGATCCAGGAGAAATTCACTAACAAAAAGTGGAGTACAAAGAGTAGTACAAACAAAACCACTCCAACCCAAAAGCCCCAATACACCCCAATCTAACTCAAAAGAGAATTAGATACAAAAGAAAAAAATATTCTCTAAAATTCTCTAAGCATTTCAGTACTCCAAAAGTGAGATCAAAAAGAAAAAAAAAATGGTGTATCTCTTCTTCTCTTTGCAACACAAGTCTCTCTCTCGGCAACTCTTTGTTTTCTTCTTTCTCTCTTTTTCTTGCTAAAGTTGCTGCCTCTCCATGCTTGATGACCGAATGACTTCAATAATAAAACAACAATGCCTTTTCACAAAGCTTCTAAAAGAAGCTCAATGAATGGAGAAGCCAAAGTGGACGTGTGAGAGAGAAAACATAAGTCAAAAGTATGGGATGCCATACTGCTGTGGGGCCTACGGTAAGACTTGTGAAAACAAGTCACCAATTCTGACAGTCCGTATACCCCAGTTATGTAAGAGCACAAACAATATCAATTAGGGTCAAATGGTCCGGATCAACATCTCCCATGTTGTGGACCTTCCTCCCAATATACGCCAGATGTGGTCCTGGTAGAGAAGCATGTTGTGGACCTTCCTCCCAATATACGCCAGATGTGGTCCTGGTAGAGAAGCCCCATGAGATAGTAAAATCGTCAACATATCAGCAATACAACCAACTATGAATAAAGAATAATCATAGGTGATTCAAAATGTACCGAAAGAATAATCTTAGTATAAGAAAAAAGGAAGTATACAATGACATTTCGTGTTTGAAAAACCAAAATCTGTCAAAATGTAGGAAACTAATGAAAATGAAGGTCAATTAGTCATGTAGATAAAGGAACCCTCATCATAGAACCACACACCTTCACAAGCAAGACACCCAACAATGCAATGCAAGCTGTAGGTGACTAAGGATCTTAAGGCACAAAATTTATCATAAGACTCACACATAAAGTTCTGGAAACTCAAAACATAAACAAAATTGCAACTGTCATAATCATTTCCATCACCTCATTAGCCTTTTAAGTTTCCATTTCGTTTTACTAATAGTATAACACTGAATTTGAAATGAATTTTGAGCAGAGTTGAATTCATACTTCTTTGAATGGGGTGGGGTGTCTTCAGCTTCAAGAATATGTATAACTTGTCCCATTTTTGGCCGCTTCCATGCATTAGGGTCTACAGAACGTAAAGCCACAAGAAGAGACAGCTTCAATGCCCTTGAAGTGGGCTTGTCAGCTAGCTTTGGATCCAATACTCCTTCCGGATTCCTGTTTGCAACCATATTCTTAAGTCACTCAACTAAGTTTACATAAACATTCTTGGCTTTTTAGTTAAAAGCAACATGGAAGATGAAATTCTACTATATTTGAAGCAAACTGATATTAAGAATATAGTGCAAACCTCCTCCGAAGATCGGCTATAATCAATTGGGTTCCTTCCAGAAATGATTTCCATCATAAGAATCCCAAAACTGTACGCATCGCTTCTTTTGTTCAGCATGCCTGTGCTTGCATATTCAGGAGCTACAAAACTACAACTACAAAAAAAGGACTCTTGTTACCTCTTTAGCCACAGTGGCACACAGGACTCAGATAAAAACATACCCAAATGTTCCCGTGACACGGGTTGTAATGTAGCTACTCTCTGAGCCAAGGAGCTTGGATTCACAAAATTGCTGAAACTGGCACACATTTTGATCAGTTGAAACTGTTTGCAACAGAAAATCCATATACAGTGAAGAGTATGTAGATAACCAAGTCCCTATGCAGAAAAAAAAGATAACTTAGTCATCTTAGCCTAGCTGATTGGTAGTGAAGTTTGGGGGAAAGTTTGTCGATTTTTATGAAGAGTGGGAAAAAGGGGTAGAGGGTTTATGCTTAAAATAAGATTAGGAAAATTGAATTTTTAAGTGTTTGATTATGCATGAGGAACCATAGGAAAATAGTGGGCAAGTACCAAGAAATGCTACAATAAAAGATCAACTCTGGTATTGGTTAAGTAATCTGTTAGTCATCAAACACACATGCTGAAGAATAAAGTGTTCGCAGAAAATCATTCACTTACCTGTCTTTCTGTTTTGGCAAAGTCTTCTTAAGAGCAAAATCCTCAATGGGATGGAGACTGGGAGCCAGCAACTACACCAATTTCAATTCTGAGCATATGACACAAGCTATTGACAATGAAAAGTGACTCTGCAAAAGAACCCACAAAGGAATTGAGGATAGACAATGAAATAAAGATCTATAGAAACGCAAATCACCGAAGCAAACCTATAGATTCGCAGAGCATCTGAGCATCCCTAGCTTTACATAGCCCATAGTCTTTGATTATTTTGGCCGGAATGATGCATTACAGGAAGAACTAATAAGCACTTTGTTCCATCAAAGAATAACTTTACTGATACAATTGAAAACCCAACCATTCCTGAGATGAAAAAGATTCTTAATGTCACTATTAGCCCATAATCCAATTGATCAAAAACCATACTTATCAATGAGATGCACAAATTTTTTTAACGTTTGAAAGACTCTAAGAGGTATCTGATTCATTGGTCTACAAGCACCAACCAGAAAACACTCATATAAGAACGTGTTAATACAAATTTCACACGTTCTTGCACATACCTGATGTAACACGTGATGTTACAAAAAAAAAAAAAAAAATCTTTTCAAAAGAAATGAAAGAACTTGAATTTAGCAAATATAAAAGAGACCCAATGAGAGAAAAGTTGGACCAAAGATTAATTAGCTAACCATTTGGTATTCATGAACTCACAGAATCATGCACTCTATTTGCCTGCCTCTTCCACTTGCAATCGCCACCAAGCTCTTCGAACTTGTAAATTCTGTTCATTAAAAGTTTTTTCCATGCAACAAAAAGAAAAAAAAACAATTAGACAGGGATGAAACGAAGAGACATTTATTAGACAAAAAAATATTAGAAAACCGAAAGAATCTGAGAAAGTTAATGGGAAAAGAAAGAGCAATGTACGCACATTTGGTGAAATGACACCCTTGTCAACATTTATGCGCGATCGATGAGCAGAACAGAGGAGGCTTTTGGGTCATTCAATATATTCTTCACAATCAATCTCAATGTGATCGACGGCAGGAACCTTATGGCCGCTTAGCCACCGTTTCTTCAACAAAGGGCATGCGTAGATCCGTATGGTGGAAAGCGACGCAGGCAAATCCTTCACTGGCACGTGCTTGAGCTTGGGGCAGTCATGGAGTGTCAACCCTTGAAGAGACGTGAGGTGTTGAAGCCCTTTCTTCTCCAAATATTTCATATTTTGAAATTGAGAGATATCGAGAAAAGTCAAAGAAGAAGGCAGCAACCCCGGCTCTGGAAAAGACCGCACATCTTCAGATTTTCCACCGACATACAAATTTACAAGAGACGGGAGATTCTGCAAACCCCATCTCGTCCGACCGGCGAAGAGTTTTTCACAACTCTGGACGTTGATAAGTTCCAGATTTGAAGGAAATCCCCCTCTGGGCAACGATTCAACTTCTGGGCAATCAATTAAATAGAAAGACTTGAGAGAAGGCATGAGTACATCCATCTTCTCCGGCAGTGACGTCAGACTCCGACAACTTTGGACCCAGAAGAATGTGAGGTCGGGGGCACGAACTCCTCCTCTTGGAAAAGATGCAAAATTTGGGCAATTGTTGATGAAGAAACGCACGGTCATCAAACCACGTCCACGATGTTCTGAAGCTGTAAACGATTCCAGATTCTTACACCCGGAGATTTTGATAGAAAAAAGATTTGGGATTAAATCTAATGGAAATGACTTGAGTGAATCACAGCCGTCCAACCGCAACGTTTCAAGGGATGAAAAGTTTGGCAGTCTAGGGAGCCTAAACATGTTACAGTTTGAGATGGCTAACTCCTGAAGATTGCTGTTGCAGTCCACCAGTCCCCGGGGAAGGGACTTCAGTGGGCCAAATCCTCCAACATTGAGCTTTTGCAATCCGGTTGGCAACCCCCTCAACAGAAACTCTTTGCAATGTAATACTCGCAATTCAAGTAAAGAAGGAGCCCTCGGGAGTGAATCCACCAGCTGCGGACATTTGCGAATATCAAGCTTTGCTAAAGAAGGAAGATCGACCGGCAGCCGCCCTGTCAACTTAGGGCAGTTGTCAATGTAAAGCTCTTCAAGCTGAGAAAAAACTCCGCCTTCGTTTTCAGCAACAAAAGAAGACCATTTCTCCCACTTCAACATTTTCTCGAACCTTAGAACTTTCAAGGCTCCAAATGGCCGAACTGATGAAGAATTGCTGCCATAAAACTCAATTTTCACTTTAACAACTTCTTCAAACCCAATGACAAAGAGGCCCTGCAAAGAGGATAGCTGCCCAAGTGGTGGCAAGTTGCGACAATGATTACAGTTTTCTAGGCGTAGGAAAGTTATGTTAGAGAATGAATGATCCCCAACCCAATCTGGAAAACTTCCGGCGCCATAGTTGTTGATAGTGAGACTTTTCAAGTTACTATGGGGCCGGAGATTGTGAAGTACAGATCTTTGATATTCTGAAATATTAGTATCCAATGCATTCCATTCCAACACCAACTCTTCAAGGTACTTTCTATCATTCAAGCATGCTTTCAAAGCATCAGTAGGAGGTACAACGTTTTGGAGCTCTAAAATAGAAAGCCTTCCTCGAAGATTTGCAAGTTTTCCCAACTCTTCAATGCAAGCCCCATTTTGTTTGCTAATGATAAATTTAGTTAATGTTTGTAAACATTTTAGTCTACTCAACTGCATTGGCATCTCCTTTATGACAGTTCCAGTAATATCAAGATGACGTAAATTAACGAGTTTCCGCATATCTCTTGGTAATACCGAAAGATCTTTACAACCTGATAAATTTAATGTTTGCAAATTGCATAACTTACACACGGAATCAGGCAACCTTCGAATTGCAGTGGAAGAAAGGTTCAAATAACGTAAATGCTTAATTTTGCCAATTAATTCAGGTAACTCAGTCATATTTTGATAGTGAGATAAAGAGAGCACCCGCAATGAGCTTAGATTTGGCAATAAGTCAAGTGGTACTTTTTTTGTTAAGTAGAAGTAGGAATTATTCGATGGCAACAGCTCCAATGGCAAGAATGTGTGCAATCGAGTAGCCTCGTAAAGATCCTCAAACTTCTTAAAGTTATCAAATTCGTTTCTAAAATACGACAAATGACGAATCCTGTTCACAATTTCGGGAGAATTGTCAACCTCCAATCTAAAGGTAAATTGCCCAGACACAAATTTTGCCAAGTCGTTGACAAGATCATGCATTACAAAACTTGATTTATTGCCACTTGATTGTTCCAACAATGATCTTGATGCCAAATCAAGGAAGTAATCTTCACCAACCTCTTCCATTCTTTTGTTTCTAGTTTCTGCTAAGAAACCTTCTGCCATCCATAATAAGACTATTTCATCTTTTACTAAAACACAATCCTTGGGAAATATTGAACAATAAGCAAAACATTGTTTCAAATGTGATGGAAGATATTTGTAACTTAATCTTAGAGCCGGAAGAATATTTGTCTTTTCAAATGACGAATCCCATAATTCACTCTTCAATATCCTCTCCCATTCATCAACATCTGGTTTAGAACGCAAGAGACCCCCAATTGTCTTTGCTGCTAAAGGTAGACCTTCACATTTTTTCACAATTTGTCTACCTATTACTTCTAGCTCTCGACGTGCATCAAATTCGTCATCATGGAATGCATATTTTGCAAATAGTGACCAACAATCTCCTTCGACTAACGGCTTTAAACGATCAATTGGAAGAGCGTTCATGATTGATGCAACATTGCAACTGCGTGTGGTTACAATTACTATACTTCCTGGTGCCCCAATTTTAAAAGGATTACTTAAGATCTCCCAATCAGCATAATTCTCATTCCAAACATCATCTAAAACAAGTAGGAATTTCTTCCCCATCAATTTCTGTTGTAGTTTAACTTGAAGCAGATTTAGATCCTTTATATCACAAGTTGACGACGTCACTGACTCTAGAACTGTTTTAGTTACCCCAAACACATCAAAATCATCTGAAACACATACCCATGATTGAAGGTCAAAATGTTCCTTCACCCTATTGTCCTTGTATACAAGCTGAGCAAGGGTGGTCTTGCCAATTCCCCCCATGCCCACTATGGGAATCACACACAAATTTTCATTGCTGCTTGCATCATTTGAGAGTAACAAGTTTATTATTTTTTCCTTATCATCATCCCTACCAAAAATACCAGATTCTTCAACCAAAGAAGTGCTGGGGCGTCTCTTTACTGATTCTCCTCCAGCACCTTCTTTCAGACCTAGAACATCCTTTTGTCTAACTAAATATTCTAGTTTGTCAAGTAGCTCTTTTATCTTTTGGTCTATCTCTTTGATAAAATTACTAAGAAACTTAGAGATAGAGTTGTGTACCTTACTTGAAGTGGTTTGGAATTCAACATCCAACTTATGTTGCAAGGCTTCGGTGGCTATCTCGTCCAAGGTGTCTTCTGCATCATAGACAACATCTTTCAAGTCATCGAGCCACAGTTTCACAGCAGGCTTTGTAAGTTGTTTTTCCTCCGCGTCTTCAAGCAGTGCATTCACGGACAGCAATGATATCTTCAACTTCTCTAAGACTCCTTCGTTGAGTTTGCGTTGCCGAAAGAAGTCCACGAACTCAGGAGACGCCATTATATTAAATAACACTGGGAGGAAGGCAGCGACAACTTCAGCCATGTTTTTGGGTTTGTAATGAAAGGAAATGGAGGAAGGGGATTTCAAACGGCAGAGAAAATGAGATTACAATGGAAGATCAAATGGAAGGAAATGAAGGAAGATGAATGGAGGAAACGGCAGAGCAAAAAGAGATTGCAGTGGAAGAAATGAATGAAACTGAAGGAAGGTGATTGGAAAGAGCAGAGCAAAATGAGATAATTGAAAGCTATGTTTTGCTTTTTACACCAAACTATATATAGACAACATATTCGGGCAACTGTCAACGGCCACAACGTAAGCAATTAAGTCAGAGAAATTTATTGCTTTGTCCCCACCATTATTTATTGTTTGCAACTTGCAATCAAGGAAGGCCATTCCTTGTAAAGAGCAGAGCAATTTCACGCCGAAGAAGAAACAACCTAACCCGAGTTGTGATTGGCTCAACTCATGCTTCAACAACTCATTAACGTCATTAATTATACAATATATGACGTTAATTATATAAGATAAGCATCTGATCTTCTTGCTTATAATTACAATAATACCACCATCTTCACCTTCTTTATTATCAATCATTTATGTAGAATACTTTTTTTTTTTTTAAGGATATTTATATATATACTTGTGCAGATGTGAAAATATATAATATTCCCGTTTTATATTGAGAAGATGAAGAGTAACCCAAATAAAATGAGTAATTTATAAAAATAGTTATGAGTGGATGTGAAAGTAGATGTTCCCTGGTTAGTGTTGATATTTATTTTAATGCAAAGATAATAAAGAGAGAAGAAAAAATTATAACTTTTTTAAAAAAGTCAAGAAAAAGAGGTTTAAATATAAAAAAAAAGAGGTCAAATTTGAAAATAATAATAAAATTCAATTATTGCAATTATTTTTATGACAAGTTCACAATAAAAATATTATTTTGTTTCCAGTTCTTTAGTAGTTTTTTTTTTTTTTTTTTTGTCGTTCACAATAAAAATAAAGATTGATCTTAATTGTATGGAAATGCATTAAAGAAAAATTACACCTCTTTAGTTTCTGCTTGTCTTGTATTTTACTCATAAAAGAAAAAGAAAAAAAAAATGATATTATTGGTTTGGTTGTGATTTCTCCAAGTTGATTGTTTTATTATGAAATTGAAGTCCCTAAATAAATCCAAGTCAATGGATGAAGTACATTGTTATCTTTTTTGAGAGGAGGAGAATGCAAATTAAGAAAGGTACTCTCTATCTCTTTTTTGTTTTCCTTGGTTGGGTGGCTTGACTTGTTTATGGTAGGAATGCTCTTTGGTTGTAAGGCTTGAAAAGGACCACATAGTTTGCTATTTCATTCCAAGATAAGTAACCATATTCCAATTGCACCCATTGACCAATTATATGTTACGTGCTCGATTTCGTTACAAGTCGTCTTTCAATAGATTTGAATAGAGCATTTTTACCAGTCTCACCAAAATAATCAGAAGTACAAGTCGTCTTTTATTTATTTGGTGAGTGAATAGTACTCACTATCTTTATTGAGTACTATGCACTCACCATTTATTTTTGGTTAAAACGGTGAAGCTGAAAAATATAGATTTTAACCACTTTCACCAAATTGCCTCACCAAAATAACTAAAAAATGATTTTGGTGAGGCTACAAAGAATACTCACTAATGACAAGTTGAGTGCAAATGCTCCATTGAAAACCTGATAGATGACAGCACTAGTTGTTTATGTACATCTCTACTTTCAACTCATAATATCTCCTTGAAATCTATTAAGTCAAAACCTTAATTAAAGAAATATACTATTTATTTTATTTGACCGAGAACTTGATTGGAAAATTCTAGCCGCTAATCAATGAACTTTCTTTCTCTCCTTATAGTGTGAAAGTGAAAGGGCCAGGAAAACAAAGCAATTATTCTCAAATCGGAAGAGATATTCCAAGCATATCTTATTTGAAAAGACAAATCCCTCATGATCTTTCCAAGCTTCTGGTTGAAGTTTGCATGCTGAATGTTCACAACCTTAAACACATGGGGCCATCTTTGAGGAAGAAACAAAAGGGAAAAATGCCAATCCAAAGATGTCACCAACATGAAAATTAGTGAGCTATTTTCTGGTATTTGGGTTGTAGATGAAGGATATCCAACATCTTTGGGCACCTGTTGAATAAGCGTTAGTTCAACAACTTATAACACAAATGACTTCATCCTACAAAGCCATTATGACAGCAACCATTGTAGGTAAACTCTAGAAAAACCACTAGTACCATAATTTCTTCTTGTTCTTTATTTTTAATGTAAACTGTTTCATCTTTCTCCTAACATAACAAAATAGGGTCATATATTACCCCTACATGTTTATCAATTTTTGAACTAATTGGAAGGGGAAGTATATGTAGTTTCCTTAGAAATATTCAGGTACATAATTGTATATAAAATATTGAAAGAAAATTGTCAGCAAAGTGTTTGACAGTAACAGTAAAGAGCTGATCAACATGTTCTTCATTTTTAAGATAAAAAAAAAAAAAAAAAGTTTGTAGCTTTCCGCATTCTTGTTGAACTAAAATATAATCAAACAAACCGGTATCTTCAAGCTTGAAAAACCTAATTGACTCCGATCTACACCTATTAGGATTGAATAGGTGTTTAACAAAATAATATTCGAAATTAGATTTGACCTAACAAAGATATTTGGTTTCGAATAAGAAACTATTTAGAGAACTCTCTAAATGTAAAACCTCTTCGGAGCAGCCAAACCTAAGAATTCACTTCATTATAAAAAAAACAAGAATTTACACAATGTCAAACTTACAAAACCTTTGTACTTGACAATCCCGTGTACTAGACAAACGACCCACTTGTCCGTTACTGCAGTAGTTCTTCCAAAACCTCTGTACCGTTTCTTCTATGTGATCTCCTTCACCAGAACTTTGATTGGCTTCATGTGTTGCTCACAGATCCGTGGATTAAAGGCACCACCTTTACTCTAAGAGAGATAAGTCACTCAAGTTCTAGATCTCTATTGCTCTCTCTCTAAGCTCACAGTATTTGCTCTTTGAATACATCCCTTTCAATGTGCATAAAAGATAGTATACATAGAAATTCACACAACAATAAAAGCGGCTGTGTTCGGACAGGGTTAAGTATGTGTCCGGACATGGCTAGTGTTACATATGTGTAAACCGACACGGCTTCTGGCTGTCCGGACATGTCTTCTGAAATGAAGTCTTTGAAAACTGTGTCAGGACATGTTCACACCATGTCCGGACACATAAGTCATTGTTGATGTCTCTGAAATTTCTATCCGGACCTGTCTTCTGGGTGTCTGGACACACTAGACTGAAAATCCTAATTTCTTCAATTCTTCATGCTAAACCTCATTTTCAACTGAGTACAAACATATCACTGAATGAGCCAAATAAGCTAACAAAGCTCATGATTAACCCAAATTTTATTAAACCCTTAGGAATGACACCACCTAACAAATTAGAAAGAATTATATCAAAGAAACTCCTAAGATCAATGGGACTTCACAAAACTAAAGTGGCATGAAGAAGTCCCACTTAAACAGAATCTTTTCATCTCATTTTGGAAGGGATGGAAGATAAAGTGGACTAAAACTAACATGTCGGTAAGTAGTTTATATGCACTCAAGAGAAACGAAAAAACATGCAAAGACAGACACACACAAAAAAAAAAAAAAAAAAAAAAAAAAAAAAAAAAAAACAGAGGATATAAAGTAAGCACCATTGAAAACTGACCTGCATTCTCTAATCAACTGATATGGTCACCATCTGATACACAGCTCTCCCTTGAGCCAAGGCCATATTCATCTATCAGCTCATAATCTGCGCCCACATTTTCCCATGCATTTCTGAAATTTGAGACCCCCTCTGCTCTAACTGGTATTCATCTTCAACACCATCCTCCTCTGCCTCACCAGTGGTTGTATCAACCTGGGAGAATCACAAATATGCAAGATATGAAACTGAGTAACATGAAGTTCTGCTTTCAATAAGATAGTCATTACTTGTTCTAGTAATTGCTCTAGTGTTGTATTGGTGGACTTGTACAACATTCACTCAGTATTCTGTTTCTGCTGGTGAAAAAACATAACACATGTAGTCCCAATCAGAAACTCTGTAACATACATCATAAAGAATTGATAAAAAAGAATCTGATCATAGTACCTTGAAAAGTTTCCCAAAATCCGCAAACTCAGGAATAGCATAAATAAACTTTTCATAAGCATCAACAGTTGATGCCGGAGCAGATGGTGGAACTTTCTTCTATGCTAGTGGCTGAGACTTAAATCTCCTTGGGAACAGAGTTAATGTCAAAAGGTTCTTCTAAAGGCTCCTGTATACATATAATTAAACACATTAGGTGATTGCCCTTGGAACACAAACAAGCAATTTGTTACATCAAAAGATTAATTTTATTGGTAATTAGCCCCCTTAATCCAATTGAAAGACCCACTGTTCCCTGAGTTGAACAATATTCTTAGTGTTACCATTAGCCCATAATCCAATTGATCAAAACCATACTTTTTAATGTTTGAAGGGCTCTCAGTGGTAGCTTATTCAGTCGGTCTACAGGCACATACCAGAAAACACTAAGATACGAAGATTGTTCCAAGAATGTGTTAATACAAATTTCACACGTTCTTTCACATACCAGATGTAACATGTGATTACAATAACTAAATCAGATCAATATATTACAACTTTCCCACCAAAAAAAAAAAAATTCCTTTCACTTTTTGTCAAAAATAAAAGAAATTTATGAACTTGAATTTAGTAAATATAAAAGAGACCCAATTGGAGAAAAACAGAACCAAATATTAAGGAGTTTGATTAATTAGCTAACCTTCTCGTATTCATGCCTCACAGAATCATGGATTCTATTTGCCTGCCTCTGTTTCTTGCAATCCCACCAAGCTCTTCGAACTTCTAATTCTGTTAATTAAAATCTTTTCCATCCAACTAATGAAACAAAAAAGAAAAACAATTAGACAGTGATGAAACGAAGAGAAATTTACTGGACAAACAAATACTAGAAAACCATGTATGCGAAAGAATTTGAGAAAGTTAATAGGAAAAGCAAGAGGATCGTATTTATAATTAACAGACTAAAGGATAGCCATTACCTAACTGTGGAAGCTAAATATGTTGTTGCCGCCTTCCACATGATGTACAGAAAATGGGACTCTTGCGGGGCTTTTAGCTCATTCAATATATTCATAATCAATCAATATGTGATCCACGTCAGGAATCTTTCGCCGCTCCTTTCCTTTCTTGCTTTGCCACTGCTTCTTCAACAAAGGGCATTTCACGATCTCTATAGAAGAAAGGGAGATAGGCAACCCCTCTTTTGGCAGGTACTCGAGCTTAGGGCAATGCCAGATCGACAATCCTTGAAGAGAAGTGAGGTGTTGAAGCTCTTTCTTGTCCAAAGATTTCATATTTGGAAACCCAGATATATGAAGATAAGTCAGACAGGAAGGCAGCAACCCTGGCTCCGGAAAAGAGACCAAATCTTCAAATTTGCCACAAATTGAGAAATGTCTAACAGAAGGGAGTTTTTGCAAACCCCATCCCATCCGACTGGCAAAGAGTTTTTCACAATTATTGATGTAAATAAGTTCCAGATTGGAAGGAAAGCCACCTTCAGGCAACAATTCAACCTCTGGACAATCAATTATTTGAAAAAACTTAAGAGAAGGCAGGAGTATATGCATCTTCTCTGGCAGTGACCTCAGGCTTCCACAGTTGTAGACCCAAAAGAATGTAAGGTCGGGGGCACAAATTCCTCCTTTTGGAAAAGATACAAAACTAGGGCAACCTGCGATGTTAATACGCAAGGTTACTAAATCACGCCCGTGTTGTTCTAAAAGAGTAAATGATTCCAGATTCTTACACCAAGAGATGTGTATTTCATAAAGCTTCGGGAATAAATCTAATGGAAATGACTTGAGGGAAGCACAACCATGCAACCGCAATTGTTCAAGGGATGAAAAGCTTGGGTGTGTTGGGAGCTCGAACTTCATACAGTTTGAGACTTTTAACTCTTGAAGACAGCCATTGGAGTCCACCAGTCCCTGAGGAAGGGACTCTAGTGCGCCAAATCCTTCAATATTGAGCTTTTGTAATTGAGTTGGAAATTCCTTTAACAGAACCTCATTACAATGTCTTAGCTCCAATTCGTGTACAGCAGGAGCCCTTGGCAGTGAAGCCATTAGCTGCGGACAATTACCAATCTCGAGTTTGGCTAAAGAAGGAAGATGGACGGGCAGCCCTCCTATTAACTTAGGGCAATCATCAATATAAAGCTCTTTAAGTTGAGGAAAAGCTCCGCTGTCGTTTTCAGCACCAATAGAAGACCATTCCTCCCACTTCAACATTTGCTCGAACCTTAGAACTTTCAAGGCTCGAAATGACTGAATTGATGAAGAATTGCTGCCATAAAATTCACAATCCACCTTAACAATTTTATCAAACCCAACAACAGAGAGGTCCTGTAAAGATGGTAGTTGCCCAAGTGGAGGCAACTTGCAACAATGTTTACAGTTTTTGAGGCGAAGGGACATTATATTAGAGAACGAATGATGCCCAACCCAATCTGGAAGACTTTCAGCGGCATAGTTGTGGATAATGAGACTTTTTAAGTTACTATGGGGACGAAGATTTTCAAGTACATATTTTTGACATTCTGAAATATTAGTATCAAATGCATTCCATTCCAACACCAACTCATCAAGGTGCTTCCTATCTTTCAAGCATGCTTTCATAGCATCAGTACAAGATACAACATTTTGGAGCTCTAAAATAGAAAGTGTTCCTCGTAAATTTGTAAGTTTTCCTAACTCTTCAATGCAAGCCCCACTATGTTTGCTGATGATAAATTTAGTTAATGTTTGTAGACATTTTAGTCTACCCATCTGCTTTGGCATCTCCTTTATTCCAGTTCTAAGAATATCAAGATGACGTAAATTAATGAGTTTCCACATATCTTTTGGTAATTCAACAAGATGGTTACAATCTGATAAATTCAATGTTTGCAAATTGCACAACTTACATATTGAATTAGGCAACCTTTTAATTGGAGTGGAAGAAATGTTCAAATAACGTAAATGCTTAATTTTTCCTATTGATTCAGGCAACTCAGTAATATTTCCATAGTGAGATAAAGAGAGCACCCGCAAACATCTTAGCTTTGGCAATAAATCAAATGGTATTCTTTTAGTTAAGAAGAAGTGGTTCCTGTTTAGAAACATCATTAATGGTAGGAATGTATGCAATCGTGTAGCCTCGTAAAGAGCTTCAAACTTCTTAAAGTTATCATGTTTTCTTCTGAAATAAGACAAATGGCGAGTCTTGTGCATGGCTTTAGGAAAAGGATCAACCTCCAATCTAAACGTAAATTGCCCACATACAAATTTTGCCAAGTCATTGACAAGATCATGCATCACAAAACCTGGTTTATTGCCACTTGATTGTTCCAACAATGATCTTGATGCCAAAGCAAGGAAGTAATCTTCACCAACCTCTTCAATTCTTTTGTTTCTAGTTTCTTCTAAGAAACCTTCTGCCATCCATAATAAGACTACTTCATCTTTTTTAAAAACATAATCTTTAGGAAATATTGAGCAGTAAGCAAAACATTGCTTTAAATGTGATGGAAGAAATTTGTAACTTAATCTTAGAGCTGGAAGAATGTTTGTCTTGTCCATTGGTGAATCCCATAATTCACTCTTCAATATCTTTTCCCACTCATCGACATCTAGTTTAGATCGCAAGAGACCTCCAATTGTCTTGGCTGCTAACGGTAGACCTTCACAATTTTTCACAATTTTTCTACCTATTACTTCTAGCTCTGGATGTGCATCAGAGTTATAATCATGAAATGCATGCTTTGCAAATAATGACCAACAATTTTCTTCCGCTAACTTCTTTAAATGATGAGTTGGAACAGTGCGCATGATTGATGCAACATTTTCATTGCGTGTTGTTACAATAATTGTACTTCCTTGTGCCCCAGATTTAAATGGACTACTTAAGACCTCCCATTCAGCATAATTTTCATTCCATACATCATCTAAAACAAGTAGGAATTTCTTCCCCATCAATTTCTCTTGTAGTGTAACTTGAAGCAGATTTAGATCATTCATATCACAAGTTAATGAAGTTACTGCCTCTAGAATTGTTTTAGTTACCCTGAACACATCAAACTCATCTGAAACACATACCCATGCCTTAAAGTCAAAATGCTCTTTCATCCTATTGTCTTTATATACAAGCTGAGCAAGGGTGGTCTTGCCAATTCCACCCATGCCGACTATGGGGATCACACATAGATTTTCATGGCTAGTTGCATCATCTGCGAGCAATAAACTTATTATTTTTTCCTTGTCATCATCCCTACCAAAAATACCAGATTCTTCAACCAAGGAAGTCGTGGGCAATCTTTTTGATGATTCTCCTCCACCGCCTTCTTTCAAACCTAGAACATCCTTTTGTCTTGCTAAATATTCTAGTTTGTTAAGTAGCTCTTTAATCTTTGGCTCTATCTCCTTGACAAAATGACTAAGGAAATTAGAGATGGAATTTCGTACCTTACTTGCAGTGGTTTGAAATTCAGCATCCAGCTTCCGTTGCAAGGCTTCAGTGGCTATCTCATCCAACACGTCTTCTACATCATATAGAGCATCTTTCAGCATATAAAGCCAGTCTCTCACCGAACGATCCGTAAGTTGCTTGTCCTCTGCATCTTCGCGCAGTTTATACGCGGACAACAACGCTATCTTTAACTTCTCTAAGATTCCTTCATTGAGTTTGCGCTGCCGAAAGAAGTCCACGAACTCGGGAGATGCCATTTTATCAAATAATGCTTGGAGGAAGGCAGAGAGAAGTGACTCAGCCATGCTTTCTGGTTTGTAATAGAGGAAATGAAAGGAAATGAAGGAAGGTGGGTGCAAACAGTTAAGCAAAATGAGATTACAATGGAAGATCAAAAGAAAGGAAGTGAAGGAAGACGAATGGAGCAAACAGCAGAGCAAAAAGAGATCGCAATGGAAGATCAAATGAAAGGAAATGAAGGAAGGTGATTGCAAACAGCAGGGTAAAATTAGAGATATTGCAAGCTATGTTTGATTTCCAAGGCAAAGAACGTATAGAGGGAACAGGCAACGGGAGTGATGGACCCACACGGCTGCTCAGGGAAAAAAGAAATGGTCCCACACGGCTCATGGACTAGTAACACAAAGCAGGTCATTGATGAATGATGAAGTTAGACTTATGAGAAGCACTATAACTCGTTGGGTCATAAGCAAATTCTTTCAACCTTCTTATTCTTATTATTATTATTGTCATAAGTAGTTGATTGCTTGAAGTTTAATAGAATACGTGGGTTGGAGAAATCACAACCGAACCAATAAAATCCTCAATCATATATACTCAAAAGATCAATTTTTCTTTATAAGTAATACAAGACAATAGAAATTATAGGACATTTTTTCTCCAAATTAAATTGAAAGAATTTCCAATCAATAAAATTGCCAATTGTCTTTTAACTTTATCAATAAGTGGTCCACAGACTACAGGTCACCTCCCCAAGTTTTTCTTCTCCAATAGTTTTCCTGCTTTCCGTTTTCCTTGATTTCTTTGATTCAATCACGCGGTTTGGAGTCCACCACATTCAATTTATGGACCAACGGAATCCGAAGCTCATTCACATCAGGTTTAACAAATATTTTATTAAATTTTAGCTAACAAATACATTTTTTTTCTTTTATTTTAACTATCCGTTTTTTTTAAAGCACTTATATCAATCTCAGCATTTTAGTTATTCACTTTCACTTTTTAATTTATAATGTTATTTCTTTATCTACTTTTTTGTATTCTCAAGAAAAAGAGGGAACAAGATTTTTTTATTAACATAATTAAGGATTTGTTGAGCTACATTGTTCAATAAATTTGTTGAGCACGATAGCAGCACATAAATTTTTTTAACTATTTTGTTGAGCTGAATTTAATTTTTTTTTTTTTTATAAGATTAGTCAAAATAACTTTTTTACTATTTTTTTTTTTTTTTTGAGAAATTTTTACTATTTTGTTAAACCTAATATGAATGCTCGTTATTATTGAGACATCTGAAGACAACAAATTAAATTAATATATTATTTACTCTCATAATTCTCATATATTACATATTTATTATGTAACTCTCATAATTCTCATAGGTTACATATTGATTATGTACTTATTGTATTATTGGCCTCATTCAACTATAAATATGTCATTTTATTGTACAATTTAAATCAAGTGAAGGAAAGATGTAGCCAAGAAAAGGCTTTGATGTGTGAACGTAGGCCATAGATCGAACCACCTTAATCTATATCTTTCTTCCTTGCTTTTTCTCTTTATATTTTTTATATACTTTAACATGATATCAGAGCCTTAAGCAACGATTTGTCTAAACTCAATTTTTCCTTAACCATTTTTATTCATTTGCTCATTTTGCAATGACTGAAACATCACCTAAACTGATTTCTTTCATTTGAGAGTAATGATTCACATGGGTCACTAAATGATCCTCGTTATGTTCATCACTCGGATAGTTCAACAATGGTGCTTGTTGCAACTCTTATGTATGGAGATATATATGGCACTTGGATTCGTGCTATCACTTTGGCTTTATGTGCCAAAAAAAAAACTAGGTTTCGTGGATAGCACTTTGATGAAGCCAATTTCACTAAATGATTTTCCTCAATGATAAAGATGCATTGATCTTGTCTATTCGTGGATTCTCAATTCTGTTACAGGTGAGATTTGTAGCAATATTTTATATGCAGGCCAAACAATGGCTGATGTTCAAGTCCCAGCCATAATTGCTGTTGTTGGCCAAAGAAGCTGATGTTCATGTTCTGACCATAGTAGCCAATGCCGGTCAGAGTTGCCGAAGTTCAAGTTTCGGTCATAGCAGCTAAGGTTCTAATATAGGCCATAATAGCCAATTTTTCAGCCTCTTTTATGTTCAAGACCAAACCTCAACGTGCGTGATCTACTGTTGGGTTTGTGGGGGCGTATTGAGACAAATGAAGACAATGTAAAATAGTTGTTTTGAATTAAATTAATGTATTATTTACTCTTCTAATTCTCATATGTTACATATTTATTATGTAACTCTCATAATTCTCATATGTTACATATTTATTATGTAACTCTCATGAATCTCATAAGTTACATATTGATTATGTAACTCTCATAATTCTCATATGTTACATATTGATTATGTAACTCTCCTAATTCTCATAAGTTTCATATTGATTATATACTTATTGTATTATTGGCTTCATTCAACTATAAATAGGTAATTTTATTGTACAATTTCAATCAAGTGAAGGAAAGATGTAGCCAAGAAAAGACTTTGACGTGTGGACCTAGGCCATAGGCCGAACCACCTTAATCTGTATCTTTCGTCCTTACTTTTTCTCTTTATATTTTTTATATACTTTAATAGTATATAAAAAATATAAAGAGAAAAAGCCAGGAAGAAAGATACAGATTAAAATGGTTCGGCATATGGCCTATGTCCATACATCAAAGCTTTTTATTGGCTACATCTTTCCTTCACTTGATTGAAATTGTACAATAAAATTGCCTATTTATAGTTGAATTAGGCCAAGAATACAATAAGTACATAATCAATATATAACCTATAAGAATTAGGAGAGTTGCATAATCAACATGTAACATATGAAAATTATGAGAGTTACATAATCAATATGTAACTTATGAGAATCATAAGAGTTACATAATAAATATGTAATATATGAGAATTAGGAGAGTAAATAATACATTAATTTAATTCGTTGTTTTCAGATGTCTCAATACACCCCCACAAACCCAACAGTAGATCACGTACGTTGAGGTTTGGTCTTGAACATCAAAAGGGCTGAAAAATTGGCTACTATGGCCTATATTAAAACATCGGCTGCTATGACCGAAACTTGAACTTCAGCAACTCTGACCAGCATTGGCTACTATGGCCAAAACATGAACACCGGCTTCTTTGTCTGACAACGGCGATTATGGCCGGGACTTGAACATTGGCGATTGTTTGGCCGGCATATAAAATACTATTACAAATGTCACTTGTAACAGAATTGAGAATCCATGAACATACAAGATCATTGCATATTTATCATTGAGGAAGATCATTAGGTGAAATTGGCTTCATCAAAATGCTATCCACAAAACCCAGTTTGTTTTTGGAACATAAAGTTATAGCGATAGCACGAATCCAAGTGCGATAATTATCTCCGGACATAAGAGTTGCAACAAGCACCATTGTTGGACTATCCGAGTGATGAACATAATGACGATCATTGAGTGACTCATGCGAATCATTGCTCTCAAATGAAAGAAATCGCTTTAGATGATGTTTCAGCCATTGCAAAATGAGCAAATGAATAAAAATGGCTGAGGAAAAATTCAATTTAGAAAAATTGTTGCTAAGACTCTGATAACATGTTAAAGTATATAAAAAATAAAAAATAAAGAGAAAAAGCAATGAAGAAAGATACGGATTAAGGTGATTCGGCCTATGGCGTATGCATGTCTACACATCAAAGCCTTTTTTCGGCTACATCTTTCCTTCACTTGATTGAAATTGTACAATAAAATAGCCTATTTATAGTTGAATGAGACTAATAATACAATAAGTACATAATCAATATGTAACATATGAGAATTAGGAGAGTTACATAATCAATATGTAACATATGAAAATCATTAGAGTTACATAATCAATATGTAACATATAAAAATTAGGAGAATAAATAATACATTAATTTAATTCAAAACAACTATTTTACGTTGTCTTCAAATGTCTCAATATTATGTATACATCACATTGAAGGTCTAATCATATAAAAGTCCTAAAAAATATAGCTATGAATTGCAACAAATGACAACTTAAAGTAACATGAACCAAATTATTAAACAATTATTATTATGTATGGTATCATAGCTTGCAGAATCGCTAGCCAAGATTGTTTAAAAACTTGACACGTGTAAGCTAAAGAATGGAATATATATTTAAAATTGAATCGGGTCGTCTTCTCTAGGGTTTCTCTGTGAGACAACTCGAAGGTGAGGTTTTGGTCTTGCCATGGAGCAAGGTTGAGTCTCCTTTCTATATTGGGTTGAAGGGGAGAGTCAGAAGGGGATTTACTATGGCAGAAGAGATAATCAAGATGTGTGGGAATTTAAACACTTAAGAGTGAAGTTACTATAGACTAATCTTAACCAATTTGTTTATTATTGTAATACTTGTTAATTTTCTTCAATAAGTATAGCATAATTAATTTACATGCTTTTAAAAATCCACATCCATTTTGAATTCCTTTTGTTCCTTTTTACTTTTTGAGTTGCAAGATGATTATTGATGGAACTTTCATCTACCACGTTTCGTGACAATGTATGCCCTTATGATACTAGAAGTTTGAGTAATGTTAGGGACTATCTTTTTAACTTTTCAAAGTTGATGCGACTTTTAAAATTACCATTGAATCAAAATTTATACATCTCAAATCTAATGGTGATTTTAAAAGTTACATAAATTTTGATAAGATAAAAAAAGTGTTCCTAGCATTACTCTTGAAAGTTGTCAATTTCCGTTATTGATGCCATAAGCGAAGTGTGCTATTATTGTAGGGGATAAAGTTGTGCACCATTTTAACAAGAATAAGTGACCATGCTACACATTAAATCTATCATGCTTCAAGCCACACACCAAAAAAAAAAAAAAAAAAAAGCTGTCCCCCCCAAAGTTTTGATCTTCTAATAGGTAAAGACTTGAGTTTTTAATTTTGACAATTAAAAATTTAAAAATCTGAGTTTTGATCATTTTATAAATATATAAATCATTCTCACCTCATGAAGTGGAGGTCATTAGTTTAAAATCTCTCATCCTTTTCCTCCCACCATACTCGTAAGGAATTTTTTTTTTTTCTTCTTTTTTTAGGGATCAAAAGGCAATGAAACTCGAAAGAGTGGACAACTAAGTAAACTAGGATCCTTTACAATTAGATATCCCTATAATCTCTCTACCCCCGCAATCAGATAGGGGCGGTGAGAGGTCCTCGATGCCCCCCCTGCCCGAGATAGTTGAATCCCATCAATGGCATTTCACAATTTCCTACAATTACCTACACTTTAGACATGGGATTGTAGGAGATCCTTATCCTAGCCAAAATAGATACTTCATTGATAGCATCAAATATGAGATTTGAACATAGAGCTCAAGAGGTGGCTTGCAGCACATGGTTTTGCACAAGGGAAAGGTGGCACCTGAGTCAGCATATCCCCTCACAGGGATTTGGTAGGGTCTAGTTTCCCCCACACACCAGCTCCCCAGTACCCACCGCCCACCTTCCAAATCTTTTTTGGCTTTCCTTCCAAGACATTGCTAATCAGCTTCTGGTACAAGGCAATGAGAAATCATATGGAAATTGCTGCGAAGAGGGTTGCTTCATGATTAGTGCATGTGTTTAATTAGTTAGCAGGGTCTCTTTCTTATTAAGCCAAGTCTTTCAAGCATATAAAGTTTGAAAATTCCCACCCTACAACACCCTCCCCTGCTGAAAAAAGTAAAAGTTTTCTTTGAATTTTCTGATCCAGTCTTACCCCCTAGATTTTGTGGTTGATCTTCGCCACACAACCAAGAAAGGAATTCATTAGATTAATATTATGGGTGGTAATTCGTGTTTGCGTATCGAATTTGGGTCTTATCAAAACATGAGTATAAGATTGTATGTCTAGGTTAACCATAACCCAACCTATTTAATTCAACGGGTCAAACCCTTCAACCACAATCCTCTAATTTTATATTGGGTTTATGTTGAGTTTGCAAATTAAGTCAAAAATTACCAGCCAATATGTCACGTGTCAGGTTCAAGTCATGTTGAGACATGGATACTATATACGTCAACTCTAACCCCTCGGATTTTATTAAACAGGTTAAGGTCAGACTCCTCAACTCTAACCCTTTAATTTTGTAAAGTTTACGAGCCGTGTCAAAAATTGACAGCCTTAAGTAATACTGCCGGTGCTTTGGCCTGCAATTTTACAAGTTAAAAGTATGTTTTAAATCAAAATCGCATAAGATCATATATATATATATATATATATATATATCAAATACAGAGAGGAACTAAGAATTTAATTTGGAGGGTAGACTGCACTGTCTTTTAGAAAGCCATCATTAAAAAAATAAAAAATAAAAAATAAATTAAAAAAAAACCCTAATATTTTTGTTTTATAAAATGATTGCAAATTTTATGCACCAAATTCACATAAGATTGATTCTCAAATAAGTCGGCAATTCAATAATCACATTAATATCTAATGCTTTCATAATCAAATTTATACCATCCCAAACACGTCTCTTAAAAAAAAATGCTTCTTCCCTAAAGCACTTAACATTATACCCCATCTAAATACCTATTTGATTTCTTGTGGAAGAGATATACTTTAAGTACTCAAGTTGCAAGGAGGTGGGGTAAGGATAGGGGGGCATCCAAGATTTGAAATCTTTGAAATATAAGGCGTCCAAACAACAACCCACAAGTAGCTAATTATTAATATCGACAAGATGAAAGGAAAAAGTCACCATTTTTTTTGTCTAGCTGGCCCATCAATTTTTCTTTGTCCAAATAAAAACAAAAACAAAAAAAACAAACAAAAGGGTTCGGTCTAGTTTAGGTATTGAAAGTGCATCACTATCCATATATATTTATAACATTGATTTGATGAATTTTAAGGTTCTAATATAAAGATTATCTAAGCTTTATTCGTTTTTTGGATTAAATAGTTGCAGATTTGATAATATAATTGTAAGGGGTAATTACCTTTTCTCCCATCAATTACAACATATTGTCAGTTTTTCCCATGAACTGTTAACTTTATTGTCCGACCCTATTATATTACCATTTTCTTTCCAAAACCTTTATTCCAATGCGTTATAGTTGATAGGAAAAATGTAATTACCCCTAATTATAAGTTTTTTCAATTCGAAGTTTTATCATTTGTGTTTGTTATATCTTATAAATTTAATCATTTAAAAAATAATATTCTAAATTCATATTTTTTTATAATTAGCTTAAGCCTTAGAAAATGTATTTCTTTGTCTTTTTTTAATTGGCACCAAGTGACCAATGAGCCGGCACATTGGTTGAGATTATGGCTGGTATTTAACGTTATTAATTAAGATTAATCTTTTTTTCTATTTCCTTGAGTCCAAGTAAAAATTATGATTTATAATTTGTTTATAAAAATTAATTTGGTCCAACTAAAAGTTTTGATTGATTCACAATGTCATCAGTATCACATGTCTTATTTTAGTGGCCTAAACTTAAGGAATCTGCCGAGAATAAATCTTATAATATCTTGACAGAAAATTGTTTAACAAATCAGACTTAATTTGATGTCCACTAATTTACTTTGGCCTAAGATTCATAAAAATATTGATAAGTACTGTTTGAATAGGGAAAATATTTGGGCAATATAACTTTTATTACAAATTTATGTGACAGCTCATATTTTATAAAAACGAGCGTAATTTAATAGTTTACATTTTAGTAGTTAACGTAACTTATCACATAGATTGTCAAGCCAAATTGTAAACGTGATAAGTGTCGTGTAATCTGTCACGTGACCGTGTATATTTTGTAGTTGATGTGATAAGTATCACGTGAACTCTCACATTTAGTACCTTTTAGATAATAAGCTCAAATGCTTCTCACGCTTATGTGGGTCCATATGAGATTCAACGTAAAATAAGAATTTTTTTTTTTTTGTTCTATTTGCTATAGTCCAAGGAAATTAAAAATTATGATTTAGAATATCTTTTTAATTTATTTTGGTTAAAAGTTTGATTGATTCACAATGTCATGGGTATGACGTATCTTATTTTAGTGGCCCAAAAGTAACGAATCTGCAAGAATAATATAATGCTAATAATATCTCGACATGAAATTGTTTAACAAATGAGAATTTGATTAGTGTTTGAATAATCACTAGTCAAAAGTTTAATTTAATTATTATTCTTTCTGTAAAGCTCATCAATCTTTTTTCATTTCTCAGTTTTAGATTTACATCTCCCTATGATATGGAACAGATCCACTTCAACCAAAACCACTCACTTTTATAGTAAAAAAAAAAAACAAAAAAATCCCACTCACTTTTCTCTTTTTTGGGCCACAAGATTGGAATACAAGCATGAAAGAATCAAAGAAGACTTAAAACTCTATAAAAATTTCAATTCTTTACTTGTTCATGGTACTTAACTAATCATTTCATGGGTATAAAGCTTTTTGTTTCAAAACTATTTTTCTCTTTATATCGCATTAGAATTTTTTTTTAAAATCCAAAAACCAAAAACGCCTCTAAGAAGCATGAACAAATAGATAGAGCTGTATTTGGCTGTCTCTGACATGCGTTCATCGTATGTTTTAAGAACATGCGTCAGTTTAATATACTTAATTAGAAAAAATTCAGAACATAAAAGAATTTGATTAATTTCTTATTCGCATATTAAAAAAATATTATTTTCTTAAAAAATGTTAGTCAAGCATTCTTATTAGTCCATCTCTCTGTTTTCTTTGGCCAAAACCACGAGTTGGAAAATGGCAAAGTTCACACATGGCACGTGCATGGAGACATTCCAACTATGTAGGCTTTTGACTCCAACGAAAAGACATCAATAGCGCAAACCTAACAACCGTGGCTTTAATTCTTATCAAAAGCGAAAGGTCAAGTGGATCATTATGAACAAGTCCAATATTATAATAGGAAACAGCACCTTCTTTGCTTGTTCTCCAATTCAAAAATCAACCTAGAAGATCCGGGAGATTCTGGAGGAAATCTGTCGGATCTTGCTTTCCAAACTGTCAGATTTTCTTGAGGATTTCCATCTCTTTCTTACTACCTCATGGGTTCCCATTTAAAAGTCACACACCCTTTGTTATTTTCTTACATTTCCTTGTCTTCTTTCTTATTCTTCTATTTCTTCTGTCGGGCTTCTCCTTTTGGTATATCTCAAGAACAATCATGGGTATGGTTGCAGAGGCACAGTTCCATGTTCTGGCTGTTGATGATAGCAATCTCGACAGAAAGTTGATTGAGAGGCTCCTCAAAACCTCTTCTTATCATGGTAATTTCATATTTTTGTTCTTGAGAGAGACAGAGAGATCTCATGAGAAATAAAGTTTGTTGCTTTATTGGATTTTGATTGTTTTTTCTTTCTGGGTATGTTTCATTTCCACAGTTACTGCTGTGGATTCTGGTAGCAAGGC
Organism: Corylus avellana; assembly: GCF_965113065.1. NCBI lineage: Eukaryota > Viridiplantae > Streptophyta > Magnoliopsida > Fagales > Betulaceae > Corylus > Corylus avellana. The sequence continues at coordinate 6,365,107 of NC_142491.1, forward strand.
TTTAGAGTTTCTGGGTGTTCTTAAAGATGAACAGAACCAAGCAAACCCACCCTCTGTTTTTCCAAATGATCATCATCAGGTATATGATCTCACTAAATGTTCTTCTTTTCTCTGTGGATGTATTTTATCATTCACTAACTTATTTTCTTTTTTCTCCTTACATAGGATGTAGATGTAAATTTGATCATCACAGATTACTGTATGCCGGGAATGACAGGCTATGATCTCCTTAGAAAGATCAAGGTAAGCATTTTTGGGAGATTTATAAATTGCCTAATTTACCTTATAATAATTGCCCATTATGCCCAATTCTGGAATATTAGATACACTTTAGTACAGAGAAATGAGATTTTCACACCAATTTTGGTTTCTTTTATATCAATCAGCCTACTAGTGAATGTAGTTCCAAATGATAAGGCCAACCTTTAGTTTCAAACCCTGATGTAAGGGGCATAATTTCTTGTGAATTTCAAAATAAAAGATATCCCTTACAAATAACTTTCCTAATGGGGCTGACTTTAGCAGATCTGAAAGTTTAAAACAATTGAATTCAAACAATTTTTATGATTTTCCCTTTTCTGAGAAGTTTGAAAAAATCAAAGTAGTGTATTAAATATGGCCATGTCTTCAATAAATCAATCTCGAATCATGATATTGATTATAAAAATTTATAATTGACCTACATTTAACCAATTTTATAAGAAAATTATTTGAGGCAAACTAAAATCTGACAGGATTTTATTTGATTTGCAGGAATCTAAATCTCTTAAAGATATACCAGTTGTGATCATGTCCTCTGATAACATCCCATCAAGGATTAACAGGTAAAGGGAATCACAGAATTTTTCTTTTTCAATATAATTCCTACAAATTCATTTAATTCTAAGTTAATTAATGGAAATTCTCTGATTCAATTCCATCAAGGATTAACAGGTAAAGGGAATCACAGAATTTTTCTTTTTCAATATAATTCCTACAAATTCATTTAATTCTAAGTTAATTAATGGAAATTCTCTGATTCAATTGGTTCCAACAGATGCTTGGAAGAAGGAGCAGAAGAGTTCTTTCTGAAACCAGTTCAATTATCTGATGTGAATAAGCTTAGACCACATTTGTTGAAGGGTATGGCCAAGGAATCACATCCAAACATTGACAAGATAAAGGCCATGGAAGAAACGCACTCACCTGACAGAACAAGAACAAACTATAATGGATTGGAAGTGGCCTAAAGAGCAATTTGATGATTTATAGAGTAGTACTAGTAGGCAACTTGCAGAACATACTCAATCCTTAGTTTTCCTCTCTTTATTGTTTTTCTATTTTTTTTTTTTTATTATATTGGTTAAGGGGCTCAACAGAAGTATTGATTGATAAAGAGAGGTGAAAGAGCTACATTTTTCATATTTAGGATTTTGGGCTTAGGGGGGTTCAATTGTAAATTACTACCAAAAAAAAAAAAAAAATTAGCTCAATTTTGACTGATTTAAAGAATATTATACATTTTCTCCTTATCCCATTCCCTTGCCAGTCAATATGCACAAAATGTAGAGAAACTTCATGTTGTTGAAGATGGGTCAGAGCTTGAAAAATGGATTCTGAAAGTTGCCAGGTCCAATTTCTTGAGCCTGCGAGTATGTCTTCAAAATTAAGTGACCATGAGAGAGGATGAAATGACACACAAGGGATGTGAATTTTGTTGCTGTTCTGAGATTTGTTGTGGCTCAATACTATTAAGAAATTGGTGTATTAGATGCATGTACCTCAGTTAGCAACAATGCCCCGAGTCCTAGTTCAATGCTTAAAGGAAAAGGCATATGAACATGAAGCAAGCAAGTTCACACATTGGTGAAGTCTTGCTTTGTGGAAATATTTTCCCAATCAAAGAGAAAAAGTATGAGATATTGGTCATGTAAATGATTTGATTTGTAAAAGATTTGTCGGCAGAAAAGCACAATATATTGGTATATGGGCATGAAGCAGTTTTTTAAAGGCTTCAATATTTGTGACTAGGGTTGGCAATTCATATTCGTTGAGACTTAGATAGAAGACTATATAAAAACCCTAGTCGGACCTATTTAGTTAAATGGGTTAAATCCTTAAAGCATAACGTGTATATTTAAGAGAAAAAAGAGTATTATAATTGCAATTTCTTTTTCTTTTTCTTTGTCATAGTGGAGAGATATAGGCTTTATTGGTTTCATAAAAAGCAGTCCACTAGTTTTTAAAATACCTATTATCATAACTTGATTCCAAATTCCACTATCAGTTAAGCTACTTAACGTTCACTTAAAATGGAATTTTTATTCTTGAAAACATAAAAGCAAATCTTAATGGTAAAGTGGAGCCCCTTATGATGAAACATAAATGGTTAAAGTAAGTGCAATTAAGAGTGCATCATCATGATCAAAGAAGGAATGTGTATTTGTAGAGAAAATAAAGCTATGTGGATTAAGTTGGGGTTTTCTCCAAAGAAAGATGGTTTAGGCTGTAACCAAATAATAATTAAAGGGAAAGGTCTGTGGTTTAGGGGGATGAATATGGACTCATGAATGCTATTTCGCTTACATTAGCAACAATGTGGGTATTTTTTTTTTTCTTACTTTGGTGAGAAATGGCAAATATGGTTGTTTGTATTGGTGTTTATTGTTTGTGTTAGAGATGTTTTGGACTACGATTGCCAACGTTGTGTTTGGGAACGACGGCGAAAATGAATCTATTGATTCTTTCCGAATTGGATGGACCGTAGGTCGTTGTGCTTGAGTTGTGAAGGCTCTCCACCACATGGATAGTCCTACGTGTTCATTAACACTGCATTATGAGTGATTTGAGGTTTTAGTATAATTTTGGGTTCAAGGGTTTTGAGTTTTAGATTGACATTGTTGGGAGTGATTTTGTATGATAGGTATTGGACAGTAAAGTGTGGGTGTGATGTTGATTTTAGGCAGTGTTGGCCAAGAGTTTTTTTTTTTCAGTAGCCAAGGCATATGAAAATGTTTTTTTTTTTTTTTGTTTTAAATGCTAATAAGGTTTTAAACTAGTAAAATATATATATATTCTTTTACAAAACAAACAAAACTTTAGTAAACCATTTTGTATTTGATGCACATCCTATGATAGGTTGCACTAGCTATGATCTTGTATTGTTATGCTAATTAAAAAAGTATGTATTATGATCAAAAAAAACACAAGAATGTTTTATAGATTGAGTTTGAAGAAATTTCTCCGACTCAGTTTAAAAGAGATTCCTCTCCGTTCATTATATGCGTAAAAAGAACATTTAGGCAAAATTATATTTATTCTCTCTCACTACCAATGTGTAATGTCTTTTAACTTCAAAAAATTGTAATCGACACTCTTAAAATATCAATTTTTTTTTTAAAAAAAAAAAACCAAATTATCAAATATTTGAAATCATGCATATTGTGCGTGATGCATTTTTCGTTTGATTTAACATAAAATTTTAATAAATGGGGCTAAGTGAAAAAATTAGGAAATTAAAGAGGTTGATTGCAACATTTTAAAATTTGGAGACATTACAAGTTAGGCCTTGTTCTTTCGACGTAAAATGATTTTCATAAAAATGATTTATGCACTTTACGGTGTTTAGTGCGATGTAAAATAATAGTCAATGAAAAACATTTTCCTTTTGACTGAAAATTCTTCTTTAATTTTTGAAAAATTGTTTACGGTTTTAACAAGTTAGTTGGTAATTATAAGAAATTCGTGTAATTTCTCAAAGTTTTTAATTTAAAGAATCAATAGAAAATAGTTCCAATAATTTTTCTTTCCTCTCTAATTGAATGACCAAAAAAAAAAAAAACAGAATTTATTGTGATGTTTTTCTAAGACAGACTATTTTTAGAATAATTATCAGAAAACAGTTTTTGTAAAATCCCAAGAAAAAAGGAAACCTGGAGCCCCACCTTCACTTCATACTTGCGTGCCAAGCTCTCATTGGTTCATTGACTAGAAAAAGCCAGTAGTCAACGGGCTCTAGCTCTAGAGCTAACGAAAATCCAAAAACCCTATAATTTCGCTTTCAACATTACAACAGTCGCTCACTATAATTTTCCCACTCTTTCTCTCAGTTTACCTCACTTTCTCGCATTTTCCCGGCTCAAATTTCTCCTAAAAAATTGTTTCTTTTTCTTTTTCTTTGTTTTTTTTTTGAATCTTCGGACTTCTCATACCTCGTTTTGTCACATTCTCTTTGTCGCTTCCCAAAACCGGAACCCTCTTAACCGCCATTACTTGTAGCTGTCTTCGAATTCGAATTCCTTTGCGGAAATTCAACTTCCATTTGCTCAAACTTGAATTGGAACGACAGCGAATTCATTGAGCTGTGACCGAATGTGAGATTAGGAACCGAATTTCAGTGATTTGTGTCGCCATGTGTGTTATTGGAGGAGGCTATGGGGGGAGGAGTTTGTGTACGGAAGAGTTGGTGCATTGGGGGTGATGGAGGGTAGGGTTTGGTTACGGAAAATCGGTTCTTGATGTCGCGCTCGGAGAAGATGAGCGTGGACCTGGTGGAGAGGGACATTGAGTTGGTAATTGCTTCATTGATTTCAATAACTTTATTGCTTTTTCATTCTTTGGGTAATTTCTGTGATGCTTTGTAGTTGAGGCTTTGGTTTGTGGTATGGTATTAGCGAAACAAGAAATGTTGGTGTTTTTTAGTTCTTTGTTTTATGGTAAGGCAAGCAAGAAGTAGAATTGTGATAGTGGGTTTGGTGAACGGTATCATTTTTGCACCATTGGGGACTGTAATGCTTGCATGAAATGGCAAAAGTTCATATTATTTCACCTTTTCTTTTTTTTTTCTTCATTTAAGTGGTGATTTTGTAGCAATTGTTAGAACCATTGGATTTATGATAGGGAGGATTGCCTCGGCTTTCAACTATCAATGTGTAATAAATAGTTGCGAACATGTCAAAAAAAAAAAATAGTTGCGAAGTAATTTTTTTTTGGGTCTAATTTATGCTCTTATTTATCGCTTGATGACATTTAGCATGGTTAGTCATTCTCTGCTTTGACATGTCTGCAAGATAATAAGTCTGAATTACGTTGAAAACGATTCACCATGTGGTTGAGTTATGAATTATGAGAAGTCCAGAAATTAGATTCTGCATAATTTAAGACCCAACTAGGATATTTGCCATACCAAAATTAAGACGACATCAATTACTATTCATTGACATGAGAAAAGTTAGTTTGAATCTATAAGGAAAAAACAAAAAAAAAAGAAGAAGAAAAAGAAAATCATGGCATCATGTGCCTCCTCACAAGGAATGAAGGTACCTCAGGCTTGGTAGAAACTTTTTTGGCCAGATCTTGTAAACTGCAAAGCATTTCAGAAAATTATTTCCGAAAACTGAGTAAAAAGTAATCATCTTGCGTAAGTCCTATTGTGATGACCCTGGAAAAAGCGCTAGCCATATCTGCGCTATCACCCCAAAATAACTAGTCAATTTGAAACTTTCTTAGAATCACTTACAAAGCTCAGTTTCACCTAATAAGTAAGTAATGTGGAACTTAGCACTCATGAGCATTTCTTATAAACTACCCACTCTTATGTGGGCTACTCATCTCTTTCCAAAATGGGATTGCGGTGTTACACCTATGTTCTTGAACTATTTTACTTCCCTGTTCAAATAACTCTGCAATATTTGCATAGCTTTGTTATTTGTTATTTGTATTTTGTGTCTTCATAACACCTTCAATTTATCCCTTGCTGCGTGTGATCATATAGAGCTATATATTTGCTCTTCTCCTACTTATCAAAAAAAATATATATATATATTTGCTCTTCTCCTTCTTTAAGATTAGTTTGCAAACTCTGGTTAGTTTGTTTTTATTTAGATTGTTACCTTGTTCTTTGTGACAGGCCATCACTGCTCTTAAGAAAGGGACACAGTTGCTCAAGTATGGACGTAGAGGGAAGCCCAAATTTTGTCCCTTCAGGCTGGCTAATGTAAGGCTTAATATATCTGGAAATTTATATGTTCTGTAAATTTTGTATTATTTTTGTCATAAAAACCATTAAGCATAATATCTATCTTTTATTGGTTTACCATGTTTAGGTTATAGGATATGTTGGGATATATCTTCAATGAATTATGTGATGGTAATGCGTAAGGTGTGCCTGTCATGCCAAAATGTAATTATTGAAAAAAAAAAGTTCATTTTAGCAATCTCTAATATAATTGCTTTGAATAAAAAACTTACATGTGTACATGTACATACCTCTGCATTCATATGCATATGATAAGAACATAGGTAAGGGATTTACAAAGATCTTGGAGGCTCATGAAAAAGTAGGATGCTTTTAAAATCCAAAAGAGAAAGCCTTTCAATAGATGAATATGCAGAACTCCCGAGTGAAAACAACACATAAATCAGTCATGCAGGAGCTGCCAAGTAAGATTTGCCAAATACCTATCCCCATAAAATTTCATTCTAATCCGGGTGTTAGCCATTGCCCATAGGTGCGAAGTACAGGAGCTATGGCCCTTCATTTGAAACCTTGTGGCTCTCTGGTGCATCTTTGTAGCTAGTGTACCCTGCCAAAGAGTAAAAGATTACTGTATTCGTGGGACAATTATTGAGATAACAATCCTAGAATATTGCACCTTACGCTTTTAATATGATTGGTTATTACTTATCAAAAAAAAAAAAAAAATCCCCAAATATCCATTTTATCTCTGAGGAGCAAGCTTTCAAATTGGATCAGAAGGATTACGCTTGTGTCATAGGGACTCTCCATGTCATGGGCACATGACTAACTAACTTAGCTCATCCTAAAGCACTTTCCATTCAGTTGTCTGCTTCCAGGCCTTAATGTAGCACTTATCTGCCTCATGGGTCTCTAAGTTTGTACCCTCTGCTTTATTATAGGATAAAAATCAGCATGTCATAGAAATTAAATTGACACTATGAGGATTATTATAGTAGAAAGAGAGCACCCTTCTAAATTTTAGGGGCAATATCTAGATATTTCTTGCTGCATGGATATATAACTGGAAAAGAAATTAAGGATAAAATAATAGGTCACATGCTTGTTATGTTGTCCAGTGGTCATGATGTTGCATTGGTTCTGTTTCTGAAATGTACTTTCCTAGACCATTTTTTAATTGCTTTAACCTATCTGTTATGTTTCGTGCTAAGATCCATTTCAATCTGAGTTGCTTCTGACATTGTAGACTAGTGAATCCTTTGGTAAGATTCTACTAAAATGATACATGCTACGTGTCTTTGATTCTGTTCCTTTCAGGATGAATCTGTTCTGATTTGGTTCTCTGGAAAAGAGGAGAAACACCTTAAGCTAAGCCATGTGTCCAGAATTATTCCTGGTCAGCGCACTGTAAGTTTACCCACGACCAGATCTACTACACGGCTTTCATTGTGCATACTGCTATGGATCCGAAGAAAAATTCAATAGCATACAGTAACATCACAATATAAGTTAGGTTTGTATATCCGATTTGGTAATTAGCTTTAGTATTAGGCTAATTAGTAGCATGAATGTAAATGTTAAGAGTACTAATTAAATACTTAATTCAACCATTTCCATTAGTTTAAGTTTTTGGGATAATTACAGATTTAATATGGTATTAAAGCATAGGTCTTGAGTTCTAACTGTGACTTCACACTATTATCTATCATTTGGTTAAGCATTCTACGTATTGTGCCTCATTTATTAACAAAAAGTCTCAGTCCACACATGAGAGAAATGTTGGAATATTAATTAAATAATGAAATTAACAATTTTCTTTTAATTTAAACTTTTGGGATAACTAATAATTTTTCATAAATAAAGCTTTCAAATTATTTATCTTCAACATTGTCAGTAGTTCTTTCATACTGTGGCAATATTTTCCAATTAATGTAGGTTTATGGTAAAAAATGTGGTAGAAGAAAAACGTCAATATTTGATAAAGATAATACCTCTAACAAAGTTTTATGTTGAGTATGTATGTGTGCATACTCAGATATGTGCATGCAAAGTTGCAATCTCTGATTTTATCTATTGCTAAGTGACTCATGGACAAAAGGCAACTTTTTTATTTTTTTATTATTGTTTTGTACATATCGCTTTTTATTTGCATTATTTTCTACCTACTTCTTCATGGTATGTCACTTTTTTATACTTCATGAGGCATTTGCTTTCTTGTATATCTTTGCTTGCTTCAACTACTGGAAGATTTCAGTTTAGGAAAGCTGCAACTTCGTTTTGTAGAAATTCAGTGGTTTCTATGTATGTTAATGCTTGATGAATTCTTTTTTCTCTGGCACCAATATTTTACATGATTGCCTTTGTACATCAGAACTGCCAAATACAATCAGGTGTTAGGCTGGGCTATGCACGTTTGTAACATACATCCTCTAATTTGAATTTTGTGTAAGTTGTGTTAAAGGCGATTTAATGCTGTCCCAAGAAAACTTAGTCATTAGTCCTTGTGAAAATATCGCTTTCCTAACGATAAAGGATTTCTATGATTTTTTTCTTTTAATAAATCCTTTCTGATTCTTCTTGATCTTATTCACTGCAGCCAATATTTCAGAGGTACCCTCGGCCTGAGAAGGAATACCAATCATTTTCTCTTATATATGACGATAGGTCTTTAGATTTGGTGAGCATCTCCTTGTGTCCATTCCTTTTCTTTTAACCAAAATCTTTTATATGAGTTTAGTGAGCTTTCCTCTGTAATTGTCTAATGTCTGACACTCTTGATTAATCACAAAATCTTTTTGTTCACTGAAAATCATTTTCACTCTATTGATCCAACACTTTTTTGTACCAGATATGCAAGGATAAAGATGAAGCTGAAATCTGGTTTACTGGTCTAAAAGCACTAATATCCCGTGGCCGTCATCAAACAGGGAGATCTGAAGCTAGAAGTGATGGAGTTTCATCTGAAGCAAATAGTCCTAGAGCACACACCCGAAGAAGTTCTCCTTTGAGCTCTCCATTTGGCAGTGGTGGCAGTTCACAGAAGGTGTTCTATTTTGTTCCTACAATTTTCTTTTTTACTTAATTCACTATTATGTTCATCAAAAGATGTTCTTTATGTTCCTACATTTTTTCTCATTCGTATACTGTAGTTCACTATTTGATTCACTAATTTGAGATGTTTTCTTGTTTTGATTTAGGATGGGGTTGATCCCCTTCATCTGCGTACTCCGCATGAAAGCCCTCCAAAAATTGGTTTAGAGAAGGCATTGTCAGACGTGCTATTGTATGCTGTGCCTCCCAAGGTTTTCTTTCCCTCAGATTCTGCTTGTAGCTCAGTCCATTCTTTGTCATCAGGGGCCTCAGATGGAATAACTGGGCGCAAAAATGGTACAGGCATGGATGCTTTCAGAGTTAGTTTGTCAAGTGCTGTTAGCTCATCAACTCAAGGCTCTGGTAACAATGATGGTGATGCTTTAGGGGATATTTTTATTTGGGGGGAAAGCACTGGCGATGGCATTCTAGGTGGAGGAATACATAGAGATGAAAGTTCTTCTGGTGTTAAGATTGATTCTTTAGTGCCTAGACCCATGGAATCTGCAGTAGTGCTTGATGTTCAGAATATAGCTTGTGGTCGGCGACATGCTGCTTTAGTAACCAAGCAAGGAGAGATTTTCTCTTGGGGGGAGGAATTGGGAGGCAGACTTGGACATGGTGTGGACTCTGATGTTTCTCATCCAAAGCTTATAGATGGTCTTAAAAATATCAACATTGAACTTGTGGCATGTGGAGAGTACCATTCTTGTGCTGTTACTCTTTCTGGTGAAATGTACACTTGGGGTAATAGTGCTTATAATTCTGGACTCCTTGGACATGGAAATGAAGCCAGTCAGTGGGTTCCTAAAAAATTAAATGGACCTTTGGAGGGAATACATGTTTCATCAGTTTCTTGTGGACTGTGGCACACAGCTGTTGTAACCTCTGCTGGGCAATTGTTTACCTTTGGTGATGGGACTTTTGGTGTTCTAGGACATGGTGACCGTAGAAGTGTGTCAATACCCAGGGAAGTTGAGTCTCTTAAGGGCCTCCGTACTATGCGAGTAGCTTGTGGTGTTTGGCACACTGCTGCAGTTATTGAAGTCATGGTTGGATCTTTGACTTCCAGCAACTGCTCATCAGGAAAGCTTTTTACATGGGGAGATGGAGATAAAAACCGTCTTGGACATGGTGATAAGGAAGCAAGACTGGTGCCTACTTGTGTCGCTGCTCTTGTTGAACCCAACTTTTGTCAAGTTGCTTGCGGAGACAGCCTGACTGTTGCACTTACAACAACCGGCCATGTCTACACAATGGGAAGCTCTGTTTATGGTCAACTAGGAGATCCGAAAACTGATGGGAAGCTCCCCACCCGTGTTGAGGGAAAGCTTATGAGGAATTTTGTTGAAGAAATAGCTTGTGGGGCTTATCATATTGCAGTTTTAACTTCAAGAACTGAAGTTTACACTTGGGGAAAGGGTGCCAATGGTCGCTTGGGTCATGGGGATACTGATGATAGAAATTCCCCATCCTTAGTTGAAGCTTTAAAAGATAAGCAAGTCAAAACAATTGTTTGTGGCACTAATTTCACTGCAGCTATCTGTCTGCATAAATGGATGTCAGGTGTTGATCAATCGCTGTGTTCTGGTTGCCGCCTTCCATTTAATTTCAAAAGAAAACGACATAATTGTTATAATTGTGGTCTTGTTTTCTGCCACTCATGCACTAGTAAAAAGTCTCTCAATGCTTCCATGGCACCAAATCCCAACAAACCTTTTCGGGTCTGTGATAATTGTTTTGGCAAACTTTGGAAAGCCACTGAAGCCAACTCTTCCTCGTATCCTGCTCTTAGTAGAAGAGGAAGTGTGAATCAGGGACAAAATGAAGTTGTTGAAAAGAATGAGAAATTGGATTCAAGATCTTATGTCCATCACCTTGGAAGACTTTCTTCTTTAGAATCATCTAGGGAAGTGGAAAGTGTGTCTTCAAAAAGAAACAAGAAACTCGATGTTAATAGAAGTTGTGTTTCTCCCCTTCCCAATGGTGGTTCTCAATGGGATGGACTAGATAACTCTAAATCTCTCAATCCAGTGTTTGGGTCATCCAAAAAGTTTTTCTCAGCTTCTCTTCCTGGATCAAGAATTGTTTCTCGGGCAACATCACCAAAGTCGAGACGATCCAGTCCCCCTCGTGCCACAACCCCAATCCCTACTTTGTCAGGGCTTAGTTCGCCAAAATTTGTTATGGATGATGCTAAAAGGATGAACCATAGTCTTAGTGAAGAGGTTCTAAAATTAAGAGCCCAGGTATAGGGGTTGTCCTTTTCAACCTCAATCATTTTATATCTAAACCTTTTCTTATTTGACTTGCTTCCTCATTGTTGCTGCATCTTTCTTCAGAAAATATCCCATTGCCCATTGGAGGAATGGGGACAGAAATGTATATGTACTACATGCATACACACACACATATATATATACATCTTTGCTTGGATTGACAGAAAAAATGTAATTTATATTCTGATCATTGCAATTATGGCTTATGATAAAGGAAAAAATACTTGGGTTCTTTGGTTTCCTTTCCCCTTTCTACTTTTCCGTATAAATCATGTTACTTGGTAATACAGCTACATGCTTGTTAGTATGTGTCAGAACTGAAATGAATACAGAGTGGTTAGAAAATTTATAGATTGGATCTTTGGCCATAATTTATTATAGTAATATAAAATGTTACTTTTTATTTTTTATTTTTTATTTTTTATATATCTAAGTAATTGAAATATCTAAAATGTTACATTTATCACTTAAATTAGATCAATATTGCTTAGGAATATCATTTCATATATGTGCAACGGCTTAGGGGCTTTTTGTTTCTCATGCACAAAAGGGTTTAATTCTTTTGAGATTTTGGGCGTGTGTACTGTCATCTTTGAGAAAGTTCTTTGCACAGGAGTGATGCTTTTGTGCATTAGAGCTAATTGACTTCATGATGTAGGTTGACGATCTTACCTGTAAAGCACAACTTCAAGAAATTGAGCTGGAGAGAACATCCAAGCAGCTAAAGGAGGCCATTTCTATAGCAGGGGAAGAGACTGCAAAATGCAAAGCTGCAAAGGAAGTGATTAAATCGCTTACTGCACAAGTAAGTTAAAATGTTTACGTCTAGGTTCTTTATCCTTAGTATAATAGTTGATTACTATTGTAGATAATCTTTAACTTGAACAATTAGGAGGAATTGTATGCTGCCATTTAATGGGAGGCATTGATGCAAGAAAGCTGGCATGAGTATAGTACGATCAGTTTGGTGAATTTCGAAAGTAGGAATAGTGGACCCTTATCTATTTTATATATTACAATCGTAAGGGTTTACCAGCTATAGTAGTGTTATGTTACCCTCTCAGATAGTTTCTATCTATACATACTTGGTTCTCTATTTGTAGGTTGTGACTAAATGACATGTAAATAGAAAGGAGAAAGGTTTAGGAGTATTACTTAATTAAATTTACTATTTTCTATCAACTTTAGCTTTTGGTACAATTGATAATTTAACATGGTACCAATATAGAGGTCTTGAGTTCAATCCCTGGCTTTAGGGTTTACCCTATTTTATCTAAATATTTCACTTGTTGAGTTTTATTTGTTGAGGGAGAGTTTGAGCCTACACGTGAGAGAGATTGTTAGAATATTTGATAGGCTTATTATTAGGTGTTGAGGCATATCTTGTAACAAAAGCTGTGACTATATTGATTTAGAACCTCATTTGACTTCTTATTAAGCATGTTAGAATACAAATTAAATGATTAAATTCACTACAATTGGTGATTTAACATGATATTGGAGTAGTGATTTGAGTTCAAATCCCAACCCTGCAATTTGTATCCCGTTTCATTTAAATATTCCACGTATTGGAAGAGAGTTTGTGTTCGCAAGTGAAGAGAAGTGTTAGAATATTTCTTAAATCATTATATTCACACTTTCCTATTAGCTTAAGCTTTCTGGACAACTGGCGATATAACGAAGTACAATGCTATGTACTTATTGGGTGAATGCTTCAATGACGATATTGGAGGATATCAATTTCCATTAGGTGTTAACTCCTTTCCATGTTCTAATTAATATTCTACTACATGTCATGGTGAAATGATTTTATTATGGAAGTAGGGGCGAAGGTGACCTAAGCTAAACGAGTTTTAGGCTGCTTTGACTCGGAACAATGGAAGATATATAAAGCTTGAGGTCCACTTGACCTGAGTTGAACATCGAAACATGAGCTTGAGCTTGGGTTGCTGTAACCTTACAAAGATCAGGAGCAGCCTGACAAGCCTGAAAGATATAAACTGATCAGACTTTTTTTTTTGATAAGTAAGTAACTGATTTTATCTGATCAGACTTTTAAGACTGCACCCTCTGGCCCTCCTTTTTTGCAAGCCCATGGCCCATCTCAAACTGATAAGGGTCTTCGTCAAAAAGGGGTACCAAAACAAAAGAGAGGCACTCCTTAAGTGCATCAAACGAAAGAGAGGCAGGCTTTATATATCGCCAACGGATGCAGTAGCCTATGTTTTCTTCCATGTGGGACAAACATGCCTCAAGTGTTAAGATGAAGGCGAGTGGGGCACTAATTTACTGCCATGGAACTCACCAGCCTCCCTCTTGTATGTGAAGTAGGACAAGAAACTCTTTCATGACTGTAATGCTCGAGTACCAGTGGTACCAAATGAAACAATTGAGAAGAAAGTTTATAGATGCTCTTGCTTGCCGATCAACATGAATCTCACCTTGCTGAGCCAGCTTGCAGGCTGATGAGTGAGCATCTTGATGCTCAAGCTTAGCCTGTTTCACTAGTCCAGCCTGTGAGATGGCCTTAGGTTTCACTCATTTTGCTCAACGAGCAAGCCAAGCCTAACATTTGACCAAGCAGCTCACAAAGTGCTTGGCTCATTTACAGTTCTAAGAAGGGAAAAAAATAAAAATAAAAATAAAAATTCCGTTTCAGGTAGTGATTATATGAAGAAAGCTAGTAATGGAATAGCATGAATTAAACTCAAATTAAAGGATAAATTGGCTGTAATTTTTAATCTTGACCTGAGGCATTAAAAGCTTATGCAAACTTACATGCTCATTTCCTCGATCATAAGTTACATCGGAGTTTCCTTAAACATAAATTGGGTGAAATTCTTGACCAAAATAAGGCGGTAGAAAGGTTTTGCAAACTTAAAGATGTGTTAAATAAGAAATATTTTGTGTTTATCTCACAGAAATTTTTTGATAAGTTATTAAAAATTAAAAATTTCTTGGTTTTAATTTGTGATTAGAGACTTTCTGGTCACTGCATGAGGCTTAGACTTACTGCATCTTCAAGGTATCATGGAGGGAAAGGAGTCTTGCTTCTAGCTTTCCCTGGTTTTTTCTAGATCAAACACATAAAATTGTCTTTTTTTAATTTTTGGTATTTGAGTTATACAAGGTTTGATTATTAAGAAAAATAGAAAAATAAAAGATAAATTGAACCCTCAGAGTAATAGTTGGGCAGGTTTGAAGTTGTGCTATAACCCTTTACAACATTAGTTACTCTTGACTTCGACTTTTTATGTTTGAATATTTCTGTTGTTATTTGTCGTTATCATCATCATTATTAATGTTATGATTAGTTTTATTATTAATGTAAGAACTCATCTGAATTTATACCTTGTTCTTTTATCTATGATAGTTGAAGGAAATGGCTGAAAGGTTACCTGTTGGAGCTGCAAGAAACAGCAATTCACCTTCTTTTGGTTCTTATAGCCCCTCTCTTGCTCACGATGTCTCGAATGCAGCCATTGATGCGCTAGATAGTCACATGACCTCCCATGAACTGGATTCAAAAGGATCAAACAGCCTGGTGATTTCCAATGGGTCAAGCTTGAATAATAACCACACTTTGAGTCATACTGAAGTGTTGCACCTGGAAGCAACTGGGAGGAATAAGACCAGAACTGCAAAAGCTGAAGCTCCCCATGGGGATGAATGGGTTGAGCAAGATGAGCCAGGTGTTTATATGACCCTTGTTTCCTTGCCTGGAGGTGCCAAAGATCTTAAGCGTGTCCGCTTCAGGTATTTCATAATCAAATATGACCTAGTTTCTCTTTCCTAAGATGTTCCATATACTCAAAACTAGACAAACATTTTCCCCACATCTGAATTTTGGCTCAATCCCTAAACATTCACACCATTTCTTTTTTCTTTTTTGATAATTAGTGAATATTATGATAAGGCACAAAAAGGGGGCTCAAGTCTAGTACATGGGGAGTATACGAAAGGAACACCAAAGGAAAAGATAAGAATAATTCCTAAGGTTAAACAAATCCAAAAAAAAAAAAAAAAAGGGAAAGGAAAAACAACTAGATGCCACATCCACTTGAAAAGTGGTCTCAGAGCAAGAAGCTGTAACTTGACAGTTACTCAATGTCTTCCAAGGCGCCAACTTTCTTTCTCCCTAGATGCACCACATTGAGATATTAGGGAACAGCAGACTATGCCATGCTACAATGTCTGCCGAAACCTCATTTTGGACGAGCAAAGAACTTCACAACCCATTAGGCATTATCCACAAAAATCCTAGCAGCAAGAACATAAGACCGGACCTCCCTTAGCCATAGAGCAATAAATAATGTGGTACACTGCCAAGGTTGCTGGGTGGAAGTGGAGTGTTTGACTTGCTGGACCTTTGGATGCTAGATGACCTGGTACACATCACCAGCAGCAATGCCAGCTTGTGGATTAGGGAAACCAAATCATAAGTGAGATGAACGAGTGATTTGCGTGAGTCTACAATCTTTGGCCCACGGCCTCACTGCTACCTTTGCACATTCAACACCAATCAACTAAAATTTTTTTATGGTTTCTGAGATTATCTAGTCAACATCATGAGTGGCTTGACAAGCCTTATGTGGTGCATTTAGTTGGAAATAAGTAGGATGTATTTTGATGGTATGGAAAAGTCTCTGGATGCAATCAATTGGAGTTTCCTTATTTTGTTCCATCAGGTTATCATTCACTCCTCTTTCTGTTCTTCAATATCTTTCCTTGACAGAATAGATATGTTCTTGATATTAGATCTTGAGTTTTATTTCTTGATTTCCTTCCTTTTTTGGAGTATTCCTCCTTGTACTTTTGTGGATACTTGCTTTACACCACGCTTTATAGTGATTCTTTTTACTTTTAGAAAAGTAAGGAAATAGAAAACAAATCACCTTATGCAGGACTTTCTTCTACCAAATGTTTTTCCAAGGGAACTGGGATCCAATCCCCTTGTTAATGCTCAAGGGTTGATTTGACCTTAAGCTTCCAACTCTTTGACAGCACCCTTTCTATCCGGTCTTCCTCTCACATTCAACTCCAAAATGTAAAAATTGGATAAAAGAGTAGTAACAAAATTTGTGAATGTTGTATGACCAACAATAGGAAGGGCCTGCAATGCACGTTACATGTAAAAATATAACATTGGATGAGTTTGGACCATCCAGGTGTCTAAGTTTTCTCCAGCACTTTTTCAAGCTTTTCTTCCTATTCAAAGAATTAGGGTTCAAATCTCATTGCAAAATCCTTTATATTGACTCCTTTATTGGGCATATCAATTTATTTTGGTCCATGTCATGATGGTCCTTAGTCTCTTACATGAAATTTCTCATTCTCATTGCCGAAAGATTTCTGTGTGTGAAACTGGATATTTCCTATAGGTAATGAATGTGCTACTATCAAAGATTATTAACCTGGTGTCTTTATTCTTCTAAATGCAGTAAAAAGCGGTTTAGTGAGGAGGAAGCAGTGCAGTGGTGGGCGTTAAACAGGGCTAGAGTGTATCAGCAATACAATATTCCCTTGACTGACAAGCCTAGTGTTGGCATGGGAAGGGAAGGTTTATCTCATTGACCCACCTTATTCAAGATGTAAATGTCTTCAATTTCCACATTCCAAGCTTCCAAGATTTTGAGGTTTGCGTTCAAAATTCAGCTTTTAAGGTTTTGGGAAGAAAGGGGTGGCTTCCCCCAATTTTGGTTTCACATCAGGGAGGGTTGTATTTCTTTTCCCCTCAAATTTAATTATTTTTTATTTTTCACCGTAAATGCACCCCTTGCCTTTCTGTTTTTTGGAGGAAAGTCGTAGATTAGAGATAAACCTTGTAAATTCTTTGTAAGTAGGTTAATCGTGTTACACCTCAAAATTGTCTTGTAAATTCTTGTTAATGCATCTTCAATGTTACTTTTAACTCTCCGACTCTTTTGGATAAAGTGGCTAAACCTAATAGAGCGCTCCTACAATCCGGTCGCTCTGCAAAACAGGCGCTTTACACCATCCAATAGGGATGTAACACGTTAGCAAAAAGCAACACATAAAATAGAGAGGAAAACACTATAAAACAACCAAATCTTACAATATTAAAAAATAAAATCCCCCAACTGGTTGGACAACACTCATCTCTTGACCACAGCAACAACCCACCCATTCTTCCATTCCATCGTGCAGAGGTTTTCCAATTTTGTCAATGACATCAACAACAAATCTATTTTTTACAAGTTGAAATTGAAGATCACCATCACTTTTCTCATTCAGTTGAAGTTGAAGATCGCGTTCGTCGATTTCTCCGTTTTCGTCGATTCTGTACAACTCTCTGCAAGAATGGGTTCTGATTTTGCAGAAGAATCGTCAATTTTTTTCATGTTAGTTGATTCTATACAACTTTTTGCAATAATAAGTTAACACGTGATGGTTAAAATTGGCGATGAATTTTCATATGGGTTGTTATTGTTGTGCTTAATTACGAAAAACCCATAAAGATTTGTTTGTAAAACTTTTTGGATGGATTTGATTTGTAGATTTGATTCTATTATCTTCGATAAGAAGAAAGTTGAAAACCTGGTTCATATTGTTCGAGTGTTGTGATGTTAGAATTTTGAAGTTGTATTTGGATTTCATTTTCGGTTGAAGGAGAAAGTTGGGATTTTGTATGTCTTGGAATGTTTGCCTGAGGGGAGTTTTAGGACACAGCCAAGTTGAAAGAGCAGGTCGTTTATTTGATGAAATGCCTGTGAGAGACGTTGTTAGTTGGAACAAGATGACTGCAAACAAGTAAGGTGGAGGGATCAAAGCCAAGCAAAAAGAAGAATGAAGAGGACTCATAGAGACATTAGTTGTGGTTCTTCATTAGTTGTCTAATGTTGCTTTCTGTTGTTAGTTTGCTGTTTTTTGTTCTGGTGGTGTTGCTCTAGTAAGAGCTCAGTTAGTTGATATTTACTTTTGTAAAACTTGTTTCCAGCTAATTGGCCGGAGTGATTTGTACTCGTGTTTTCTTAATGGATTGGAGCAGTGAGAAAGTTACAAAGTGCTCTATACATGTAAGCTCAATCTCTGACTATCTCTGGACAATTCAAGCAAAAGCCTTCACCACCCAGTTCACCAAATCGACAGTAACTAGTTTTTTACATAGACCGAAACAGAAACTTAAATAATGAGAATCATCTCTCATTTCTCAAACTTTGGCACACAACAAAAAAAATTTAGTCAAATATCCCACAAAAGATTTAGTCAAATATCCCACAACAAAAAAGATTTAGGGCAACTTGATGAATAAGTTGCCCTGAAATCAATCATGCACAATAGCATGCATAGGCAAACTCCGAACTCAAACACAACTAGAAAAAATCATTGCAACTTAAGGGAGCTTCATAGGCGTTGATCCTATCTACACCAATATCAACTGTAGACGATGAAGATACAGGACCTTGAGACATGACAAGTGTCATTGTCGAGGGATACAATATAGTTGGCAAATAGCACTGTAAATTATTCACAAATAAACAAAAGTTAAAGAATAGATATCTTCACTATTAATCAAATAAACACATATTACTTTGGTAGAGTATATGTTATAATGAAAATTTACCGTTGCTAAACTTTGTTGTTCTATCGACCCCAAGTTAGCTGGCATAAACTTTGTATTCACAATATCCCTATTGAAAAAGAACATTTTGAAAAATTATGTAGTCAAAATACATTTAATGTAAAGTATTATAAATTGAAAAAAAAAAAAAAAAAAAAAAAAAAGGTAAAAAAAAATACCTTCTTTATCACAATCATTATCCATTGTCAAAAGCTCGTGACGAAGGTTTTGTAAAGCAATGCTAAGATGTTCATATCTTTTTTTCGAATGGGACCCCAATTCTACAACATCATCGAATTCCAACTTTAAGCTATTTTTCATCAGGGTTGAAGAATTTTGTGTCTCTACTTCTATTTCATCACTAGCTATGCCATGTATAATGCGACTCTTGGCATTGATCGTCCATCTCTCTAAAACATAATGTTGGGGAATATCCATTATTGATTTCTTCAAAAAAACTTGAAGAATGTGTCTACACAGTATTCCAACAAATTCAAACATACGACATGTACAAGTCACTTTCTTCTCAAGAATTTCAAGTGTAACTTCATAAAATGGACTTTCTGTCCCATGATGGGCCACCCTATATATCTTCGTACCTCCTTCTTCCCCATGTTTAGATGAATTGTATTTTTGACTGTTAAATAGCTCTTCTTGAAACATCAAAAATGACTTTCTTGTGTAAACATTTGCCGCCTGAACTTCCATCTTGTAGCATGTTTTCAAAATTGGTCTAGAAGTTTTTGTCTTGACATCTTTTTCTTTTTCTTCCAGGTAACGTGCATCCAAGGCTTTCTCATATTGATGGACAAAGTCACGCACCATTGTGCTCGAACGAACATAATCTTTAAAAAATTTATTTATACTCTCACTCCGTTGAGTTGTAGACATGCCAGCACAAAATGAGTTTCGTAAGTAAGCTGGCACCCACTTTGCACGCCGCATATAGAGTTTGTTCAACCAATCATGCTCTCCCACTCCATACTTTCCTACAAGTTCTCTCCATTCTGTCTCAAACTCTTCAATTGTGAGCGTGCTATGAATACAATGGTTAAACTCTACTTGGAAAGATGAATACTTATTATATATATAAGCCAAATGTTCTGGAACTTTTTGTAAGATATGCCACAAACACAATCTATGAGTAGTATTTGGTAGTACCTCTGCGATTGCCTTACCCATAGCCTTGTCATCATCTGTGATAATTGTAAAAGGAGCACGTCCAAGCATTGCCTTAAGCCATGTTTTCAACAACCATGTATAAGATTCGACCGTTTCATTTACGAGCAAAGCACATCCAAACATCACAGATTGATGATGATGGTTAACTCCGGTAAAAGGAACAAATGGCATCTTATAGCGATTTGTCAAGTAACTAGCATCAAAAGTAACAGCATCTCCAAAATACTGGTATGCAGCTCGTGATCTAGCATCTGCCCAAAAGCAATTTCCCATGCATCCATTCTCATCAACATCAATTGAGAAAAAAAAACTCGGGTTTTTGGATTGGCTCTCCAAAAAATAATTATACATTCTTTGTGCATCTCCCTTCCCAAGAAAAACACTTCTTTTATTGCCCAAATAATTTTCAACATCTTTAGCAATATAGCCAATATTATAGTCACCACCAGATTCTTTACTCAACACCGACATTATTTTCTTTGGAGGTACACCAGACTCATTTAGTGTATCTATAAGACTTTTTTGGGCAGGTGTTACTACTCTATGCCCTCGAAGAAAACGTGTACTTTTAGGACTAAGAAGCTCATGATTATGTTCAACTTCAAACTTACTTATAGTCCATTTTAACCCAACTTTCTTTAAACTCATCATTGCTTTACATCCTATCCTTGTTTCTGCGGGCTCCGAATTTTTATGGATTTTCTTCTGATAACTTGTACGACGAATTCCTTCCCTCGAACAAACATAATCTACCCCAATTAATAACTTGTCATTCTTCGATAATCGAGTATGATTTTTTCTAATGCTAAAACCCTTTCGCCTTGCATAAGCATTATAACATATACGAGCATCTTCAACCTCATCAAATTCCAAACCAAGGCATGGTTCCAAAGGACCATTATATGAAGAAAAACTAGCATTTGGCTGCTTCAAATCATTCCCAAGCAAGATTATATTATTTTGATCTTCTATCATTTCATCATCAACACATTTTTCATCAATTAAATCATTATCTAGATCTGCAAAAGGCGTCATAGATGGTATAAGGAACTATAAGGATTCATCATTTTAGTTCATAAACTGAGCTGAGCTTTTGATAAGCAAAATTAAAATAAAATTAATAATAAATAAATATTTACAACTAGTCGCTATGAAGTTTTGCGAAACTGATGCAAGCAAGAATAACATATACGAGCATCACAACAAAAAGATCAAATATTTGATTATGCAAATTGAAGTTTAATAGCTCACCATGTAGTTGACTTGGATGTTCCTGAACTTCATCCATTCTTCAAATTCCAACAAACGCGAGCACTTTCCTTAAATTTCTACACAGACCCAAAAACAACCCAATCAATATCACCATAGTTCTACACAGACCCAAAAATAACCCAATCAATATCACCATAGTTCTACACAGACCCAAAAATAACCCGTAGTTGTAACAAATCTCAACCTTTCAGTGGCTCTGAGCAATCTCCGGCAGCAAGAAAATCGTGGCGTTGTTGTTTAAGGTGAAAGTTTAGGTTTGAAGATACGGTGGCCGGTGGGAGTTAGAACAGGGAGTGGGGTTAGAGAAGGGTTTTTTTTGGTCAAAACGAACGGTTTCGCATAATAATCTGGTGTTTTCATCACCATTCTATTTTATGCTTTTGGCTTAGCTGGCAGTTTATTATTGGATATAACAGGACATCAACAAGTCTCATAATTGTTCATTTGTCCTCTGTTTGGTTGTCAAGAAAATGAGCAATTTTATCAGTTTTCTTCTTCGTATTCATATTCTCCGAGATTGCTGTCTTGGACCCTCAGTTTGTGCTAAACTATGCTTTTCAGGAGCACCCGCTTGTCTTATGCTTCAGTCTACAGGATTTAAGGACTAATACTTTTCTTGAGCTCAAAGGGAAAGCTTCCCTATGCTCTCATGGTGAAGTTCCTGTTAATGATGTCCAGCTGGGAATTCCTTGTCCGAAGACTAAAGTTGTCATAATCCTAGATAGCTTTCAAGTGCCATTTTATTGTTGAAATTTAACCCCTTTTTTTTTATTTTTTTTTATTATCTAATCTAACGGTCTAAATGATACCACTTGATATATACATCGATATATTATTTAAAAAATTTAAATGATGTGACATTAATTATATCGTTAAATGCAACATTAAACCCGTTAGTGCCATTTATGCCTTTGGTTGGCTATTTACCCCCAATGATTTTTTTTTTTTTTTTTTTCTTCTAAGAATCCATTTGGCCTTACACGTTATAAGTGCGTTTTTTAAAAAATTGTAAAAAAAAAAAAAAAAAGGTAAATACATTTGAAAATAAGAAGAGAAAAAAAAAATGCACTTTTTAAAATATCAAATTGTAATTTTACTAAACGCTTAATTGATAAAAAAATCACTTCTTTTTCTTTTCTTTTTTTCCTTTTCTAACAGAGAGAGAGAGAGAGAGAGAGAGAGTCTTGGAATGCCTATTAGGGGTGTCAACCCGGTCCGGTTTCCCGGTTTTTGGCCAAAACCGGAACCGGAACCGGGGTACCCCGGTTCTCAATTTTGAGAAACCGGAACCGGAACCGGGACCCCGGTTAACCGGGGTCCCGGTTACCGGCCGGTTCCGGTATTACCCGGTCCGGTAACCGGTTTTTTTAAAAAATTGATTTTTAGGCTTATTTTAAGTATTGGGCCTAAAATAAGCCAATTTTTTTTTTCATAAGTTGGCCCATTTTTTTAAAAATCTATTAGTTTCTTTGTCTAAATTAAAGGGGCTTTGTTGTGATTGTTCCAAATAATTAAAAAATAAACCTTAAAAAGTCCAAAAATCCTAAAAAAATCATTGTTTTTGCCTATTTGGGCCTTAGAAATAAAAATTTAATTTTTTAAAATACCCTAAACCTAAACCTAAGTGTAAAAAATATTAATATATATAATATATATATTAATATATAAATATAATAATATATAAATATTATTAAATAAAATGGAAACCCGGTTCCGGTATTCCCGGTAAAAACCGGGTACCAAAAACCGGTACCGGAACCGGGGTACCCGGTTTTTAGATTTTTCAAACCGGAACCGGAACCGGGACCCCGGTTTCCCGGTTTCCGGTTTTCCAGTTTCCCGGTTTTCCGGTTCCGGTTCCGGTTCCCCGGTAATTTTTGACACCCCTAATGCCTATGGAAACAAGAGGAATAACAGTAAAATTAAGGAGACATCCAACTGTCTATTCATTCTTGTTTGTTTGAACTAACCCATACACAATTCTTTCACATATCCAAATTAGGGAAGATTCGAGTGCCAAATGCCCAGTGAATTCCAAGAGCCCAAGTGAGAAGAACACTGGAGGAACAAAAATAATTAACAAATCAAATAAATCATTGGAGCAATTAAAGTGATGAAATAGGCCGCCATATCCTCCAAAACGCAGAGCACCAGGTGTAGTTCTTTATCACCATCATCCTCCAATTTTCCTTGACAATCCAAAAAAAAACAAAAAACTGTCCGTGCAAAGAATAGGCAATTTAGGGCACTGGGTTTCTAGGGACCCCTTGTATGCAAGGAGCAACGAAGCATTAGAAATCAGACTTGGTTGTGCAGCAATAGTAATCACCATCTCTTGCGCCCCCATGCACATTGCAATTAGTGCTGTAAAAAAGAAAACCTGAAACTTTTTAACACTTTTTCACGGAAACATCTGTACCTTTTATTGCTTATTTCTTGGAGTTACTTCTAGATTTTTTTTTTTAATTATTATTATTATTTTTTTATGCCTTGCCTTTACTTGAAAGAAATTCATATCCAAATAATATGGCTTGAGTTCTAGAAGTAGAAGTGGGCAGCATGTATTGTACAGCAAATATACCATTTTGACATTATAATATATGGTAAGTAAATATAGGAATATTATTAAGAAAGATGGGAATGGCATAGCATAGCCCAAGTACACATGATTTATACAAGACATCCACCCAAAAAAAAAAAAAAAACGTATCATCTATATCATGGTGATGAAAGCATAGTACTCGTGCGTAAAATTTGAGATATATAAAAAGTACGGCTGGGCAAAAATTGCCCGCAGCGGACCTTACCAAGCTACCTGGTCAGCTCCCAACAAACTTCAACTCAAGGTCGATGAGG
This sequence comes from Corylus avellana, assembly GCF_965113065.1. Lineage (NCBI taxonomy): Eukaryota > Viridiplantae > Streptophyta > Magnoliopsida > Fagales > Betulaceae > Corylus > Corylus avellana. The sequence goes on from NC_142491.1 coordinate 6,389,324, forward strand.
GTTTTCTAACTAGGCCAGGTTGGAATTTGAAATTGATTTTACCAAAAAAAAAAAATTTTGACTCAACTCAGTAACATAATTAAAAATAAGAATATTTGATATAAACATATACTTATTTTTAGAAAACCTATATCCCTTCCATGTGCCAATAGATCTTTTCTCCTCTTCTTCGCCTAACTACTCCCAACCTCCTTGATGATGTTCCCATTCCTAAATCTACCCCCGCCATCACCACCACCACCGCCACCAATCTCCATGAAGATGTCCTCAAGTCCCAAGAATTGTACCTAAACCATGAGGGCCCCCTAAATTAATTTTGAGGATAGAGGAAGTAGCTCTAGTTGGGTCAAAGGCAGGGTGATTTAGGGTTGTTTTAGGTGTTGGAATCAGGGTTTCTTTAGGTTTCTTTTGGGTTTTAGGGTTCTTATTTGGTTTTGGTTTTTGCGGGTTAACGTGGGCTTTTCCTATGTATACTATTTGTGTACCTAATGGCGCTTTGTGCTTTTTTTTATATATACAATATTACTCATAAAAAAAAAAAAAAAAACCAAAAAACTGTGCCGCCCGAAGGCCTTCCTTGCAATCTCCCAAATTTTGACAATGCATGAAATTTGACAGAGTTTGGCTCAGTTTGGAATCCATTTTCTGATCCAACCCCCCTTGGGTCGGAATTCGGAAACCACCGAATTACAACCCCAAGGGTTCGGTAACTAACTCTAATAAAAAGAATAGAAAAGAGATATAGCAACAACGGATTTTTGCTAAAAATTTGGCCATAGTAATAGTCATGTGAGTTGCAAGTTCCACACCTTGATATACATCATAAAAAATGCTGATTCTTCACAAATATATATATATATATATATATATATATATATATATATCCTAAACTCAGTGCTAAATTGCTGTGGCAGTGGCGGTTTTGACATTCATGGCAAAAATAACAGTAGTTTTGAACTCACAGTCGATAGAAGACAAAAAATTTCTGATACATAAATGTTACAAAGTCGTGAAATATTTTAGTACCATGAGGGCACCTAAGGAAGACAGTTTTGAAGACACAAAGAGGTCTTAAAAATAGAGAAAGCACCTACACTGAAATAACTTACTAACAAATTGCTTATTGTGAAATAATTGTATCAAGAAAGAATGAGAGTGGCAATGTGTCCTAGAATACTTCAACTTATCACTGTACAAAATAAATGGGTAAGTCATCACGACAACGTGGTAAAAAAAACTTCACAAACCTTTACTTCTTTGGGTTAGTGCGCACAAAACTAATCTGTGAGAGATAATTGCTTTCAGCAAAATCATGTAATGTACGATGAGCTCGTGGTCCCTCCCGATCAGGTTTTCCATACTCTTCCTTCAAGAGTCGCCTACGCTCATCAGCATCCTGAAGAAACATGAAGCAAAAAGCTTTATATTAAATGACTTACAATTTTTTTTTTTTTTTTTAAAAAAAAGAGAGTAGATATTTAGAAAGATAAAAAGGAAGGAAAAAATAAGAGAGAATAACGAGAGGACCAAGGTTTGTCTCTAAACATAATTAAAAATGGATCCTTGTCCAATAAAGATGTGAACCGCCATAATAGAAACAAAGTGCCATTTAATAAGATTGTGCCTTACTGGATGGCCAGGACCTAGAGAGAGAGCAATTTCAACATACGCCAAATGTTAAGAGAGACCAATTTCAATACTAGATTTCAATTCTAAAAATCCTGGTTCTTTATGACTGCTTCACATCAATAACTTGTTGATCATAGAACAGAAAGTATTTCTTCATTCCACTTCATGGAATCTGGTTAGATAGCTTAAATAAGAGATCAATACTTGAGGAAAAAAGAAAGTGAGTGTGTGTGTGTGCGGGGAGGGGGGAAGTGATCCCAATCGAGGTAAAAAAAAAAATTTGACAAGTAATTGACAAATATCAATAAAAGTGTAAAAGTGCCCCTAAAGACACAAGAAGTATACAAGAGAGGCACCTAACTTGAAAGAACAAGAAAATCACTATAACTAATTGTTAAAGGAGAAATATAGGCAGCTATCCAAAAATACAAGGTTTTGAAGAAAAATGACTTCATCTCCTCCAAAGTCCTTTCACGGTCCTCAAAACATCTGTAATTCTTTTATCTCTATTAACATATTTTTTTTTTTAATAAGTAATGTTGTATATACCAAAAAGCGCAGAGGGGTACCACTCAAGCACACATGACGTATATAAGAGAACGCCTAAGAAGAAGAAAAGGCACGTAAGCACCATCTTCCATACAGCAACACTCCGCGTACTAATAACATAAGGAGCATGGTACATGTATAACATAAGAAGCATCTAATAAAGCATATGGGGCGAAAGAATGTAAGTATGGGTCATGGAGCTGGATTGTTTACAAAAACAACATAGCTACACATCTTGCCTATAGCATATTAGTGATGCTAACATCAAGTCCCAGTCGATGATACCTGTAAGAACTCAACCATTTGCTCTTCAATTGTACCATGCATTGCTAAAGTTTCCACATGAATAGGACGAGTAGCACCCATCCGATGAGCACGACTTATAACTTGTTCCTCCATGCTAAAAAAGTTTCAACCAACCGGACAAGTCAATGTCTTCGGAAAAGACAGACCAATTATTATGTTAAAGAACAGTAGACAATCTATGAATTTGGCAGCAAATGTATAAATTGATGAAACAACACAATGAACCAAACAAACATTAATATTGATCAACCTAAGAAGACCAGCAAAATTTTGACAAAGAGAGAGGTGACTTAGGTAGTTTCTGATTTTTTTTTTTTTTTTCCTTTTTCTAGACCATATGTAACTCATTTAATCGGAATGAAATACGTTTTACCATAACAAATTATCTAACGTCAAAACAAATTATGATAACATCATTTGGTAAACACATAACTAGGCAGTACTAACAAAGTATTCTATACTTTTTACATAATATAACATTTGGTAAAAGTAAAATATTAGGAAGCATTTGAAGATACTAGGATGTGGTGGTTGTGAAGAAATGGCAATAACAATTTAGTGATCTTATCATGATGATGACTTATCAAAAAAAAAACAATGATGACTTATCAAAAAAAAACCAATGATGACTGTATAGACAAATAATAAAGCAACCGGGTGGTGGCGGCGGCAGCAAAGGTGCTGGGAATTGCTCCAACAGAATTGCTTCCAGCATCAGTAACAGTGGTGATGGCATTAGCATACAGTTATACTGGTAATAGTAATCTGGTGGTAATACTACAATGGTGTTCATGACCCATGGATGCCATGATGGCTGTCACTATGGTAGCAGAGAGATGATGATTCAAGCACAAGATGAGATAGTGGGGGTAGCAGTGCAGGTGGTTTGGTAACACGGATGAAACAATATAGAGTTGAACTTTTCTCTGGAACATGGGTAGAATGAATACCAAAATTCAAATCTATAGTTTTGGAGAAGTAATTAAATCTTACTTTTAAAATTAATGTAAATCCAGTTCGAATGGAAGACTTTTTACCAAAAAATGCACTCTAATTTCAACTAGCCAAATGGTGCATTATTGACTACAATGCATTTGAGATAGAAAAACTAGCAGGCCCTTAAAGAAGAAAGCTAAGAAAACCTTTTCAAAAAATATCAAAAATCTCTTTGAAATTGGATAATCCCTTTAAGTCTAGACACTCAAATTATTTAGAATAAAGAAAGAAAGAAAAAAAGTGCACACATGATCAAAACAAACACTTACCTTTTGTCCCAAATTGGTTCCATTAGAAACACATGCGTTACAAAACTTAGATCAAGCCCCAGTGCAGCACTACCATCCATCAAAAGCGCAATACAACTTGGATCATTCTGGAATGTGGTCAGTGCCTTCATCTGAACCAGTGAAAGTGCATTAAACCAAGAACATGAAAACAGATTTAGACAAATTTGTTTGGGGGGGGGGGGGGGGGGTGCGGTAGGGAAATGTACCTTGTTGCTAGAATGCATTGGACTATACATCCCAGCAAATTTAATACCTGCAATAGTTAACTGGCCACAGAAATGGGATTCATCAACCATCAATTGTATGAAAGGAACCACACAAAGCTGTGCCTAGTCTATGGTATACAACAACTACCTGCTGCTCAATGACATGAATATGCTCAAGGAATTGAGAAAAAATTATGACTTTCTCTGGGCTAAGTTTCTCAGTATTGGTGCTTGTTCTGGAGAAGTTATCCAGTAACAATAGCTTTGCGTCGCTCATATGAGATTTGCCCTCACCTATACAGTATCCAACCTCCCTATTACCTTCCAGCAAAGCGTTCAACTTCTGTACAAGGTAAGTGACCTTACTGCTAGAAGTTGATTGCCAATCAGGATCCCAGTTATCCTGTATAAACATATAATATATATTGGTAAAAAAGGAAGTAGAATTTAGACATAATTCAAGTTTTCCTTATAGCTAAACCTGCCTGTTTGTATGATGGTTGTAACTCAATAAGATCTTTGGGTACAGGCCATTTTGGGTTAGGATTTTCTGCCCGGGTTAGCACATCAGGAGTTTCCATCTCATATAAATTACCACATCCAGGATAAGTACACTTTTCACTGTCCAAAGCGACACAATCAAGGCACAAAAGATGCCTACATGGCGTAATGGCAGGTAAACGGCACCATTCCTGGCATCTAAGAAATAAAAAGGTAATTGGCAATCAGTGATTCAAATGCGATTTAACCATTTTAAAAATAAAAAAATAAAAAAGCCACATGAAGCCTCAAAAGACATATTACCTGACACAGTTCCCACCACACAGGAGGTGGCTTTTTATATGAGCATACTCTTCTGAAGTAGGATCAAGACCCTTTTCAACTAAAACATCCATTGTTTCCTGAATATCTTCACCAGCTTCTGTCACTTTAATATGTCCGGCCACACAACAAGATAGCCTGACATTTCTGACAGTTGCACTTCGAAATTTCCACTGCTTGGGATTCAGTAGACTCTCAACATGAGAAGGATCATTCCAGTCAGCCATTAGTATATTGCGCCGCACTGTAACTACTAGTTCATTGTAACTTCTTGCGTGTTCCTCAGTAAAATTGAGAAAAGTAACTTTCTTGATGCAGGGTGGAATACTATGCAAATCCATCTTTCTTGCACTAATCATGCACTTGTGAAGTAAATGCAACAAACGTGACCGTCCCTCCTCCATCCCTGCTTCAAACGGCCTAAGAATTCCAGCTTCCCATGACTTCTGATTCTGTCCAAATGCTTCCTCGTGAAGGAACTTAAGCAACGGGTGAAAGTGTGACAGTTGACTGTTGGGAGTGTTAGGCGTTGGAGTCCCCGTTAATATCCACCGATTTGAAGCCACCAACGAAACCGCCAATTGCAATTTGTTTGTCAAGCTAACACTAGAGCCAAGGCTGTGTCCCTCATCTAAGATGACTCTAAGCCAATGCACTTGTACCAATACACTTTTCTTACGTGGGCCCCACTCTGCACTTAACCGATTAAATGTAGTTATTACAATATCATAATCCCAAGCTAGACTATGTACAGCAGGCTTCCTATGATCAGTCCAAACAAACACACGTAACTGACGAGGACTGACATGCTTTTCAATTTGAGTTTTCCAATGATCAACTAGATTTGCTGGCACAACAATTAACGTAGCTCTGGACAAATATAACCTGACAGAATCCAGTGGCACACAAAGAGCAATCCTGAGAGCAGCCACATCAAAGACCAAGTTGTCAAGATCTCGCGGATAATACCACCTACAAATACCTTTTACTTCTCTCTTTATGAGACCAAATGCTTGGAATATTTTATAGAAGCCATGGGCATTTCCCACAGGCACAACAGGAGTGCCTAAGTAAGGACTTTGTAGGCCAATTGATTCCATTTGTGATAGTTTGTTCAAAGGAAGCTTAGCCAACCAAGTTAAGGCTTTCTTTGATTCATAATTTATCAAATGATAATGCTCTCTAAGCACACTGGTGAAAAATGAAACATTCTGTTCTTCACCCCCAGAAGTTCTTTGGGAATAGAATCCTGGTAAATATCTTATTCGGCTGCAATTGTCCCAAGATTCTTCAGGAACACTACAACTCTGGTATAAAAAATCAGGGTTCATGCCACAAAACCATGCTGCACTAGCATCAGCTACCCTAGTTTCTCCAAGCTTCCGCCACTTGCGACAAGCATCACATTGTACCCAGGTATCATTATACTCGAGATTATCTGCAGCAGCACCCCCAGGCCTCTTGCAACCATTTAATACTCCATATAACCCACCAACTTGCTTTTCTTGAGAGCAATGTTCAGGATCAATAGAAGTATGCTTCCTTTTACTTGAATTTTTACCAAGCTTCCTTTCTTTAGGAAAAACAGTTTCTCCTTCATATGGAGAAAAAAGATTTTTCTTGATGCGTACCAAATCTCTAGAGCGTCGAACCATTGACATTGCTGGCTCAGAACATGCAGATATAGGTGATTTCTTTCCTTTACTAGTACTTGACTCATCAAATCCTGCAATCTGTTCATCAAAAACTATTAACCTGGCTCTTTTAGTCGAGGAGTGGTTCAAGTCCTCCATGCCTCTCTGAGCATTCTGACCTACATCCTTATTGTCCACAAACATGTTACCACCGGTGATATTATCACCACTGAGCTCATAATAGCCACATCTCTGGTCACCATTATGTGTACACCAGATTACTTGTACCCCTTCTGGTGGATCTGCTAACGTTCCTTGTGTCTTCAAAATAAGGGAAAGAGCAGTTATAGTCTTGCCTAAGCCAGGTTCATCACAGAACATACCCCCACGAAAATCTTTGATAGTGGGAGGTATCTCAGTAACTATTTCCCCTGAAACAACATTTACATAAAAACTAAATCCATCTTCAGTTGAGAGAGCCCTGAATAAAGGATGTGGCAAAATTTCAGCATTGCGCTCACGCTGCAACATCCATTGGACTGCCGCCTGCTGATGAGAAAATAGTTTTAATTTCATACATGGCATGACTAATGCAGCCAAGGATCTCAGATGGCGACAGGTTGCTGCAACCCTATACAGGTCCATCGGGCCAAGTGTAGCTAGTATCTTAATCAAAATGTCATCAGATACATCCCAAACACCAGATTTATAAGACTCATTTATTGGTATAATTCTTGAAGAATCAGGCTGTCTCTCCTTCATCACGCTAGGTAAGCTCTTAAAAATTTCATGAAGTTCAAATAACCTTCTTTTTGAAGAATCAGTGGCATTGTAATGCAGTTTACAACCAATAACATGACAATCAGAAAGATTCCAAATGCTCTCATCAGCTCCATGAGCTTCTATAAAATATTCTCCACGAGCAAGCATTGACTTTCTCTCCCCCCAGTCACAGCTGCAGAGAATGTTATTGTACTATGTCAGCAAGGTAGACTCACAAAGGGCTTCCAATTTAATTTATGTTGCTAGGAAAAGAGGAACAGTTAATAATGCATCTACGAGGGTCTATTTATTTTATGGAAACAAATACAACTAGAAGGACTACCAGTTGGATGCAACCAAAATAAGGCATTTTCCAAGAAGTGATTTTAGACACACCATTACATAATTGTTATTCGTAATAGCCATTTCACTACATTAAATCTCCTTCAAGTATTTTACTTTTATCACTTCTGACATTTGTCTCGCTCTATATTACTCCTTGCTATAATTTTCAGAAAAAAAAGAAAAAAAATCTGTGTACATGATTGAACATAACGAAATGCAGAACCTTTCAAATGAACCAAATGTCTTAAGAGGGAACCCCAACAACGCGTCTCCAAGAACAAGGATAAAATGGACCAATGGTCCCAATAACAACGTCAAAAGCTTAAGAACTGATTTCTCAATCAATCTAAAATGCATTGGCCTTTCCTTGTTGAACAGGTCAGTAGTAACCAAATTTGAAAGAAAGCAATTCATGAGTCAACCAAATTGGCTGATACTGGACTCATACAGCAGTCCAAGTGATCCTGTACCCAAACAACTTCTCAACTATGATTCATTATCACACATAAGAGGCCACATTGGCTGCATAACAGAACTAGATTCTCAATCCTACAATTGCCCACCACTTCTCCCTACCACCATATCGCAACGCCTCTTATGTCTTAAACCCTAATCCACAATGTGAACAAACCTTACAACTTGGGCCAGTTCCAGACGGAGACAAAACCTTATCTATATATATTAGACTACCTGAAACTCGATATCCATTTCGACCCTAAACTCGAAACTTATCAATCAACTGACTAATAACGTCCTAGCAAATCTTTTTTGACTAGTAAGCTACACACTTATAATATATATAAAATCCTATTGCTATTTGATTCAAATTTTACCAGCTCGGCATTTACTGCTAAGAGAGATTCAATAAATTAAGTAAAGAAGAGTACTTGTCTCTTAAAAGAATTAATTTGATAGTTTTAATTTGTTTTTTTCTTAAAGTGAATTCAACAATGCATACACAATCACCGAGTTTCAACAAATGAAAATAGCACCACACCTCAAGTGCCTAAAAAGCGCGCCTGCAATCCCACCGGACCGCGGAAACTGCCATCCGCTCCACGCCACGATCGGCACGTACACGTCCACCAGCACCACCGCCCTCACCTCAACATCACCACCACCGACCCAAACCACGCGGGCATTGACCTTCACGCACCTGTGCGTCACCAGAGCGTGCAGCTGGTGCACCACGCTAATGCTGCCGCGCACCTGCCCTATCTTCCTCACCTTCCTCCTCCTCTTATCCACAACGACGCCGGCCCCCTCGCATTGCTCGGAACCTGAAACTACCGAGAGCACGACGCCATTATGGGACCTGAACCCGACCTCCGAACCGTCCCCGAATATTTCGCAGCGAGTGTTGAAACGCAGCGTTTCGGGGCTTAGAGGCGGAGGAAGATTGACCGCGAGAACGGCGCACAAGTACCCGCAGAGTTTGTGGTCGAGAAACGAATCATCGTCGTCCATGGGGATTGAGAGAGAATTAGGGTTTTGGATTTTGGGAATTCGAAGAAGCGGTTTATTTAGGTATAGTTTGGATCCCAAAGTGGGAGGTTGTTTTATAGGGAGGGGTTTATGTTGGGATTTTCGGGTTGAAGGTTTAATGACCGTTGACTTTAGGAGTCTGTGGATTGAGGAGGTTACAGAGTGCACGCGTTTCTTGGAATTCTTGCTGCGGCCGTGATTTGACTGTGCCGCAGGTTTAAGAAGAAGGGTAATTGTTTTTAACTATTATTTACATGAATTGTTTTTAACTATTATTTTTATTTTCAATTTAATAAAGACAAAGCATTCAAAATATTATATTTACAGAATTTTTTTTTTTCTCTCACGTAACGATTGGAGCAAGCGAGATCTACTCCAAGCCGCCGGTAACTGGGGGGAAAATGAGTTATACTCGGGTCGGCTTTTGTTTTTACCAAATGAACCACTATCCGACAATAACTCTACTCACATATGTTACGTCCATTATTTATATTCATAAACTCATTTTAAAATTGTTGGGGGAGAAAATCTCCCTGAGTGGGTCCCATTTTTTATACTTATTTATCATATGTTATTGATAACTCATGTAATGACATGTGTGCACATTTTTTTAATCTTTGAATAAAATGAGAAAGAAAGAAAGTGGCCTCTTTTTTACCCCAATCTCTCTTTTATGTCTCTCACGCATGCCACTCTCAACACGAAATCGAATTTTCTCTAGTTTATTTGAATTAAAGAGTATCTATTTTATGGCTAAAATTTTTTAAAAAAAATTTAGAGTCACAAATGGGACATATGTCCCACCAATAAAAAATCATAAAATATTATTTAAGATTTTAAAAAATTAATAAAAAAACAAAGGGTGACCTGCCAGTCCATCTTGGGCATAGGGGGTGGTCGGCCACCCTCATTTTAGTTAGGGGAGGCTTGAGCCACCCCAAATGGCCAACCAAGGGCCACCTCCGCTGGGCTTGGGGTGATTTTGGCCACTCTCAAACCGACCAGTCTGGGGTGGCTTTGTCTTTAGGGGTGGCCGAACCACTTCCATGGGCCAAATGAAAATAATAATAATAATAGATTAGCCATTGAGGGTGACTTGGCTACTGCCATCTCCCTTATGGGTGATTCAACTTCAACTCCCAAAGGCAAACGCTATTTTATTTTTATTTTTATTCTTTTCATTTGGCCCTTGGGGTTGGCCAAACAACTCCCAAGGGGCCATGGGATGGCCGGCCACCCCATTATTTGTTTATTATTTTTTAAAAACTTTAAATAATATATTTTTTTTATTACAAGAACATGTGTTATATTTGTGACTCTGAGATTTTTTTAGAAGAAATTCTAGCCATTAACTCAACACACATTGACTCATTGATAATTAGAGGCGAATTTTTATTATATTTTTTTATTCAAAAATAAATATGCTAACTTAGGCATCGAGAGTTTGTCGGCTCCAAACGGAAGACCTTCTAATTTTTTTTTGTTTTGTAAAAATCTCATTGAGTCCTTTACAACTTAGCCATCAAAAAAATAGCTTAGTAGCAAATTATTGAACCTACAAATGCTCCAACAAAAATTATTATTAAATATACGTTTAAGTAATCTACACTTATTCTCAATTTTTTATATTTATTTTTTAACATTCATAAATAACTTTTAAAATCATTGAGCCAACTTGTGTTAGACTCTTTTCAACGACAAGTGGCTCGTTGGTAGCCTCAGTCGTTCTTTATTATAGACTAGCGCGACTTTTCAAACCACTATCATAATTCTGTTTCAACGTTGGCTGCTTCAGTCTGCACTGCTGAAAAAGCAAAATCTGCTTCATTTCTCTTGTTTGCATTATCTATCTTTGTTCAATTTTGTTTCCTTTTAAATTTCTTGTTAAATAACCATGGCTGTGGGAGAGGCTTTTCTCTCAGCTTTCCTTCAAGTGTTGTTTGACAGATTGGCTTCCCGCGAGTTCATAGACTTGGTACGCAGCAGGAAGTACGATGATTTGCTGGAAAAGTTGAAGATCACATTGCTGACTGTCACAGCACTGCTTAATGACGCAGAGGAGAAGCAGTTTCATAGCCCTGCAGTGGAGAAGTGGCTGCACATGGCTAAAGATGTTCTTTATGATGCAGAGGACATATTGGATGAGCTTGCTACCGAAGCTTTGAAATGTAAGGTGGAAGCTGAATCTCAGGCCAGCCCAAATCAGGTATGGAACTGGAGCTTCATCTCCACCCCATCTAGTAGAGAGATAGAGTCCAAATTGAAAAATATTATTGAGAAGTTACAATTAATTGCGAAATATAAAGAAGCCCTTGGTTTGAAAGACAGTGTTGGAGGAAGCTCGTCGGGGCTCAAACAAAGATTACCAACAACTTCATTGGTAGATGAAACTTGTGTCTATGGCAGAAATCATGAAAAGGGTTTGATAATCGAGCTGCTCCTGAGGGATGCACCAATTATGAATAGAATTGGTGTAGTTCCTATATTCGGGATGGGTGGTATTGGCAAGACAACTCTTGCTCAAATTGTTTACAACGATGAAAGAGTAGAGGAGCATTTTGATTTAAGAATTTGGGTGTGTGTGTCTGATCAATTTGATGTAGTGAGGGTAACAAAAACAATTTTTAGGTCAATCACTTGGGAAAATACTGATCTCAATGACTTAAATCTGCTTCAAGTTAGTTTGAAAGGGAAACTGGTCGGGAAGAGATTTTTGCTTGTTTTGGATGATGTTTGGAACAAGAGAAATAATGATTGGGATCTCTTATGGAAACCATTAAAAACAGGGGCAAGGGGAAGTAAAATATTGGTGACAACGAGGAATAGGGATGTTGCATCAAGCATGGGGACAGTTCCAGCTCATCATTTGAGAGGTTTATCATTTGATGATTGCTGGTCATTGTTCACAAGTCAAGCATTTGAGAATAGAAACATTGATTTCTATCCAAATTTGGAGGCAATTGGTAGGGAGGTTGTGGAAAAGTGTGAAGGTTTGCCCTTAGCTGCAAAGAGACTGGGAATCCTATTGCGCTCTAGACAAGAAGAAGACGAATGGAAAGATATATTGAATAGGAAAATATGGGATCTACCTGATGATGAAAGTGATATTCTTCAGAGTCTAAGACTAAGCTATCATCACCTTCCTGCGCATTTGAAGCAATGTTTTGCATATTGTTCAATATTCCCTCCGGGATATGAATTTGACAAGGACTCGCTGGTTTTGTTATGGATGGCAGAAGGATTTGTGTTGCAACCTAATGCCAAGAAAAGATTGGAAGATGTGGGTGGCGAATATTTTCTCGAGCTAGTATCAAGGTCATTCTTTCAAGAATCTATTGACAAGGAGTCGCGATTTATGATGCATGGCCTCATGAAAGATTTAGCTCATATTGTTTCTGGAGAATTTTGTTTCAGATTGGAGGATAACCTAAAGGATGGTAATCAAAACAGAATTCATGAGAAGGCTCGCCATTCCTCGTACTTACGCGGCAGACGCGATGTGCTCTCAAAATTTGATGCCTTCAATGGATTTGAACGCTTACGCACCTTCCTACCGTTAGATCCAACTGGCACTATTGGAATTAGCTATTTGGCTAATCAAGTCCCTCGTGATCTCTTACCAAAGCTAAGATATCTACGAGTGTTGTCATTTAATGCTTGTTGCCTCACTGAATTGCCAGATTCCATTGGTGACTTAAAACATCTACGCTACCTGGACCTTTCTCACACAGCAATTAAAGCATTACCTGACTCAACTGGTACTCTTTACAATTTACAAACATTGATCCTATTGCAATGTCGCTCTCTCACTAAGTTGCCTGCAGATATGGGGAAGCTAATGTGCTTACGGCATCTTTGCATGAGTGGAAGCAGGTTAAAAGAGATGCCACAGCAAATTTGTAGATTGAAGAATCTTCAAACATTATCTACTTTCACAGTGGGTAAAGATGGTGGGCTAGGAATCAGAGACTTGAGAGACATGTCACAACTTCAAGGATCACTTGTCATATCCGGACTGCAAAACGTTGTCAGTTTTACCGATGCAATGGAGGCTAATTTGAAGGACAAGCAGGGACTTGATCAGTTGGTATTCCAATGGAGTAACAGCTTTGAAGATTCAGTTAATTTTGTGGATGCAGAGGGAGTACCTGATCAGACGGTATTCCCATGGAGAAACAGCATCGAAGATTCAGTTAATTATGTGGTTGCAGAGGGAGTATCTGACATGTCACAGGATTCAGTTCGAGGCATGGACTCTTATACACATGAACCTGCTGAGCAAACACTGGGATGGAGCAACAGTTTGGGTAGTTCAAGAAATGAATCAGTTGAAACAGATGTTCTTGAGATGTTGCAACCGCACAGAAACATAACGCAAATCATTATCAGGGACTATGGAGGTACAATATTCCCAACTTGGATTGGATCTCCTTTGTTCTCCAATCTGATCGTTCTAAGACTTAGTAATTGTTCAAAGTGTAGTCATCTACCACCAGTTGGGCAGCTGCCCTCTCTCAAAGAGCTCATGGTTGAAGGAATGGAAGGAATTAAAAGAATAGGCGCTGAGTTCTATGGTGATGGCTGTTTTTCTGCTATGCCTTTTCCATCCTTGGAGACTTTAAAGTTTGAAAACATGTTACTGTGGGAGGAGTGGTCTTCTTCTGGAGTTGAAGGCAGAGGAGACTTCAATAACCTGCAACAGATTGAAATCCGTAACTGTCCTAAGCTAAGAAAATTGTTACACCACTTTCCTGCCTTGAAAAAAATGAGTATTATGGGGTGTGAAGCATTGGAAAGTCTTCCAAGGGTTTTGACAGTTGATGAAAACTTAAAACAAGGAAGTGAATTCCCTTGCCTCCTTGAGCTTTCTATACGGACATGTCCCAACCTGAGGGAACTACCCCATCTTTTTCCTTCATTGGCAATGCTTGAAATAAATGGATGCCAAGAATTGGCTGAACTTCCGGGGCTTCCTTCAATCCGTGAATTAGAAGTAAATAAGTTTGATGAAAGGGTGTTACAAAGCATAGGTGACCTGTCCTCGCTTACTTACCTGCGTGTGTGTCAAATTTCCATGCTCATATGTTTGCTTGAAAGGTTTCTTCAAAAGTTAACAGCTCTTGAAGAATTACAGATTGCTAATCTTGGTGAGCTCACAACTTTGTCCAATGAACTCGGATTGCAAAATCTCCATTGCCTCCAGCGTTTGGAGATTTCCGGATGTCCATTCTTAAAGGAGTTGCCACAAAGTTTATACAAACTTTCATCTCTTAAGGAGTTGAGGGTCTCAAAATGTCCCTCGCTTGTGTCCTTTCCTGCGACAGGCTTGCCTTCCACGCTCATAAGACTTGAGATCAAGGATTGTAAGGCTCTGATGTTCCTCCCTGAGTGGAAGATGCTTAACAATGAGAAGGTGTTTCCTTTACTTGAATACTTGGTAATTGAAGGCTGCTCTTCTCTCAAATCTTTACCAGGAGGCCAGTTGCCCAGCACGCTTAAAAAAATTGAAATCCATGACTGCATGAGTTTAGAGTCACTTCCGGAGCAGATGCAAAGCAATATCTGTCTTGAATTCTTTAAAATTTCATGTTGTCATTCTATCATGTTCTTCTCGGAAGGAACTTTTGGGCTGTCCACTGTCACATCCAGCACTGTCATGAACCTTAAGGAGCTCTTCATTAGTAGTTGTAAGAACCTCAAGTCATTACCTGGAGGCCTACACAACCTCAAGCGTCTCGATTACTTAGAAGTAGTTGAGTGCCCACTTCTTTTGTCTTTTCCAGAACCTGGCTTGCCAACCAAGCTGCGATCAGTAAAAATCTCTAATTGCAGGAGTCTCAAGTACCTACCAAATCAGATGTATAGCCTCACATCTCTTGAAGAACTACGCATAGATGGTTGCTCAAGTCTTGCATCATTTCCAGAGGGGGGCTTACCGGCCAATCTGCTGTCACTCTCAATCTTAGACTCTGAGAATCTCAGGCCCTCATATGAGTGGGGGTTGCACAGACTCACTTGTCTAATGGACTTGTCCTTTGGTGGATGTCAAGGGTTGGTATCTTTTCCTGACAAGTGTTTGCTGCCTTCTAATTTATCCTCTCTTCATCTTGAGCGACTGCCAAATCTTGAATCTCTGCCCCAGGGACTGGAAAACCTCACCTCTCTTGATAATCTGGAAATATGGGAATGTGACAGGCTTGTGGCCTTGCCAGACAGCTCAAATACTTTAGAGTTGGGGTTTTTAGGATATCCTTTGATATACAGTTACTAGAGAAATCTGCTCAAGAAAGGTTTTACTCAAGCAATCTGCACCGGGAAACAAGCAGTCGATCTTTCGTTATATGGGTTTTGTTCAAATTTGGTGTGAAGGATTCGTGGACTAAACTCATTAATATTCCACTCTTATTAGACTATCCGGAAAGGCCCTTGGGGTTTTGGAAAAACTGAGAGTTCTTAATGCAGAATGCAGAAGAAGTATGAAGTTGGTCTGCCATGAGGTATGGCTGCATTCCATGTCCTTTTGCATGTTTTTGTTTCTGATAATTATATTTCATATATGTTTTCTCCTAAATCCTACCTAGCTTATATGCACTCTATCTATCCCTCATGCATAATGTAATTTCAATCATTTGGTCCTAAGGCTATCCAATCTATGAACTTACCTTAGATCAACTCAATCTTTGGTGAGCATGATGGAATTAGGAAGTTCGTGAACTCTAATTGTTCATTTGTCAAATTATTGTCCCAGAAGAAAAAGTTACATAGCAGGAGTGAGACTAATAAATTTTCATCATGTACAAAGACTGTTCTCAATCTTATAACTGAAAAGTAATATGCTGTTAGATTGTGAAGTGATGCTAACTTTTTGTACTTCTTGCATGTAGTTAATACAAAGTATGACTAGATTAGTCATGGAGGACCATTTGTCTTAGTGACTGTTAATGATGAAGCTTCATCTTGATTTCTTATGTTTTAAACCAGAGTAATATGTTAGAATATAAATTAAATGATTAAATTCATCTTTTTCTATAAGCTTAAGCTTTTAGGACAAGTGGTGTTGAACATAATATCATCCAGACTTGCAAAAATGTTTCATGAAGCTATTTTTAGATATTTATACCTTTTTGAGAGTAGATATCATTGACCATTATCTTTATTATTTCTTGTATATAGTTAACTCTAAGGGATAGTTCAATTGGATGAGAACCACACTTTATGAAGTGGAGAGGTCGTTAGTTCGAATCTCTCCTTCTCCCTTCCTTACAAGCCAAATGAGCAATATATATATATATATATATATATATATTGCTCATAATTGTTAATGTTGGCAAGTATACATCTCTCTTGTGCTTGCCTCTCATTCAAATGGTCATTGATGTTCCTTAAGAACAGAACACCAGAGTTAAAAATGTCAATGTATTCAAATGGTCATTGATACTCTTCTATATCACTCAAGCTCTCTAGATCTGCTCAGATAATTTTAGGGTAAAATTATAAAATTCTAATAATTATTTTTTGAATTAAATTTCCTATACTAGAGTATGGGAGATTTTCCTTTTTTGTGTTTATAAATTGTCAATGATGGACCTTCTAGTGCTAGTTAACTTTCTAATAGTATGACTTGGACTTGACCATGATGTTTACTATGATGGACCTGCTAGGTAACTTCCTGATAGTATGAGTCTTTCAAAGCATTGTCATAAGACTAAGCCTTACGTGACTACTGCATTTTGCATTGGACAAAAGCAATCTGCTCCTGCTCTCCTGTTTGAGGTTGTCTCTCTTTGTTTTCCTCCTTTATTTCTGGTTAGACAACAATGGCTTTGGGAGAGGCTTTTCTCTCTGCTTTCCTTCAAGTGCTGTTTGACAGATTGGCTTTCTGCAAGTTCACACACTTATTACGATGCAGGAAGTACGACGACTTGCTCGAGAAGTTGAAGATCACATTGCTGACTGTCACGGCGTTGCTTAATGACGCTGAGGAGTAGTCTCATAGCCCTGCAATGGAGAAGTGGCTGCACATGGCTATTTATGATGCAGAGGACATACTGGATGAGCTTGCTCCTGAAGCTTTGAAATCCAATAGTGTGTATATAGGAGATTTTCCTTTTTTGTTGTTTATATCCTTTGCTCAAGTCTTGCATCATTTCCAGATGGGGGCTTACCGGCCAATCTGCTGTCACTCTCAATCTTAGACTCTCAGAATCTCAGGCCTTCATACAAGTGAAGTGGCGGCTGCACAGACTCACTTGTCTAATGGACTTGTCCTTCAGTGGATGTCATTTTCCAGAAAAGTGGTTGCTGCCTTCTAGTTTATCCTCTCTTCATCTTGAGCGACTGCCAAATCTTGAATCCCTGCCCCAGGTACTGAAAAACCTCACCTCTCTTGATAATCTGGAAATATGGGAATGTGACAGGCTTCAGGCCTTGCCAGACAGCTCAAATACTTCAGAGTTTGAAATTTTAGGATATCCTTCTATATACAGTTAGTAGAGAAACAAAAAGTTCTATCTGCATGAATTTGAGCAGCCAATGTTCTGCAGAGCATTATCTTCCTTCCTTGCTAGAAGAATGCTTGCCTGCTTGCCATGCTGTATCTGCTATGGATCAATGAACAATGTCAATAACTGAGTTGTTGAGGAGATGGATGTTGACATATAAATTTTTTTTAGGAATTAGGTATCAAAAGGTTCCACAAGACATTGGATTCATGCATCCATATTTACCTTGATAATGTGGTCCAGAACTTTTGAATTTTCAGCTCTGGCATTCTTATTTCCTTTATTTCTTATTTTGTATGAAGTCCAATGCCAACAAAATAACAAGTAGCAATTTATTTTGAACCTGAATAGCAGTATTTACAAATGATTGTGAACACAATGACTCTGTAATGCTGAAGTAAAATCTCTCTTAAATACATATTAAGGTCCATATTTGCTCATTATTTGTGTGTTCATATAATCTCTCCCACAAACCTGCTATACCACTCATTGTCACTGTCAGACTAATCTGATTCTGGGTCATTCAAGAGGTCATTCAAGAAGCAGAAGTTGCTACTTTCTTATTGATCAAACATTTTTTTTGTAGGAAAAAAATTATCATGATATTAATATTACTTCCAAAGAATCTGACAATTAATGTGCATGTAGCATTCATACACTTTTATTTTATCATAATATTAATATTACTTCCAAATAATTCCAAAAGCAAGTCAACCCATGTCCTACCTAAAAGTCATACCCCCTCAATACGTCAAAGAGTAATGCTACACACCAAAAAATAAAAATAAAAATAATAAAATGTTTGACACTTGTCATCATGTGATTGGAGCCAAAAGTAATATTTAATACCATTTAGTCACATGCTCATACTTGTCAAAAGTTAAAAAATAATAATTGTTTGTAATACTATAAACTACATTTTTATCTCACAAATATTTTATAATGTTGACTTGACAGTTCCAACTAATTCTTAGATCAATCTTTATTAAAAAAATAATTCAAGAACTTGTTGGGACTGCTACATCAACATTGTAAAATAAAAACGTATTTTCTAGCTTTACTCAAAAATTGTATGCTATTTTTCAATGTCAAAACAACCTCACTTATGAGCATTCACATCCCAATAGCCAAAATAACTTTTTAGCTATAATTTGGTTAGCTGTAGCAAAAAATACCAAACCTTATGAGATCGGGCTCTTCAATTTGAAGAAGCTTTTTGCAAAACCTTCATTACTCAATAAATATATTTAGTACTCTAGCACTCTCTAATTTTTTTTTCAATTGACTTTTGGTACTCGCCAAATGTTGAAAGCAAATGTACAGAAAAGTGAAAGATGAGATAAAATAAAAAAAATTAGATAAAATTATCAAAAGCATTTAATAAAGTACAGAAAATTTTAAAAAGATGAGGAAATGTACATCGATAGGCATTGCCACAACAATCCACTAGAATTGGGCATAGTATTTAGCATTCCATAAAAGATTGACAAAGGTCTTAGGTGTTTGAAATTAAGTAAAGCTACTCTTCACACTCATATATATATATATATACCAATTTCACGTCGGCTAATGTAGTGCATTTTAATTGGCTACCACATTTTTTTTTTTAAGTGGGTAACCTTGGAAGCCATTTAAAACACGTCGCATTAATTGATATAAATTGAGTATGAAGAATAACATTATCTTGTAAAAAAAGAATAATACAACTCTTTAAAAGATCTATAAAACTATTGGCTAAAATTGATAATGCTCAAGTACCACTTAACGTGGCTTTCATTGATATATATAGAATTACAAGTAGTCTAGATAATCATGTACAGAAGGATAATCATTTACAAGTAGAAATCTATTGTAAGTTATATACTTGGATATAACTCTTGTCCCTTATCTATGTGTTTGTTCTCATCTTGTATTGTAGAGTCCTTATCACACGCACCTCTCCTCTTGTATTTGTTCTTGATCACTCTTATCTTGAAGGGTTTGAATTACCGATAAATTAGGTGCTTTAACACTCTTCACACTCATCTATTATTACATTCAGTTGTTGTAGGGCTTTTTGTTATACTTCTGTTGTTGAATTTCTACTGTATTTTTGTTGTTTCTTTTGTGTTTTGCTAATTTCCTTGGTTTTTTTTTTTTGATGGGTTTATTGTCTCACAATTCACATGTGATTTGATATATTAGAGAAAACTTTTATAGCCAGCATTCATAATATTCCTCTTTGACGAATTCTGTTCCTCAGTACCACTTTAGCTATATGTTATCGCTTTAATTGTGTTGCACTTAAAAAGACCCTAATCATTTATGGTCGTTTTAGATCATTAATTAATTTATTGCTTATTTTTTTTGAATCGAAAAATATCCAATTAGTTATATAACTTCTTTACTATAATTAATTAAATATTCTCCAATTTAAATAAAATAAATAATATCATAATTCTATTGTTTGTTTCTATCCCTAGATATTATCTTTATCGTAACCCTTTTTTCCATTATTGACTTTTTTTTCTTTTTAAATTAATTTTTTTTTTTTTAAAAAAAAAAGAGCTGAAAATCGTATTAAGCCGCAGTTATCTGCCACGTGGACAGAGTTAGAAAACCATTTGGTTTAGGAATTTCGTTGTTTTGGGACTCCGAATAGGCTTCGTAATCTGGGCTTGTAAGGCGGCGAGACTCCTATAAGAAGGGACGAAGTTTTCCTAGTTTCTTCTCCCTTTTGAGCCATACCAGCAAATCTCAGCCACAATGTCAACCTATCTGCCTGAAGAAATTGTGCTGAATATTCTCACCCTCCTGCCCCCAAAAACACTACTCCGATTCAGGTGCGTTTGCCGAACCTGGCGTACTCTCATCGGAAATCCTGATTTCTTTACCCAAAACACCCTCAACCAATCCATTCTCCGATTCTCCGATCGTCCTTCTCCTCTCCTTCTCACCGAAGCCAATGAAGGATCAAACGATTCTTTCAAAAGGCATTTTTACTTCCTCTCTGACCAGACCCTGGAGTGCCAATCTCAAATTATTCTCAAGGGAAGCCTTTTTTTTGAAGTTACGCTTGTGGCGTCCTGTAATGGTTTACTCTGTCTTTGCGACTACACTCTCAACAAAATCTATCTGTGGAACCCCGCCACGTCAGACACTCCCAGGTCTATCCCGCGCCAGCGTCACCCGCCCAACCCTTTCCTGCAGGTTGGTATGTTGCTGGGCACCGTCGGATTCGGTTTCGACCGGAGATCCAACGACTTCAAGGTGCTGAAGATTAGTCATGTTAGTAGCTATGACTCCGCCCCTTGTCACTTCAATCAACCAGTTCACTTCCAACCGGAAGTATATGACTACATCCCTTGTCACTTCAATCACCCATTTCACTTCCAACCGGAAGTATATAGCAGCCCTTGTCACTTCAATCACCCAGTTTACTTCCAACCAGAAGTATATAGCCTGAGCACCGGGACGTGGAGACTGCTTGACCTACGAGTGCCGTTTGAGCAAACTCACGAGTTATTTCTAAACTTTCCGATTCTAAACTTTCCGACCACTGCGGCGGATGAGATTTTTTTCTGGTGGGAGGTGGTGGATCGACACTCTCATAATCTTATAAATGAGAAAATTGTTGCTTTCGACTTCAATCACGAGTTGTTCCGAACA
This sequence comes from Corylus avellana, assembly GCF_965113065.1. Taxonomy (NCBI): domain Eukaryota; kingdom Viridiplantae; phylum Streptophyta; class Magnoliopsida; order Fagales; family Betulaceae; genus Corylus; species Corylus avellana. The sequence goes on from NC_142491.1 coordinate 6,410,497, forward strand.
ACGCCGCTCCCGGACGGCGCACATTCCACATATTACTCCTGCTACCATTTTACGGTGCTAAATGGGTTCCTCACCATTATGGGTTTGGGTTTCCCGTTTGAGGAGATGAGAAGCAGAAGCAGTGGATTGGTGATATGGGTTTTGTTTGAATTTGGTGTGAAGGAGTCGTGGACTAAACTCATGAATCTTCAACTCTTCATAGAAAATCCGGGAAGGCCGTTGGGTTTGTGGAAAAACAGAGAGTTGATTATACAGAATGCGAAGGGGCAGCTGATTTTGTACAATCTTTTTACTCACACAAAGAAGGAAGTTGCTTCAACTCATCGGAACACCCTACCATTACCGGATTTTCCCTTGCAAGGTTTTCCCTACACGTGTTCGAACTCGGTGAGGCGGGGAAGGATTGAGTTGGAGTGTAATATTTGAGATCTTTATTAATTATCAATTATAAATACAGATTTCATTTTATCTTTCCTATTATTTTGTATTTTCGACGTCTCCTTATAAATAGGAAATTATCAATTGCATAAAAAGAAAAATGTAGTCTTTTTCAAGGCTTTATTCTATGGACACCGTAAAATTTCTTGTCTTCTTTTTGTATTTATTTCAGTATTTATTTATTTTTCAAGCATTTTTCTAGTGTTCTTATAGTCTTCTTAATTCTAAGCAGATATTATTTTCTAGAAAAGTAAAAAAGAAAGTAGCACTTATCCTTTTTTTTCGGCCTAGAACTAGAAAGACACCAAGGTATTTTCCTCTCCATTCCTATGGGATCCAGAGTCACTAGATCTGCTAAGGTACAAGGGTGTAGTACTTTTCTTTTTTTCCTTTTTTTTTTTATACTTTTGATTGGGAATCCCTCTAAATATGGCCACTTCGCATGGCCATTCTTGAATAGCAAACTCCATATCGGTATAAGGTGCCCCCCACACGATTCTAGTAAGACTTGTGCACCCCACACGATTCTAGTAAGACTTGGCTTTGACGTGCGTGTGACCCCATGAATTATTTGCACTTAAAAGTTTCAGACTTTAAACTTAATAGTAATGGAGATGCTACCAAGTTCAAGGCTTTCACCACTTGAGCCAACCCTTTGGAATCGAGAATATAGTATTTAGCCTTACTCAAGGCTTAATTGACACCACCACATCAACAGCAAGATAATATAATATAAGAATAAAAGCTTTCACCACTTGAGTTAACCCTTTGGAATCGATAATATAGTATTTAGTCTTACTCAAAGGTTAATTGACACCACCATATCAACAGCAAGATAATATAATATAAGAATAAAAGTGACCCCTAACCCTTTGGAATCGGTAATATAGTATTTAGTCTTACTCAAAGGTTAATTGACACCACCATATCAACAGCAAGATAATATAATATAAGAATAAAAGTGACCCCGCCTAATCAGCAAGGTAACTGCCAACCAATTTTAATTCTGTTATCTTTTTATTTTCGAATATCATGAAGATAACACAAATATATATGTTGTTGCAAATTGAATCTCTACAGCTGGACTTGTAAACAAAGCCAACTCCTACTTCCCTGCAAAATCTCAACAAACAAGCTGAACACATCCAGATATCAACCACCTGAGAATAGCCATAGCAATAGTTATCTTTATCTCTTTTACTTGTTATCCCAATTCGAACAGAATCTTTTCTAGTTCATTTAAATTGGAGAATATCTAATTCAGTTAATTATATGTAAGGAGTATTTTTGACTTTTCAATTTTTTATGAGGCAACCTATTCCCTTCCAATAAGCATGCTATATAAGTAGAAAGGCATAGTTGGTGTATCATTATTCTTGAGTTTCTCATTGTTTTTGTGTTTCTTGCTTTTCATTTTTTGTTCAAATCTTTGCAAGTAGAAACAAAAGGTCAACCATGCTATCTTTGGTGAAGGGATACACCATACTATATGTGGTGGTCACTACGGTTTGGATGACACTAACTGACTGGCTCTCTTTCTGTATTTTAGTAGCTGATGATCTTGCTAGAAGAGATGTTTGATTCATGATCCCTAGCTAAGTTCTTTTTTTTTTTGGTAGGGTGGAGGGGCACAAAGGTCAAAAGACGATTAAGATCGTTGAGAGGACTAGAAAAATGCGAATCATGATACTTCACATTTCATGATCCAAATTAGATTTCATAGATATAATAGTGCATTCACTAGTTATTGTAGTAGAATTTACTGTAATTTTAAGATTGTCGCTATGGTATTCCAGTTTTATAAATTTGTTTTTTTAGAATTTGAATAAGAAATTCATTTGTTAATACTTTTTAGATTGTGCTTTTTTGTTTGAAAAAGTGTTCTAATGCCACATAAATATGAAAATAATTTTGAGTGTTTTGGATTACTTGTTAATGCTTTATTTTTCCAGAGAAAACAAAAGGAAAAAGAAAAAGTGTTATAAAACAAAGCCTTCTTTTTATTAGTCCTTTTCTTTGCCTATCTTTTTTGTTCCTTTTTTCTTGTTTTAATACTAAGACCAAATGCTTTCCTAACGTTGCTCTCCATTGTTACCTAACAAATTTGGGTCCAATGGATTTGAGCCTAATTATCAAAGTAGCCATAAAATTTGAAAACTCCTTAAGACGAGTAATATTAGGGATCATTATTACTTTCAGGATGCATCCGATGTGCAGCTTTTGAGACAACAAAACTCAATTATGACACAACCTACTTATAATTAGGTTTAAAGTACAAGGTCAGTATGTCAAGTCTAATTCACGTCGACCATAGCTACCAAAAAATTATATTTACTTGTCAAATTTTGTTGTTAATTTTTTAAACCAAATGGCACCACGTGACACATGGATTGCATATATATGCATTTGTAAGAAAATTGTATTATAAGTTGTAGTACGTCAAGCATTTTTCATCATCCCAAATCGAAGATAGAAGTGACTAAGATAAGTGATAAAATTAGAGAAGATACAAGAATATTTAGCATCATAACTTTTCTTTAGTTAGAAGGCAATATTTAACTTATACGTTGACTTTCATACTTTAGATATGGCCATGATCATGGAAAAGTTAAATATTGTTTGCTGTAACAACAGTTAGAACCCTAAAAATAGCCAGCATAATGATCTTACAGCTACAGCAGAATGTTGCAAATCATCATTAGCATGATCAGAAAAATTACAGCAAGTTGATGAGCTACCAGCGGAGTTTTTGGGATTGGCCATGATCCTCATCACCCAACCAGCCGTATAGCAAAACCAGATCAGAATCCTACCAAACTAGCAAATTACAATGAATCTTTAGATCTGCGAAAGCCATCTCATCAAAGAATCTGACAATTGTGCATGTAGCATTCATATATCTCCTATTTTATCATAATATTAATATTAATTACTTCCAAATAATCCCAGAAGCTCCCTCTCTCAACCACTATTATACCCCCTCATCAATACGTCAAAGAATAATGCTACTCACAAAAAAAAAATTACAATTTTTGACATTTGGCATCATGTGATTGGAACCAAAAGAAATATTTAATACATTTTAATCACATACTAACACGTGTCATAAGTTAAAAAATAAGAGAAGTGCTATACATCCTAAATTTTCTTCCCAAAAGCTAGTTCTCAAATGATGTATCACCATCTTATGAGATTTATTATTTTAGAAAGTGAGTCACCAACTCATGAGATGGTAACAAATCATTTGAGAATCAACTTTTGGGAAGAAATTTTGGGATGTGTAGCATTTCTCAAAAAATAATAATCGTGAGTATTAATGCTATAAACTACATTTTTATCTCACAAATATTTTATAATGTTGACGTGACAGTTTCAACTAATTCTTAGATCGATCTTTGATAAAAAAATCATTCAAGAGCTTGTTGGGACTACTACATCAACATTGTAGAATAAAAACATACTTTCTAGCATTACTCAAAAATTCTATGTCATTTTTCAATGCGAAAACAACCTTACTAATTATGAGCATTCACATACCAATAGCCAAAATAACTTTTTAGTTATAATTTGGTTGGCTGTAGCAAAAAATACCAAAACTTATCAGATCGGGCTCTTCAATTTGAAGAAGGTTTTAGCAAAATCTTCCTTACTCAATAAATATATTTAGTACTCTAGCACTCTCTAGTTTTTTTTCGTTTGACTTAATTTTGGTACTCGCCAAATGTTGAGAGCAAATGTACAGAAAAGTGAAAGATACGATGAGATAAAATAAAAATAAAATAAAAAATAAAATAAAATTATTAAAAACATTTAATAAAGTAGAAAAAATTTTAAAAAGATGAGCAAATTAATGTACACCGATAGGCATTGCCACAACAATCCAATATAATGGGGTGTAGTATTTAGCATTCCATAAAAGATAAAAGTCTTAGGTGTTTGAAGTTGAGTAAAATTACTCTTCACACCCATATATATACCAATTTCACGTAGGTTAATATAGTGCATTTTAATTGGCTACCACTTTTTGTTTTTTTAAGAGGCTAACATTGAAAGCCATTTAAAACAGTCACATAAGATGATATAAAATGAGTGTGACAAAAGAGTAAAGAATAACATTACCTTGTAAAAAAAGAATAATACTACTCTTTAAAAGATCTATACAATTATTGGCTAAAATTGAGCATTCTCTTTAAAAGATCTATAAAACTATTGGATAAAATTGATAATGCTAAAGTACCACTTAACCTGGCTTTTATTGATATATATAGAATTACAAATAGTCTAGATAATCATGTATAGAAGGATAATCATTTACAAGTAGAAACCTTTTGTAAGTTATATACTTGGATATACATTGCATGAGAACTCTTGTCCCTTATCTCTGTGTTTGTTCTCATCTTGTATTGTAGAGTCCTTATCACACCTCTCCTCTTGTATTTGTTCTTGATCACCCTTATCATGAAGGGTTTGAATTACCGATAAATTAGGTGCTTTAATACTCTTCACACTCATTTATGACATTCATATCCTTTTATAAAATTAATGTTGTAAAAGAGTAATGCCATAAGTCTTCTTACAGTCATCCCAAATGTGAAGTGATTTTTTAAATCACTATTAAATCAAAGTTTAATACCTCACATTTCAAATTAAACGGTAATTTTAAAATCCAGATCACATTAAAGAGGACACTAAGATGACTCTAGGATGACTTATAACATTACTCGTTGTGACTAGCATTACTCACATGATTTTCATAGACTTCTCATAGTGGCCGTCTTCATCCACCATTACAGTTGTTGTTGCGTCTTTTGTTATACTTCTATTGTTGAAAATTTCTAGTGTATTTTTGTTGTTTCTTTTTGTGCTTTGCTAATTTCCTTGTTTTTATGATGGGTTTATTGTCTCAGAACTCGTATGTGATTTGATATATTAGAGAAAACTTTTATAGCCAGAATTCATAATATTCATCGTCGACAAATCCTGTTCCTCAGTGCCACTTTGGCTATGTGTTATCGCTTTGTGTTGCCCTTATAAAGACCCTAATCATTTATAGTGGTTTCAGATTATTAAAGAATTCATTGCTTATTTCCTTTGAATTGAAAAATATTTAGTTAATTATAGAGTATAGATATTTTTTGTCTTTTCACTTTTTTAAAGGACCTTTATCTACTATAACTAACTAGATATTATTTGGTTCAAATATCCTAATTCTATTGTTTGCACCCTAAAATAGAGAGTATCCTAATCTTGTTTCTGTCCATCAAATATTATCTTTATTGTAACCCTTTTTCCCATTATTGACTTAATTAAAAAAAAATAAAAATAAAAAGCAAGCTGAAAATCGTATTAGGCCGCAGTTATCTGCCACGTGGACAGAGTTAGAAAACAATTTGGTTTAGGAATTTCGATGTTTTCGGACTTCGAATAGGCTTCGGAATCTGGGTTTGTAAGGCGGCGAGACTCCTATAAGAAGGGACGAAGTTTTCCTAGTTTCTTCTCCCTTTTGAGCCATACCAGCAAATCTCAGCCACAATGTCAACCTATCTGCCTGAAGAAATTGTGCTGAATATTCTCACCCTCCTGCCCCCAAAAACCCTACTCCGATTCAGGTGCGTTTGCCGAACCTGGCGTACTCTCATCGGAAATCCTGATTTCTTTACCCAAAACACCCTCAACCAATCCATTCTCCGATTCTCAGATCGTCTTTCTCCTCTCCTTCTCACCGAAACCAATGAAGGATCATCTTTCAAAAGGCATTTTTACTTCCTCTCTGACCAGACCCTGGAGTGCCAATCTCAAATTATTCTCAAGGGAGGCCTTTTTTTTGAAGTTACGCTTGTGGCGTCCTGTAAAGGTTTACTCTGTCTTTCCGATTACACTCTCAACAAAATCTATCTGTGGAACCCCGCCACGTCAGACACTCCCAAGTCTATCCCGCGCCAGCGTCACCCGCCCAACCCTTTCCTGCAGGTTGGTATGTTTCTGGACACCGTCGGATTCGGTTTCGACTGGAGATCCAACGACTTCAAGGTGCTGAAGATTAGTCATGTTAGTAGCTATGACTCCGCCCCTTGTCACTACAATCACCCATTTCACTTCCAACCGGAAGTATATAGCACCCCTTGTCACTTCAATCACCCAATTCACTTCCAACCAGAAGTATATAGCCTGAGCACCGGGACGTGGAGACTGCTTGACTTACGAGTGCCGTTTGAGGAAATTCACGGGTCAATTCTAAACTTTCCGTTTCTAAACTTTCCGACCACTGCTGCAGATGGGATTTTTTTCTGGTGGGAGGTGGTGGATCGACACTCTCATAATCCTAAAACTGAGAAAATTGTTGCTTTCGACTTCAACCACGAGTTGTTCCGAACAACGCCGCTCCCAGACGGCGCACATTCCACATATTACTCCTGCTACCATTTTACGGTGCTAAATGGGTCCCTCACCATTATGGGTTTCCCGTTTGAGGAGAAGAGAAGCAGAAGCAGTGGATTGGTGATATGGGTTTTGTTTGAATTTGGTGTGAAGGAGTCGTGGACTAAACTCATGAATCTTCCACTCTTGATAGAAAATCCGGAAAGGCCATTGGGTTTGTGGAAAAACAGAGCATTGATTATACAGAATGCGAAGGGGCAGCTGATTTTGTACAATCTTTTTACCCACACAAAGAAGGAAGTTGTTTCAACTTGTCGGAACACCCTACCATTACCGGATTTTCCCTTGCAAGGTTTTCCCTACACGTGTTCGAACTCGATGAGGCGGGGAAGGATTGAGTTGGAGTGTAATATTTTAGATCTTTATTAATTATCAATTATAAATACAGACTTCATTTTATCTTTCCTATTATTTTGTATTTTCGATGTCTCCTTATAAATAGGAAATTATCAATTGCATAAAAAGAAAAATGTAGTCTTTTTCAAGGCTTTATTCTATGGACACCGTAAAATTTCTTATCTTCTTTTTGTATTTATTTTACTATTTATTTATTTTTTCGGTGTTTTTCTAATGTTCTTATGGTCTTCTTAATCCTAAGTAGATATTATTTTCTAAAAAAGTAAAAAAGAAAGTAGCACTTATCCTTTTTTTTCTGCCTAGAACTAGAAGGATGCCAAGGTATTTTTCTCTCCGTTCCTATGGGATCGATCTGGATTCACTAGATCTGCTAAGGTACAAGGGTGTAGTATTTTTTATTTTTTTAATGATTGGGAATCCCTCCAAACATGGCCACTTCGTAGGCATTCTCGAAGGGCAAACCCTAGACCGGTATAAGGTGGCCCCCACACGGTTCTAGTAAGACTTGGCTTAAACCTGCGTGTGGCCCCAATAAATTATTTACACTTAAAAGTTTCAGACTTTAAACCTAATAGTAATGGAGATGCTACCAAGTTCAAGGCTTTTACAACTTGAGCCAACCCTTTGGAATCTAGAATAGTATTTAGTGTTACTCAAGGGTTAATTGACACCACCACATCAACAGCAAGATAATATAATATAAGAATAAAAGTGAACTCCGCCTAATCAGCAGGGTAACTGCCAACCAATTTTAATTATGTTATCTTTTTATTTTTGAATATCATGAAGATAACACAAATATATATATGTTGCTGCAAATTGAATCTGGACTTTTAAACAAAGCCAACTCCTACTTCCCTGCAAAATCTCAACAAACAAGCTGAAGCACATCCAGATATCAACCATCAACCACCTGAGAATAGCCATAGCTATAGTTATCTTTATATCTTTTACTTGTTATCCCAACCCGAACAGAATATTTTCTAGTTCATTTAAATTGGAGAATATCCAGTTCAGTTAATTATATGTGATAAGTATTTTTGTCTTTTCAATTTTTTATGACCTGTTTATGACCCGTTTATCCTATGCATGTTTTTTTTTTATAATAAGGTTCACCTAGGTGTCATAAATAATAATTGCATGCATAGGATAAACGGGTACATGTTTATTTGCCAAGTACCTGATTTACGAGCCTTACTTCCAATAAGCATGCTATATAAGTAGAAAGGCATAGTTGGTGTATCATAATTCTTGAGTTTCTCATTGTTTTTGTGTTTCTTACTTTTCATATTTTGTTCCAATCTTTGCAAGTAGAAACAAAAGTTCAACCATGCTATCTTTGGTGAAGAGATCAATCATACTATATGTGGTGGTCACTACGGTTTGGATGACACTAACTGACTGTCTCTCTATCTATATTTTAGTAGCTGATGATCTTACTCAAAGAGCGTGAGAGGTTTGATTCATGATCCCCAGCTAAGTTCTTTTTTTTTTTTTTTTGGTAGGGTGGAGGGGCACAAAGGTCAAAGGACAATTAAGATCGTTGAGATCATGATTCTTCACATTTCATGATCCAAATTAGATTTCATCGATATAATAGTGCATTCATTAGTTATTGTACTAGAATCTACTATAATTTTAAAATTGTCGATATCGTAGTCTCGATTTATAAATTTGTTTCTTAGAATTTGAATAAGAAATTCGTTTGTTAATACTTTTTAGATTGTGCTTTTTGGTTTGAAAAAGTGTTCTAATGCCACATAAATATGAAAATAATTTTGAATGTTTTGGATTGCTTGTTAATGCTTTCTTTTTCCAGGGAAAACAAAAGGATGAAGAAAAAAGTGTTATGAAACAAAGCCTTCTTTTTATTAGTCATTTTCTTTGCCTATCTTTTTTGTTCCTTTTTTCTTGTATTAATGCTAAGACCAAATGCTTTCCTAACGTCGCTCTCAATTGTTACCCAACAAATTTGGGGATTCGAGCCTATTTGTCAAAGTAGCCATAGAATTTGAAAACTCCTTAAAGGAGTAATGGTAGGGACCATTTTTACTTTCAGGATGCATCCAATGTGTAGTTTTTGGGACAACCAAACTCAATTATGACACAACCTACTCATAATTAGGTTTAAAGTACAAGGTTAGTATGTCAAGTCTATGCCTTGAAGTAATCATAATCAACTGATTTACAAATTAAAATGACAATTCACGTTGACTGTAGCTACCAAAAAATTATATTTACTTGTCAAATTTTGTTGTTAATTTTTTCACCCAAATGGCACCACGTGACACATGGATTGCATATGCGTTTGTAAGAAAATTGTATTTTAAGTTGTAGTACGTCCCAAATCGAAGATAGAAGTGACTAAGATAAGTGATAAAATTAGAGAAGATACAAGAATATTTAGTATCATAACTTTTCTTTAGTTAGAAGGCAATATTTAACTTATACATTGAATTTCATACTTAAGATATGGCCATGATCATGGAAAAGTTAAATATTGTTTGCTGTAACAACAGTTAGAACCCTAAAAATAGCCAGCATAATGATCTTACAGCTACAGCAGAATGTTGCAAATCATCATTAGCATGAACAGAAAAATTACAGCAAGTTGATGATCTACCAGCGGAGTTTTTGGGATTGGCCATGATCCTCATCACCCAACCAGCCGTATAGCAAAACCAGATGAGAATCCTACCAAACTAGCAAATTACAATGAATCTTTAGATCTGCGAAAGCCATCTCATCAAAGAATCTGACAATTGTGCATGTTGCGTTCATATATCTCCTATTTTATCATAATATTAATATATTACTTCCAAATAATCCCAGAAGCTCCCTCTCTCAACCACTATTATACGGTTTATACCCCCTCAATACGTCAAAGAGTAATGCTACTCACAAAAAAAAAATTACAATTTTTGACATTTGGCATCATGTGATTGGAACCAAAAGAAATATTTAATACATTTTAATCACATACTAACACGTGTCAAAAGTTAAAAAATAAGAGAAGTGCTACACATCCTAAATTATCTTCCTAAAAGCTAATTCTCAAATAATATATCACCATCATATGAGATTTATTATTTTGGGAAGTGAGTCACCAACTCATGAGATGGTAACACATCATTTGGGAATCAACTTTTGGGAAGAAATTTTGAGATGTGTAGCATTTCTCAAAAAAAAATAATCGTGAATATTAATACTATAAACTACATTTTTATCTCACAAATATTTTATAGTGTTGACTGCTACATCAACATTGTAAAATAAAAACATACTTTCTAACATTACTCAAAAATTGAATGTCATTTTTTCAATGCGAAGCATTCACATCCCAATTGCCCAAATAACTTTTTAGCTATAATTTGTTTAGCTGTAGCAAAAAGTACCAAAACGTATGACATCGGGCTCTTCAATTTGGAGAAGCTTTTTGCAAAATCTACATTACTAAATAAATATATTTAGTACTCTAGCACTCTCTAATTTTTTTCAATTGACTTTTGGTACTCGCCAAATGTTGAGAGCAAATGTACAGAAAAGTGAAAGATGAGATAAAATAAAAAATTATATAAAATTATCAAAAACATTTAATAAAGTAGAGAAAATTTTAAAAAGATGAGCAAATTAATGTACATTGATAGGCATTCCCACAACAATCAAGTATAATGGGGTGTAGTATTTAGCATTCCATAAAAGATAAAGGCCTTAGGTGTTTGAAATTGAGTAAAACTACTCTTCATACCCATGTATATACCAATTTCACGTCGGTTAATGTAGTGCATTTTAATTGGCTACCACTTTTTGTATTTTTAAGTGGCTAACATTGGAAGCCCTTTAAAACATGTTACATGAGATGATATAAAATGAGTGTGACAAAAGAGTGAAGAATAATATTACCTTGTAAAAAAAGAATAATATTACTCTTTGAAAGATATATAAAATCATTGGCTAAAATTGAGCATTCTCTTTAAAAGATCTAAAAAACTATTGGCTAAAATTGATAATGCTCAAGTACCACTTAACCTGGCTTTCATTGATACATATAGAATTACAAATAGTCTAGATAATCATCATGTATAGGAGGATAATCATTTACAAGTAGAAACCTATTGTAAGTTATATACTTGGGTATACATTGCATGAGAACTCTTGTCCCTTATCTTTGTGTTTGTTCTCATCTTGTATTGTAGAGTCCTTATCACACCTCTCCTCTTGTATTTGTTCTTGATCACCCTTATCTTGAAGGGTTTGAATTACCGATAAATTAGGTGCTTTAACGCTCTTCACACTCATTAATGACATTCATATCCCTTTATAAAATTAATGTTGTGAAATAGTAATGCTATAAGTCTTCCTAGAGTCCTTTTAGAATTATTCCAAATGTGATGTGGTTTTTAAAATCATCATTAGATCAAAGTTCAATGCCTCACATTTTAAATTCAACGGTAATTTTAAAAAGCACATCACATTTGGTAGGACCGTAGGATGACTCTAGGAGGACTTATAACATTACTCGTTGTGACTCTAGCATTACTCACATGATTTTCACTTGCCATTAAAGGTGTAGACTTCTCATAGTGGCCGTTTTCATCCACCATTACAGTTGTTGTTGCGCCTTTAATTTAATTTGTTATACTTCTGTTGTTGAAAATTTCTAGTGTATTTTTGTTGTTTCTTTTTGTGTTTTGCTAATTTCCTTGCTTTTATGATGGGTTTATTGTCTCACAATTCGTATGCGATTTGATACATTAGAGAAAACTTTTATAGCCAATATTCATACCATTGGTCATCGACGAATCCTATTCCTTAATTAGTGCCTCTTTGGCTATGTATTATCGCTTTGTGTTGCCCTTAAAAAGACCCTATTCATTTATAGTGGTTTTAGATCATTAATGAATTCATTGCCTATTTCCTTTGAATTGAAAAATATCCAGTTAGTTATAGTGGATAGATATTTTTTGTCTTTTCACTTTTTGAGAAGACTTCCATTATAACTAACTAAATATTCTTCAGTTCAAATATCCTAATTCTATTGTTTGTAATCTAAAATAGAGAGTATCCTAATCTTGTTTCTATCCATCAATATTATCTTTATTGTAACCCTTTTTCCCATTATTGACTTTTTTCAAAAAAAAATTAAATAAAAAAAATAAAAAATAAAAAAGAAAGAAAGCTGAAAATCGTATTAGGCCGCAGTTATCTGCCACGTGGACAGAGTTAGAAAACAATTTGGTTTAGGAACGTCGTTGCTTTCGGACTGTTTGACCCGCTCCGAATAGGCTTCGGAATCTTGGTTTGTAAAGGCAGCGAGACTCCCATAAGAAAGGGAAAAAGTTTTCCTAGTTTCTTCTCCGTTTTGAGGCATATATACCAGCAAATCTCAGCCACAATGTCAACCTATTTTCCTGAAGAAATTGTGCTGAATATTCTCACCCTCCTGCCTCCAAAAACCCTACTCCGATTCAGGTGCGTTAGCCGAAGCTGGTGTACTCTCATCGGAAATCCTGATTTCTTTACCCAAAACATCCTTAACCGATCCATTCTCCGATTCTCCGATCGTCCTTCTCCTCTCCTTCTCGCCCAAGCCAATGGAGGATCATACGGTTATTTCAAGAAGGATTTTTACTTCCTCTCTGACCAGACCCTGGAGTGCCAATCTCAAATTATTCTCAATGGAGGAATACTTTTCTTTCGATTTACGCTTGTGGCGTCCTGTAATGGTTTACTCTGTCTTTCCGACTACACTCTCAACACAATCTATCTGTGGAACCCCGCTACGTCAGACACGCCCAAGTCTCTCCCGCTCCACCCGCGCCGGCAGGTTGGCTTACAGCGAGACACCGTCGGATTCGGTTTCGACCGGAGATCCAACGACTTCAAGGTGCTGACGATTAGTCATGTTCGTAGCTGTCGCAACACTTGTTTCTTCTTCAATCATCCAGTTCACTTCCAACCGGAAGTATTTAGCCTGAGCACCGGGACGTGGAGACTGCTTAACCTACGCGTGCCGTTTGAGCAAACTCACCTCCGGCAGCACTTTCAGCCATTTCTAAACTTTCCCACCACTGCGGCGGATGGGATTTTTTTCTGGTGGGAGGTGGCGGATCGAAGCTCTTATAATCATAAATATAAGGAGAAAATTGTTTCCTTCGACTTCAACCACGAGTTGTTCCGAACAACGCCACTCCCGGACGGTGCAGATTTCAGATATTACTCCTGCGTTAATTTCACGGTGCTAAATGGGTCCGTCACCATTATGGGTTTCCCGATTGAGATGATGACAAGCGGAAGCAGCAGGGGATTGGTGATATGGGTTTTGTTTGAATTTGGTGTGAAGGAGTCGTGGACTAAACTCATGAATCTTCGGCTTTCAATAGAAAATCCGGGAAGGCCATTGTTTTTGTGGAAAAACAGAGAGTTGATTATACAGAATGCGAAGGGGCAGCTGATTTTGTACAATCTTTTAACCCACTCAAAGAAGGAAGTTGTTTCAACTCATCGGAACAGCCTACCATTACCGGTTTTTCCTTTACAAGCTTTGCCCTTCAGGTGTTCGAACTCTATGAGGCGGGGAAGGATTGAGTTGGAGTGAAATATTTGAGATCTTTATTAATTATCAATTATAAATAATGATTTGATGTTATCTTTCCTATTATTTTGTACTGTCCACATCTCCTTATAAATTGGAAATTATCAATTGCGTAGAAGAAAAATGTAGTTTTTAAGGCTTTATTCTATGGACACCGTAAAATTTTTAGTCTTCTTTTTTATATTTATTTCACTATTTATTTAAATTTTTGAGTGCTCTCTTAGTGTCCTTCTTGTATCTTCTTCAAAAACAAACTTGCTATACCACTAATTGTCACTGTCAGACTGATCGGATTCTTGGTCATTCAAGGAGCAGGAGTTGCTACTTTCTCATTGATCAAACAGTTTTTCGTAGGGAAAAAAATTATCATGATATATATATATATATATGCATGATATATATATATATATATATATATATATATATATATATATATATATATATATTTTGAATTGGTTCTCATAAAAGGCCAAAGCCAAAATCAAGCATCATCTGGTACAACGCCTTGCATGTAAAACGGGAAGTCATCCCTCCATTCTCTACCCTCCCCATGCATAAACGCGAGCTGAGCTAAATGATGCGCAGCTCCATTAGCTAGTCTGCTAACATATTGAGCTACCCATCCCTGTTGCTTATCAATTTCATCATTTGCGTCATTCACGATTTGCCCATAAGTCGTCCAACAATTCCCTTCTTTATTCAGTGCTTGGACTATTTCCAGCGTATCCCCCTCAAAAACGACTTTTCGAAGTTCCATCCCCCGTGCTAAATTCACCACAGTCCAAGCACACAACATCACCAAAACCTTCCATGCATGGTCACGCACGATAACTCCAACACCCATCTGAGCTTGGTGTTTGTTAATTGAGGCGTCCTAATTAACCTTAACATACCCAACTGGAGGTGTCGTCCAAGTCACGGTTGGGTTGAGGGGAAGAACCACGTCCGTGTTGATGCTTCTCTTCGTAGCATTATGAAAGGCCTCAACCTACTCCTTTGCATGGCGAATCAAAGACGACGGACCTACCATATCACCACCAAACACTATTGAGTTCCTTCTAAACTAGATTTGTCTCGCCACAGTAGCCACGAGCTGCAACTGGTCCTCATCCAATCTGTCCATCAGTTTGGCCATGATATGAATAAAATCAATTTCATCACTAGTGCATTTATGAATCTTAGGATCACACGTCATCTACACATCTTTGGCTGATGAGCAACTCCGCAAGATATGCCCAATAGTTTCGGTTTCCAGGCCACAAATTGGACATAATGGGTCGGAAGAGATATGCTATTTGAACAAAAGCTCCTTTGTGGGCAGGATATTGTTACAGGCTTGCCAAAGGAAAGTTCTAAACACTCTAGCACCTTTGATCTTCTATATTCTTTTCCATATTGCAGCTATTTGTTGAACAGTTGAACAGCTGCCCTCCTCTCTAAGGCTATTCTCCTTCTCCAAGTGGTATGCACTCCGTACAATGTATTCCTCGTGCTTCTTGCCCACCCAGACAAGCTAATCTTTTCATACTGTTGTACTACAGATCATCCGTGCTTCCTCTTCACCAAAAACATTATGTACCAATGACGTGTTCCACCAATTTGTATTCGTGTCAAGCAATTCGCACACCTTAGCTTCCGTCGATAGAATTCTCACCGGGGATTGGACTAGATGTGACCCGGGAGTTGGGAGCCATCGATCATCCCAAATCCTAATTGAAGTACCGTCCCACACTCGCCAAACAAGCCCCTCTTTGAGAAGAGGTTTTACGTTCCAAATACTACGCCAAACATACGACGGCTTCCTTCCTAAATTAGAATCCAAAAACGATCCATTCGGAAAATATTTTTCCCGAAAAATTGTTGCCGCCAATGTGTCAAGTCTTTGTAACAGTCTCCACCCTTGTTTTGCAAGGAGGGCAAGATTAAACATTTCAAGATCTCGGTACCCCAACCCCCCTCTCTCCTTGGCCCTCCCCATTCAACTCCAACGCATCCAAGCAATCCGAGCATCATTCCCCTTATGCCCCTACCAGAACTTGGACATCATAGAACTAATCTCTTTACATAGAGTTTTGGGCAACTGAAACACACTCATCGTATAAGTTGGAATCGCCTGTACCACTGCCTTCAGAAGAACTTCCTTCCCTGCTTGTGAAATGAATTTTTCTTTCTAGCCATTCATTCGATCCCAACTTCTACCTCTTAGCGACGAGAAAGAACTCACTTTTGCTCTACCAATAAGTGCAAGTAGGCCTAGATATTTTTCATATACCTAGTACTAGAGTTAACTCTAGTTGCCGACAGAATGAGCTCCTTAGCTTCTCTCTTTGTATTCTTGCTAAAGAAGATAGACGTCTTCTCCCGATTAAGTTTTTGTCCGGATGCTCTCTCATAAACCTCCAAGGCCTCCTGAATTCTGGCCCACTCCAGGATACTAGCTCTACAAAACAACAAACTATCATCCACAAAGAACAAGTGGTTGATTTTTGTACCTCCCCTTGCAATAGGCAAACCGGTTATTCTCCCTTCTTGCTCCGCCCTTTGCAATAAAGTGCTAAGCCCTTCTGCACATAAAATGAAAAAATAGGGAGACAAAGGATCTCCTTGCCTGATTCCTCTAGAGGGCACAATTTTTCCTTTCTGTTGGCCATTAATCAAAATAGAATAGGAGACAGTGCGAACACACATCATCACTTTATCCACCCAACTTCTCGCAAAACCAATCTTAATCATAATTGCCTCCAAGAAGTCTCACTCAACTCGATCGTAAACCTTACTCATATGAAGCTTGAGTGCCATATACCCTCTTTTTTCCTTTCATCCATACTTCCAAAGAATCTGACAATAATTGTGCATGTAGCATTCATACATCTTCCATTTTATCATAATATTAATATCACTTCCAAATAATCCCAAAAGCTCCCTCTCTCATCTACTATTATACCCCCTCAATACCTCTCTCAACCACCCAAAAAAAAAAAAAAAATTACTTCAAAAAAAAAATTACAATTTTTGACACTTGTCATCATGTGATTAGAACCAAAAGTAATATTTAATACCTTTCAATCATATGTTGACACGTGTCAAAAGTTAAAAAATAATAATTATGAGTAACTACATTTATATCTCACAATTATTCTATAATGTTGATGTGACAGTTCCAACCAATTCTTAGATCAATCTTTGTTAAAAAAAATAATTCAAGAGCTTATTAAGACTGCTACATCCACATTGTAAAATAAAAACATACTTTCTAGCATTACTAAAAAATTGTATGTCATTTTTCAATGCGAAAACAGCCTCACTTTTGAGCATTCACATCCCAATAGTCAAAATAACTTTTTAGCTATAATTTGGTTAGCTGTAGCGAAAAAATTATCAAAAACATTTAATAAAGTAGAGAAAATTTTAAAAAGATGAGCAAAAGTATATTGATAGGCATTGGCACAATAATCCATGGTAGAATGGGCATGTAATATTTAGCATTTCTTAAACGATAAAGACCTTAGGTATTTGAAATTGAGTTACTCCTCACACCCATGTATATACCAATTTAACGTTGGTTAATGTAGTGCATTTTAATTGGCTACTACTTTTTGCTTTTTGAAGCGGCTAACATTGGAAACCATTTAAAACACATCACATGAGATGATATAAAATGAGTGTGATAAAAGAGTGTGAAGAATAACATTATCTTGTAAAAAAAGAATAATACTACTCTTTAAGAGATGTATAAAACTATTGGCTAAAATTGAGCATTCTCTTTAAAAGATCTATAAAATATAATGAGAAAATTGTTTTCTTCGACTTCAACCACGAGTTGTTCCGAACAACACCACTCCCGGACGGTGCAGATTCCACATATTACTCTTGCTTTGATTTCACGGTGCTAAATGGGTCCCTCACCATTATGGGTTTCCCGTTTGAGATGATGAGAAGCAGAAGCAACCGTGGATTGGTGATATGGGTTTTGTTTGAACTTGGTGCGAAGGAGTCGTGGACTAAACTCATGAATCTTCGGCTCTCAATAGAAAATCCGGGAATTAAGGCCGTTGAGTTTGTGGAAAAACATAGAGTTGATTATACAGAATGCGAAGGGGCAGCTGATATTGTACAATCTTTTAACCCACACAAAGAAGGAAGTTGTTTCAACTCATCGGAACACCCTACCATTACCGGTTTTTCCTTTAAAAGGTTTTCCCTACACGAGTTCGAACTCGAGTGGAATATTTGAGATCTTTATTAATTATCAATTATAAATACAGATTTGATTTTATCTTTCCTATTATTTTGTATTTTCGACATCTCCTTATAAATAGGAGATGTCAATCTTGAGTGATATAAAGAGTTTACTCTCAGTTCATATCCCTCAAGATTTTCCTCTCATTTCTTGACAGATTTCAAGAGACATGAAATTGTCGGAAATCCCCAATCACTAGGGATACGGATCCAAAGCAAACATTTTCATATCACTCAAGATTTTCTTCTCTTGAGAGGATAAGAACAAATATTGCTAGTTTTGTTCTCTCCATTCCTATGGGATCCAGATTCACCATATCTGCTAAGATACAATGGTGTAGTACTTTTTTTTCTTCTAATGATTGAGAAACCCGGAGGCATGGTCACTTCGTATAGCCATTCTTGAAGGGCAAACCCTGAACCCGTATAAGGCGCCCCCCACATGGATCAAGTAAGACTTGGCTTCGACGTGCTTGTGGCCTCAAAAAATTATTTGTACTTAAGGGATTCGAACTTTAAACCTAATAATGATGAGGATGTTACCAACTACCAAATCCAAGACTTTTACCACTTGAGACAACCTTTGGGGTTAAGAATGTAGTATTTAGCCTTACTCAATGGCTACTTGGCACCGCCACATTAGCAAGGTGATATATATAGTACGTAGAGGGATAAAAGTGTACCCACCATATATTTAGTTATCTTTTAATTTTCGAATATCATGAAGATAACACAAACATATATGTTGCTGCATGCAAATTGAATCTCTACAGCTGAACTTGTAAACAAAGCCAACTCCCACTTCCCTGCAAAAATCTCAACAAAAAGCTGAAGCACATCCAGATATCAACCACCTGAGATTACCCATAGCAATAGTTATTTTTATCTCTTTTACTTGTTATCTCAATCCAATTCTTTCTAGTTCATTTAAACAGGAGAATATTCAGTTAATTATATGAATGAAATATAAGAATAAAAGCTTTCACCACTTGAGTTAACCCTTTGGAATCGATAATATAGTATTTAGTCTTACTCAAAGGTTAATTGACACCACCATATCAACAGCAAGATAATATAATATAAGAATAAAAGTGACCCCTAACCCTTTGGAATCGGTAATATAGTATTTAGTCTTACTCAAAGGTTAATTGACACCACCATATCAACAGCAAGATAATATAATATAAGAATAAAAGTGACCCCGCCTAATCAGCAGGGTAACTGCCAACCAATTTTAATTCTGTTATCTTTTTATTTTCGAATATCATGAAGATAACACAAATATATATGTTGTTGCAAATTGAATCTCTACAGCTGGACTTGTAAACAAAGCCAACTCCTACTTCCCTGCAAAATCTCAACAAACAAGCTGAACACATCCAGATATCAACCACCTGAGAATAGCCATAGCAATAGTTATCTTTATCTCTTTTACTTGTTATCCCAATTCGAACAAAATCTTTTCTAGTTCATTTAAATTGGAGAATATCTAATTCAGTTAATTATATGTAAGGAGTATTTTTGACTTTTCAATTTTTTATGAGGCAAAAATACCTATTCCCTTCCAATAAGCATGCTATATAAGTAGAAAGGCATAGTTGGTGTATCATTATTCTTGAGTTTCTCATTGTTTTTGTGTTTCTTGCTTTTCATTTTTTGTTCAAATCTTTGCAAGTAGAAACAAAAGGTCAACCATGCTATCTTTGGTGAAGGGATACACCATACTATATGTGGTGGTCACTACGGTTTGGATGACACTAACTGACTGGCTCTCTTTCTGTATTTTAGTAGCTGATGATCTTGCTGGAAGAGATGTTTGATTCATGATCCCTAGCTAAGTTCTTTTTTTTTTTGGTAGGGTGGAGGGGCACAAAGGTCAAAAGACGATTAAGATCGTTGAGAGGACTAGAAAAATGCGAATCATGATACTTCACATTTCATGATCCAAATTAGATTTCATAGATATAATAGTGCATTCACTAGTTATTGTAGTAGAATTTACTGTAATTTTAAGATTGTCGCTATGGTATTCCCGTTTTATAAATTTGTTTTTTTAGAATTTGAATAAGAAATTCATTTGTTAATACTTTTTAGATTGTGCTTTTTTGTTTGAAAAAGTGTTCTAATGCCACATAAATATGAAAATAATTTTGAGTGTTTTGGATTACTTGTTAATGCTTTATTTTTCCAGAGAAAACAAAAGGAAAAAGAAAAAGTGTTATAAAACAAAGCCTTCTTTTTATTAGTCCTTTTCTTTGCCTATCTTTTTTGTTCCTTTTTTCTTGTTTTAATACTAAGACCAAATGCTTTCCTAACGTTGCTCTCCATTGTTACCTAACAAATTTGGGTCCAACGGATTCGAGCCTAATTATCAAAGTAGCCATAAAATTTGAAAACTCCTTAAGACGAGTAATATTAGGGATCATTATTACTTTCAGGATGCATCCGATGTGCAGCTTTTGAGACAACAAAACTCAATTATGACACAACCTACTTATAATTAGGTTTAAAGTACAAGGTCAGTATGTCAAGTCTAATTCACGTCGACCATAGCTACCAAAAAATTATATTTACTTGTCAAATTTTGTTGTTAATTTTTTAACCCAAATGGCACCACGTGACACATGGATTGCATATGCATTTGTAAGAAAATTGTATTATAAGTTGTAGTACGTCAAGCATTTTTCATCATCCCAAATCGAAGATAGAAGTGACTAAGATAAGTGATAAAATTAGAGAAGATACAAGAATATTTAGCATCATAACTTTTCTTTAGTTAGAAGGCAATATTTAACTTATACGTTGACTTTCATACTTTAGATATGGCCATGATCATGGAAAAGTTAAATATTGTTTGCTGTAACAACAGTTAGAACCCTAAAACTAGCCAGTATAATGATCTTATAGCTACAGCAGAATGTTGCAAATCATCATTAGCATGATCAGAAAAATTACAGCAAGTTGATGAGCTACCAGCGGAGTTTTTGGGATTGGCCATGATCCTCATCACCCAACCAGCCGTATAGCAAAACCAGATCAGAATCCTACCAAACTAGCAAATTACAATGAATCTTTAGATCTGCGAAAGCCATCTCATCAAAGAATCTGACAATTGTGCATGTAGCATTCATATATCTCCTATTTTATCATAATATTAATGTTACTTCCAATTAATCCCACGTGTGCGTGTGCGTACGTGTGTTTATTGCCCAATGATGGACAACTCAAAATACTTCCAATTAATCCCAAAAGCTCCCTCTCTCAACCGCTATTATACCCCTCAATACGTCAAAGGGTAATGCTACTCACAAAAAAAAAAAAAAAAAAAAAAAATTACAATTTTTGACATTTGGCATCATGTGATTGGAACCAAAAGAAATATTTAATACATTTTAATCACATACTGACACGTGTCATAAGTTAAAAAATAAGAGAAGTACTACACATCCTAAATTTTCTTCCCAAAAGCTCGTTCTCAAATGATGTATCACTATCTTATGAGATTTATTATTTTGGGAAGTGAGTCACCAACTCATGAGATGGTAACACATCATTTGAGAATCAACTTTTGGGAAGAAATTTTGGGATATGTAGCATTTATCAAAAAATAATAATCGTGAGTATTAATGCTATAAACTACATTTTTATTTCACAAATATTTTATAATATTGACGTGACAATTTCAACTAATTCTTAAATCAATCTTTGTTAAAAAAAATCATTCAAGAGCTTGTTGGGACTACTACATCAACATTGTAGAATAAAAACATACTTTCTAACATTACTCAAAAATTCTATGTCATTTTTCAATGCGAAAACAACCTTACTTATGAGCATTCACATCCCAATAGCCAAAATAACTTTTTAGTTATAATTTGGTTAGCTGTAGCAAAAAATACCAAAACTTATCAGATCGGGCTCTTCAATTTGAAGAAGGTTTTAGCAAAATCTTCCTTACTCAGTAAATATATTTAGTACTCTAGCACTCTCTAATTTTTTTTCATTTGACTTTTGGTGCTCGCCAAATGTTGAGAGCAAATGTACAGAAAAGTGAAAGATGAGATAAAATAAAAATAAAATAAAAAATTATATAAAATGATTAAAAACATTTAATAAAGTAGAGAAAATTTTAAAAAATGAGCAAATTAATGTACACTGGTAGGCATTGCCACAACAATCCAATATAATGGGGTGTAGTATTTAGCATTCCATAAAAGATAAAAGTCTTAGGTGTTTGAAGTTGAGTAAAACTACTCTTCACACCCATGTATATACCAATTTCACGTCGGTTAATATAGTGCATTTTAATTGGCTACCTTTTTTTAAGAGGCTAACATTGAAAGCCATTTAAAACAGTCACATGAGATGATATAAAATGAGTGTGACAGAAAAGTAAATAATAACATTACCTTGTAAAAAAAGAATAATACTACTCTTTAAAAGATCTATAAAATTATTGGCTAAAATTGAGCATTCTCTTTAAAAGATCTATAAAACTATTGGCTAAAATTGATAATGCTTAAGTACCACTTAACCTGGCTTTCATTGATACATTTAGAATTACAAATAGTCTAGATAATCATGTATAGGAGGATAATCATTTACAAGTAGAAACCTATTGTAAGTTATATACTTGGATATACATTGCATGAGAACTCTTGTCCCTTATCTCTGTGTTTGTTCTCATCTTGTATTGTAGAGTCCTTATCACACCTCTCCTCTTGTATTTGTTCTTGATCACCCTTATCTTGAAGGGTTTGAATTAACGATAAATTAGGTGCTTTAACGCTCTTCACACTCATTTATGACATTCATATCCCTTTATAAAATTAATGTTGTGAAAGAGTAATGCTATAAGTCTTTCTAGAGTCATCTTAGAGTCATTCCAAATGTGATGTGGCTTTTAAAATCATCATTAGATCAAAGTTTAATGCTTTGCATCTCAAATTCAACGGTAATTTTAAAAGGCACATCGCATTTGGTAGGACCGTAGGATGATTCTAAGAAGACTTATAACATTACTGGTTGTAACTTTAGCATTACTCACATGATTTTCACTTGCGATTAAAGGTGTAGACTTCTCATAGTGGCCGACTTCATCCACCATTACAGTTGTTGTTGCGCCTTTAATTTAATTTGTTATACTTCTATTGTTGAAAATTTCTAGTGTATTTTTGTTGTTTCTTTTTGTGTTTTGCTAATTTCCTTGTTTTTATGATGGGTTTATTGTCTCACAACTCGTATGCGATTTGATATATTAGAGAAAACTTTTATAGCTAGCTAGCATTCATAATATTTCTCGTCGACAAATCCTGTTCCTTAGTGCCTCTTTGGCTATATGCTATCACTTTGTGTTGCCCTTAGAAAGACCCTAATCATTTATAGTGGTTTCAGATCATTAAAGAATTCATTGCCTATTTCTTTTGAATTGAAAAATATCTAGTTAGTTATAGTAGATATATATTTTTTTATCTTTTCACTTTTTGAGATAACCTCCATTATAACTAACTAAATATTTTTCAGTTCAAATATTCTAATTCTATTGTTTGTACGCTAAAATAGAGGGTATCCTAATCTTGTTTCTGTCCATCAATATTATCTTTATTGTAACTCTTTTTCCCATTATTGACTTTTTTAAAAAAAAAATTAAAAAAAGCTGAAAATCGTATTAGGCCGCAGTTATATGCCACGTGGACAGAGTTAGAAAACAATTTGGTTTAGGAACGTCGTTGCTTTCGGACTGTTTGACCCGCTCCGAATAGGCTTCGGAATCTGGGCTTGTAAAGGCAGCGAGACTCCTATAAGAAGGGACAAAGTTTTCCTAGTTTCTTCTCTGTTTTGAGGCATACCAGCAAATCTCAGCCACAATGTCAACCTATTTGCCTGAAGAAATTGTGCTGAATATTCTCACCCTCCTGCCCCCAAAAACCCTACTCCAATTCAGATGTGTTCGCCGAAGCTGGTGTACTCTAATCGGAAATCCTGATTTCTTTACCCAAAACATCCTTAATCGATCCATTCTCCGATTCTCCGATCGTCCTTCTCCTCTCCTTCTCGCCCAAGCCAATGGAGGACCATACGATTATTTCAAGAAGGATTTTTACTTCCTCTCTGACCAAACCCTGGAGTGCCAATCTCAAATTATTCTCGATAGAGGACTTTTTTGTCGATTTACGCTTGTGGCGTCCTGTAATGGTTTACTCTGTCTTTCCGACTACACGCCCAAAACAATCTATCTGTGGAACCCCGCTACGTCAGACACTCCCAAGTCTCTCCCGCTCCACCCTCTCCGGCAGGTTGGCTTACAGCAAGACACCGTCGGATTCGGTTTCGACCGGAGATCCAACGACTTCAAGGTGCTGACAATTAGTCATGTTCGTAGCTGTCGCAAAACTTGTTTCTTCTTCAATCATCCAGTTCACTTCCAACCGGAAGTATTTAGCCTGAGCACCGGGACGTGGAGACTGCTTGACCTACGCGTGCCGTTTGAGCAAACTCACCTCCGGCGGCACTTTCAGCCATTTCTAAACTTTCCCACCACTGCGGCGGATGGGATTTTTTTCTGGTGGGAAGTGGCAGATCGAAGCGCTTATAATCATAAATATAATGAGAAAATTGTTGCCTTCGACTTCAACCACGAGTTGTTCCGAACAACGCCACTCCCAGACGGTGCAGATTCCACATATTACTCCTGCTTTAATTTCACGGTGCTAAATGGGTCCCTCACCATTATGGGTTTCCCGTCTGAGATGATGAGAAGCAGAAGCAGTGGATTGGTGATATGGGTTTTGTTTGAATTTGGTGTGAAGGAGTCGTGGACTAAACTCATGAATCTTCGGCTCTCAATAGAAAATCCGGGAAGGCCATTGTGTTTGTGGAAAAACAGGGAGTTGATTATACAGAATGCGAAGGGGCAGCTGATTTTGTACAATCTTTTAACCCACTCAAAGAAGGAAGTTGTTTCTACTCATCGGAACAGCCTACCATTACCGGTTTTTCCTTTACAAGCTTTGCCCTTCAGGTGTTCGAACTCGATGAGGCGGGGAAGCATTGAGTTGGAGTGAAATATTTGAGATCTTTATTAATTATCAATTATAAATAATGATTTGATTTTATCTTTCCTATTATTTTGCACTTTTCACATCTCCTTATAAATTGGAAATTATCAATTGCGGAAAAGAAAAATGTAATTTTTAAAGCTTTATTCTATGGACACTGTAAAACTTTTTGTCTTCTTTTTGTATTTATTTTACTATTTATTATTATTATTTTTTTTGTGCTCTCTTAGCGTCCTTGTATCTTCTTCGGAAACAAACTTGCTATACCACTAATTGTCACTGCCAGACCAATCTGATTCTTGGTCATTCAAGAAGCAGGAGTTGCTACTTTCTCATTGATCAAACAGTTTTTTGTAGGAAAAAAAATTATCATGATATATATATTTTGAATTGGTTCTCTTAAAAGGCCAAAGCCAAAATCAAGCATCATCTGGTACAACGCCTTGCACGTAAAACGGGAAGTCATCCCTCCATTCTCTACCCTCCCCATGCATAAACGCAAGCTAAGCTAAATGATGCGCAGCTCCGTTAGCTAGTCTGCTAACATATTAAACTACCCATCCCTGTTGCTTATCAATTTCATCCTTTGCGTCATTCACGGTTTGCCCATAAGTCGTCCAACAATTGCCCTCTTTATTCAGTGCTTGGACTATTTCCAGCGTATCCCCCTCAAAAACGACATTTCGAAGTTCCATCCGCCGTGCTAAATTCACCACAGTCCAAGCACACAACATCGCCAAAACCTTCCATGCATGGTCACGCACGATAACTCCAACACCCATCTGAGCTTGGTGTTTGTTAATTGAGGCGTCCCAATTAACCTTAACATACCCAACTGGAGGTGTCGTCCAAGTCACGGTTGGGTTGAGGGGAAGAACCACGTCCGTGTTGATGCTTCTCTTCGTAGCATTATGAAAGGCCGCAACCTGCTCCTTTGCATGGCGAATCAAAGACGACGGACCTACCATATCACCACCAAACACTATTGAGTTCCTTCTAAATTAACTAGATTTGTCTCGCCACAATAGCCACGAGCTGCAACTGGTCCTCATCTAATCTGTCCATTAGTTTGGCCATGATACGAATAAAATCAATTTCATCACTAGTGCATTTATGAATCTTGGGATCACACTTCATCTACACATCTTTGGCTGACGAGCAACTCCACAAGATATGCCCAATAGTTTCGGTTTCCAGGCCACAAATCGGACATAGTGGGTCAGAAGAGATATGCTGTTCGAACAAAAGCTCCTTTGTGGGCAGGATATTGTTACAGGCTTGCCAAAGGAAAGTTCTAACCACTCTAGCACCTTTGATCTTCCATATTCTTTTCCATATTGCAGCTATTTGTTGAACAGTTGAACAGCTGCCCTCCTCTCTAAGGCTATTCTCCTTCTCCAAGTGGTATGCACTCCGTACAACGTATTCCTCGTGCTTCTTGCCCACCCAGACAAGCTAATCTTTTCATACTGTTGTACTACAGATCATCCGTGCTTCCTCCTCACCAAAAACATTATGTACCAATGACATGTTCCACCAATTTGTATTCGTGTCAAGCAATTCGCACACCTTAGCTTCCGTCCATAGAATTCTCACCGAGGATTGGACTAGATGTGACCCGGGAGTTGGGAGCCATCGATCATCCCAAATCCTAATTGAAGTATCGTCCCCCACTCGCCAAACAAGCCCCTCTTTGAGAAGAGGTTTTGCGTTCCAAATACTACGCCAAACATACGATGGCTTCCTTCCTAAATTAGAATCCAAAAACGATCCATTCGGAAAATATTTTTCCCGAAAAATTGTTGCCGCCAATGTGTCAGGTCTTTGTAACAGTCTCCACCCTTGTTTTGCAAGGAGGGCAAGATTAAACATTTCAAGATCTCGGTACCCCAACCCCCCTCTCTCCTTGGCCCTCCCCATTCAACTCCAACTCATCCAAACAATCCGAGCATCATTCCCCTTATGCCTCCACCAGAACTTGGACATCATAGAACTAATCTCTTTACATAGAGTTTTGGGCACATCGTATAAGTTGGAATCGCCTGTACCACTTCCTTCAGAAGAACTTCCTTCCCTGCTTGTGAAAGGAATTTTTCTTTCTAGCCATTCATTCAATCCCAAATTCTACCTTTTAGCGACGAGAAAGAACTCACTTTTGCTCTACCAATAAGTGCAAGTAGGCCTAGATATTTTTCATACCTAGTAGTAGAGTTAACTCTAGCTACCGACAGAATGAGCTACTTAGCTTCTCTCTTTGTATTCTTGCTAAAGAAGATGGATGTCTTCTCCCGATTAAGTTTTTGTCCGGATGCTCTCTCATAAACCTCCAAGGCCTCCTGAATTCTGGCCCACTCTAGGATACTAGCTCTACAAAACAACAAACTATCATCCACAAAGAACAAGTGGTTGATTTTTGTACCTCCCATTGCAATAGGCAAACCGGTTATTCTCCTTCTTGCTCTGCGCAATAAAGTGCTAAGCCCTTCTGCACATAAAATGAAAAAATAGGGAGACAAAGGTTCTCCTTGTCTGATTCCCCTAAAGGGCACAATTTTTCCATTCGGTTGGCCATTAATCAAAATAGAATAGGAGAGAGTAGTGCGAACACACATCATCACTTTATCCACCAAACTTCTCGCAAAACCAATCTTAATCATAATTGCCTCCAAGAAGTCCCACTCAACTCGATCGTAAACCTTGCTCATATCAAGCTTGAGTGCCATATACCCCTTTTTTTCCTTTCATCCGTACTTCCAAAGAATATGACAATAATTGTGAATGCTACATTAATATCACTTCCAAATAATCCCAAAAGCTCCCTCTCTCAACCACTATTATACCCCCTCAATACCTCTCTCAACCACCCAAAAAAAAAAAAAAATTACAATTTTGACACTTGTCATCATGTGATTGGAACCAAAAGTAATATTTAATACTTTTCAATCATATGTTGACACGTGTCAAAAGTTAAAAAATAATAATTATGAGTAACTACATTTATATCTCACAATTATTTTATAATGTTGACGTGACAGTTCCAACCAATTCTTAGATCAATCTTTGTTAAAAAAATAATTCAAGAGCTTATTGAGACTGCTACATCCACATTGTAAAATAAAAACATACTTTCTAGCATTACTAAAAAATTGTATGTCATTTTTCAATGTGAAAACAACCTCACTTTTGAGCATTCGCATGAATCACATCCCAATAGTCAAAATAACTTTTTAGCTATAATTTGGTTAGCTGTAGCAAAAAAATTATCAAAAATTATCAAAAACATTTAATAAAGTAGAGAAATTTTTAAAAAGATGAGCAAATGTATATTGATAGGCATTGGCACAATAATCCATGGTAGAATGGGGATGTAATATTTAGCATTTCTTAAACGATAAAGACATTAGGTATTTGAAATTAAGTTACTCTTCACACTCATGCATATACCAACTTAATGTTGGTTAATGTAGTACATTTTAATTGGCTACCACTTTTTGCTTTTTGAAGTGGCTAACATTGGAAGCCATTTAAAACACATCACATGAAACGATATAAAATGAGTGTGATAAAAGAGTGTGAAGAATAGCATTACCTTGTAAAAAAAGAATAATACTACTCTAGACTTTAAGAGATGTATAAAGCTATTGGCTAAAATTGAGCATTCTCTTTAAAAGATCTATAAAATATAATGAAAAAATTGTTTCCTTCGACTTCAACCACGAGTTGTTTCCCGGACGGTATTAAATGGGTCCTTCACCATTATGGGTTTCCCGTTTGAGATGATGAGAAGCAGAAGCAACCGTGGATTGGCGATATGGGTTTTGTTCGAATTTGGTGTGAACGAGTCGTGGACTAAACTCAATGAATCTTCGGCTCTCAATAGAAAATCCGGGAAGGCCGTTGAGTTTGTGGAAAAACAGAGAGTTGATTATACAGAATGCGAAGGGGCAGCTGATATTGTACAATCTTTTAACCCACACAAAGAAGGAAGTTGTTTCAACTCATCGGAACACCCTACCATTACCGGTTTTTCCTTTAAAAGGTTTTCCCTACACGAGTTCCAACTCGAGTGGAATATTTGAGATCTTTATTAATTATCAATTATAAATACAGATTTGATTTTATCTTTCCTATTATTTTGTATTTTCGACATCTCCTTATAAATAGGAGATGTCAATATATAAAGAGTTTACTCTCAGTTCATATCCCTCAAGATTTTCCTCTCATTTCTTGACAGATTTCAAGAGACATGAAATTGTCAGAAATCCCCAATCACTAGGGATACGGATCCAAAGCAAACATTTTCATATCACTCAAGATTTTCATCTCTTGAGAGGATAAGAACAAATATTGCTAGTTTTGTTCTCTCCATTCCTATGGGATCCGGATTCACCATATCTGCTAAGATACAATGGTGTAGTACTTTTTTTTCTTCTAATGATTGAGAAACCCGGAGGCATGGTCACTTCGTATATCCATTCTTGAAGGGCAAACCTTGAACCCGTATAAGGCGCCCCCCACATGGATCAAGTAAGACTTGGCTTCGACATGCTTGTGGCCTCAAAAAATTATTTGTACTTAAGGGATTCGAACTTAAACCTAATAATAATGAGGATGTTACCAACTACCAAATCCAAGACTTTTACCACTTGAGACAACCTTTGGGGTTAAGAATGTAGTATTTAGCCTTACTCAATGGCTAATTGGCACCGCCACATTAGCAAGGTGATATATATAGTACGTAGAGGGATAAAAGTGTACCCACCACATATTCAGTTATCTTTTAATTTTCGAATATCATGAAGATAACACAAACATATATGTTGATGCATGCAAATTGAATCTCTACAGCTGGACTTGTAAACAAAGCCAACTCCCACTTCCCTGCAAAAATCTCAACAAAAAGCTGAAGCACATCCAGATATCAACCACCTGAGATTAGCCGTAGCAATAGTTATCTTTATCTCTTTTACTTGTTATCTCAATCCAATTCTTTCTAGTTCATTTAAACAGGAGAATATTCAATTAATTATATGAAGGGGTATTTTTGTCTTTTTATGAGACAAAAATGCCTATTCCCTCCCAATAAGCATGCTATATAAGTAGAAAGGCATAGTTGGTGTCATTATTCTTGAGTTTCTCTCGCAAAGAAACAAAAGAAAAGAAAGCTGAAAATCTTACTAGGCCGCAGTTATCTGCCACGTGGACAGAGTTAGAAAACCATTTGGTTTAGGAATTTCGTTGTTTTGCACTCCGAATAGGCTTCGTAATCTGGGTTTGTAAGGCGGCGAGACTCCTATAAGAAGGGACGAAGTTTTCCTAGTTTCTTCTCCCTTTTGAGCCATACCAGCAAATCTCAGCCACAATGTCAACCTATCTGCCTGAAGAAATTGTGCTAAATATTCTCACCCTCCTGCCCCCAAAAACCCTACTCCGATTCAGGTGCGTTTGCCGAAGCTGGCGTACTACTCTCATCGGAAATCCTGATTTCTTTACCCAAAACATCCTTAACCAATCCATTCTCCGATTCTCCGATCGTCCTTCTCCTCTCCTTCTCGACGAAGCCGACAATGGAGGATCAAACGATTATTTCAAGAAGGATTTTTACTTCCTCTCTGACCAGACCCTGGAGTGCCAATCTCAAATTATTCTCAAGGGAAGACCTCTCTTTCGATTTACGCTTGTGGCGTCCTGTAATGGTTTACTCTGTCTTTCCGACGACATTCTCCACATAATCTATCTGTGGAACCCCGCCACGTCAAACACTCCCAGGTGTCTCCCGCTCAACCCGCGCCACCCGCGCCGGCAGATTGGTATGTTACTGATTCCCTCTGACTTACAGCAGGACACCGTCGGATTCGGTTTCGACCGGAGATCCAACGACTTCAAGGTGCTGACGATTAGTCATGTTCGTAGACGTATTGGCTACAACACTTGTTACTTCAACCATCCAGTTCACTTCCAACCGGAAGTATATAGCCTGAGCACCGGGACGTGGAGACTGCTTGACCTACGCGTGCCGTTTGAGCAAACTCAACTCCGGCGGCTTCAGCCCTTTCTAAACTTTCCCACCACTGCGGCGGATGGGATTTTTTTCTGGTGGGCGGTGGTAAATCGTCGCTCTCATAATCATAAAGATAATGAGAAAATTGTTGCCTTCGACTTCAATCACGAGTTGTTCCGAACAACGCCGCTCCCGGACGGTGCAGATTCCACATATTACTCCTACTTTGATTGTACGGTGCTAAATGGGTCTCTCACCATTATGGGTTTCCGAAGCAGTGGATTGGTGATAAGGGTTTTGTTTGAATTTGGTGTGAAGGAGTCGTGGACTAAACTCATGAATCTTCGGCTCTCAATAGAAAATCCGGGAAGGCCATTGGGTTTGTGGAAAAACAGAGAGTTGATTATACAGAATGCGAAGGGGCAGCTGATTTTGTACAATCTTTTTACCCACACAGAGAAGGAACTTGTTTCAACTCATCGGAACAGCCCACCAGTACCGGTTTTTCCTTTACAAGCTTTTCCCTAAACGGGTTCGAACTCGATGAGGCGGGGAAGGATTGAGTTGAAGTGGAATATTTGAGATCTTCATTAATTATCAATTATAAATACAGATTTGATTTTATTTGATCTTTCTTATTATTTTGTATTTTCGACGTCTCCTTAAATAGGAAATTATCAATTGCATAAAAAGAAAAATATAGTCTTTTAAGGCTTTATTCTATGGATCCCTTCTAGTGTCTTTTTAGTCCTAATATTATTTTCTGAAAAAAAAAAAAGAAAAAAAAAAAAAGAAAATAACACTTATTTTTCTCTTGTTTTTTAAAAATAATATCTACTTAGGACTAGAAGGACACTGGAAATCCCTCCGGGCATGGCCTTTTCGTATAGCCATTCTTTAAGGGCAAACTCTGGACTGGTACAAGGTGCCCCCAACACATATCGAGTAAGACTTGGCTTCGACGTGCATGTGGCCCCAATGAATTATTTGTTGGAAATAATTTTAGATGGTGCACAAATTCTCATTGATATAAAATAATTACAATATGAATATTAACAATAAAATAAATAAAATACAAGAGATGAAAATAGAGTATGGAAATATCTCACAATGCTATAGAATCACGCAAGAGCGTTGTCCTTAAAGGTTGATTCGTGCCTCCCGGAGTGTATAACTCGGTGCGATCGGATCCTTTGACACGCAACCTCCCAGGATTAGACTATAGCGTCTAACTTCGTTAAGGACGCACTTCCAATAACGAAGTGTAATAGAACAACCCAATTGTCAAAGTGGATGAGGGACTTTAGAATATTATTTGTAGGAAAAACAAATAATATAGCATATGGCTTTATGTCAAGAAACAAGTGTTTTACAACACTATACTTATTTGAAAGAAAAGAAAGTGATTTTTCCTATATATCCTTATTAGAGCTCAACATATATATATATATATATATATATATATATATATGTATATATATATATAAGTGCTGGAAAGTTTCTTTTTTAATGTCATAAAGAAGTCTAATGACAAACGGTCATAACATAAAAAAACTCCCAAAAAGTTGTTATAAAATACAATAATACTTATTAACTCTAAACGGTCATATATATATATATATATATATATATATATATATATATATATATATAAAAGCTTATGACAGTACGTTGAAGACTTATGAAATAGCTAGTCAATAATAACAAAATTAAAACCTTTGTAAATAAAACTTTAATGATTTAAACGGTTAAAAAATAATAATGGCTTTGTAAAGTTTTAATAACAAAACAACTGAAAAATAATATTTGTAACACATATATTACAACAATCCCCCACATATTACAAACATTAAAATAGAAGGAGATTGAAAGCATGCATCGATGTGGTACCCGAAGGTTTTAACCGCACCTAAGATAAATAAGTAGGAACTTAATGAATCGTGGTAGAGTTAAACTCTTTTAACCAAATCCACAAGTTAAACAAACTTATCATCCACATAACTTTCTCCAAAAACAAAAAATTAAATCAAATCAAATAAACCAAAAGTCAAATCAAATCAAATAAAGAAAATTGGGTTGTTCTATAGCGGGTTGGCGCCTTATACAGGCCATGCGCCTCTGGGCTTCATGAGTGCTCTAGAGACTTGCCAAAGTCTCATAGGAGGCGGCACCACCTCCACACTCACATAGGTGGTGTCCATCAAGAATGTGTGCAGAGAACATCTCATCCCAACAAGTAGGGACTATGGACCCATTAAGAGTTTTAAACTCATCCTTACTCACTCTGCATCTTTTGTTATTACACCATAAAATGGCTTTCATGAGCGCTCTAGAGACCTACCCAAGTCTCATAGGAGATAGCACCTCCACACTCATATAGGTGGTATCCATCAAGAGTGTGTGCAGGGAACACCCCATCCCAACAGGCAGGGACTATGGATCCATTAAGAGCTTTAAGCTCATCCTTAATCACTCTGCATCTTGTACTGTCTTACACCATAGGGATGGACTCATAACTAATCTTTTCAACAAGATAGTT
The DNA here is from genome assembly GCF_965113065.1 of Corylus avellana. Classification (NCBI taxonomy): domain Eukaryota; kingdom Viridiplantae; phylum Streptophyta; class Magnoliopsida; order Fagales; family Betulaceae; genus Corylus; species Corylus avellana. The sequence goes on from NC_142491.1 coordinate 6,444,162, forward strand.
AATAAACATAAATTGACAGTACCATACCTCATTTCACTTGTGACTTCGTTTCCCATTAAACCTCATTCATGGGATTTCCAATCACAGAGGTTGGGTATCAATCACAGTGTCATGATTTGGGTATCAGTCCTATCCCCCTCGATGCTTCTCTCACTAGCGTTCTTGCTAGTGGCTTGGTCAAAGAATCTGTAGAATTCTTTTATGACCTCACAAAGTCCATGGACATATACCGGTCTCAATAAGCTGCCTCACAATATTGTGCACTTTCTTATTATAAATTATTTGCTCGAGCTTTGGCAGCCTGAAAATCACAATAAACACATAGGAGGAACTGTGTTAGCTTATAAAGACAAATAAATTAACCAATAGGTTCTTAGCCATTCATCTTCAGTTCCTGCCTTTTCCAAGGCAATTAACTCTGACTTCATAGTAAACCTTGCTAAGCAATTCTTTTTTAAGGACTTCCAAGAGATAACTCTCTTAGCCAGAGTAAACACATAACCACTAGTAGGCTTTGCTTATCTAAATTAAAAATCCAGTTAGCATTACAATATCCTTTCAATATAACAGGATAATCACAACATGACAAACCAAAATTAATTGTGCCTTTAAAGTTTCTCAACAATTTAGAGATAGCATCTCAATGCTCAATACCATGATTATGAGTATATCTACTCAATCTACTAATAATATATGTAATATATATCAAGGCATATACAGTTTGTCAAAACATCAAGCTATTAATGATTTGTGCATATTTTTCTTGCAAAACACAATCACCGTGATTCTTAACCAAATATATTTTTGAATCATATGATGGAAACATAGGTGGATAATCAAAGTGCTCAATCTTTTAAGCATCTTTCAAGCATAATATATCTGAGATAAAATAATGTAATAATTATCTCTAATAACCGTAATGTCCAACATGACATTCGTTTTACCTATATCTTACATATCAAAATTAGATGCAAGAAATCTTTTAAGTTCATGCACAACATCAATGTTACTTCACAAAATAAGCAAGTTATGAATATAAACAAATAATGACACATTCATTATTGTAAAGCTTGTTATGCATTTACTTGCATCATTAATCAAATATAAATTAAACAATATCACCTTGTCAAACGCCATTGTTTAGGAGCTTGCTTTAATCCATACAAAGATTTCACCAGTTTGCACACTTTATATTCTTGACCAGGGATTACTAGTCCCTCGGGCTGCTCCATATAAATCTTTTCATCATTTGATGTACAACAAGTTTATAAATATAAACAATGGCAAATAACATTCCAATTGATGCAATTTTAGTAACTGAAAAATAAGTATCAATTAATCAACATTTTGCATTTACTTGTATCTTTTAGCTACCAAGTCTACCATGTACTTATCTATTGTATTATCTGGTTTAAGCTTCTTCTTAAACACCTATATATAACGAATTGATTTGCTCTTAGAAGGTAACTCAACGAGTTCCAAAGCATGGTTAGACATAATTTATTCAAATTCGTTATTTATAGCTTCTAACAAAAAAAATGCATCAAAAAGAGATTTAATTGCTTCATCATAACATATTGAATAATTATCAACAATATAAGCAATAAAATCATTACCGAGATTCCTTCCGTTCTAGCTCACTTGCTTCTTCTCAATTCTTACACATCATCAACAATTTTATTAGAAGCACCAAAAAATCATGAAATAATTTTTTCCTTATTTTTCAAAGGAACACATGCTCAGAGATAATAACATTTTTTAGATTCAATAATATTATTGTAATCTAAAATATCACTCTTGATAGTAGGGAATCTATAGCATGAACTATTACATGTAAAACCAATAAAATCACAATCATAGGTTTTAAAACCAAGTTTCCTCATTTTAAGTTTGGGTAACATAACATTTGTTAAATACCCCCACACTTCGAGGTATTCCAAACAATGCTTATGAATGTGACAAACAAAATAATGGCTTCCCCCCACACTTTGGTGAATAACCCAAAACTGACAATTATAGAATTAATCATTTATTCCAATATTCTAATTTCTTTTCATCCACTTGATGTAGCCAAGATTTACATATATAAATCTATCATGCTAAATATTAATGGAATAAACCAAACATTCACAAGAAAATAAATTTTCATTAATAGCTCACAAGTGCTTTAAGAAATGACTTCTATGAGCTCATCTTTCTCTAAGTATGATATGTCACTTCCTCTTCTTTATTTTCTGTCAATTGACAGTTCTAAAGCTGTTTAAAAAAAAATATTAATCATCACTTGTGATTTTTCAACATGATCCTTATATATTATATATGTATATATAGGGATGCATATTTCAAGTTCTATCAAGATTTTAAAAATAAAATCTTTTAACTAAAGCCCCAATAAATATGCAAACTATCAAGCTCAACCAAATAATAATCAACTATTATTGGCTCATTCTCATAAATATGACATTGGTATCAATCTAATGATATGATAAATTTATTAGATATCAAATGAGCCTCAATATATAAGAACATCAATAATCACATATACTTTATTAGGAATTAGCATTTCAGATAAACTTGAAAGTTGAATGATATATATGAAGATTTACCAAATACTTGTAAAGTATTTATGCTAATCTAGCATGTCATTACTAACATAAATGCTAGATGCTATTTCAATTTTGAAATAGATGAATTAATAGAAGCCACCACTTATCATATACAAAATTCATATAATTATAAAATTTTGCACTAGCTTTAATTCAATCAAGGAGCACCTTCATAACTTGAATTTTTTTTTCCATTTTAATAAATGAAATGTATATTATGTCTTAAAAATAAGACCTATGAATCAAAGTTTAAAACTCACAGTGGAGCCAACAGCTTTACTTCAAGATCTTCCAAAATAGATTATCATTATCACACACCAACTAGGTGTCGTAAGAACCGATCGACTCAATGCACACACCACGTCTCTTTCTCCTATGTTATGCTTATCTGCTAGAAGCTTCAACAAAATTGTATTCTCTGCACACAATTAGTAATGCCTATGTATTTTTTCATCACACCATGAGTAACTATTCATTGTAATTATTATTAATCTACATGGATGTTTTCCGGTAAGCTTAGCACAACACAACATAAAATGCTAAGTTCAAAAAAAAAATCATAAAGGGCTTAACTCTTTTTATTGTAAGAATAGTAACCCAACAATAAAAGATTATTTGACAATCAATAAATTGAGTTCAAATAATTGAAAACTCTTTCAATCAAAAATGTTTTCATTTTCAATAACTACACATGAAATTAAATTCTTTTTTTCTGATAAATGAATACAAAATATTTCCACTCAATATTTGATTTCATCTTTCTCATATGCGAATTGCATACCGCAAACTCTTATAGTATTTGACTTCTCATAAGTTTAAATACTATTGTTATGATACTAATCAAAATATTTGTGCAACCATCATAATCAACCTTTAAGATTGTTGGAAATAATTTTAGATGGTGCACAAATTCTCATTGATATAAAATAATTACAATATGAATATTAACAATAAAATAAATAAAATACAAGAGATGAAAATAGAGTATGGAAATATCTCACAATGCTATAGAATCACGCAAGAGCGTTGTCCTTAAAGGTTGATTCGTGCCTCCCGGAGTGTATAACTCGGTGCGATCGGATCCTTTGACACGCAACCTCCCAGGATTAGACTATAGCGTCTAACTTCGTTAAGGACGCACTTCCAATAACGAAGTGTAATAGAACAACCCAATTGTCAAAGTGGATGAGGGACTTTAGAATATTATTTGTAGGAAAAACAAATAATATAGCATATGGCTTTATGTCAAGAAACAAGTGTTTTACAACACTATACTTATTTGAAAGAAAAGAAAGTGATTTTTCCTATATATCCTTATTAGAGCTCAACATATATATATATATATATATATATATGTATATATATATATATATATACATTGCACTTAAGGGATTCGAACTTTAAACCTAATAATAATGGGGATGCTACCAACTACCAAGTCCAAGGAAAAGGCTTTTATCACTTAAGCCAACTCTTTAAAATCGAGAATTTAGTATTTAACGTTACGCAAGGATTAATTAGCACCGCCATATCAGATCAGCAAAGTACCACATCAGCAGGGTAATTGCCAACCAATTTTAATTAAGTTATCTTTTTATTTTCAAATATCATGAAGATAACACAAATATGTTGCTGCAAATTGAATCTCTACAGCTGGACTTGTAAACAAAGCCAACTCCTACTTCCTTGCAAAATCTCAACAAACACATCTAGATATCAACTAATTGAGATTAGCCATAGCAATAGTTATCTCTTATCTCTTTAAGTTGTTATCCTTCCAACAAGCATGATATATATATATATGATGTGATATGAAGTAGAAAGGCGTAGTTGGTGTATGATTATTCTTGAGTTTCTCATTGTTTTTGTGTTTCATACTTCGATTTTTTGTTCAAATCTTTGCAAGTAGAAACAAAGGTCAACCATGCATGCTACCTTTTGTTGATCGATGGGACTAAGTGGCTATATACATGTATTTTAATAGCTGATGATCTTACTCGAAGAGCTAGAGAGAGGTTTGATTCATGATTGTTCACATTTCATCATCAAAATTAGATTTCATAGATCTAATATATAAGTGATAAAATTAGAGAAGATACAAGAATATTTAGTATCATAACTTTTCTTTAGTTAGAAGGCAATATTTAACTTATGCGTTGACTTTCATACTTAAGATATGGCCATGATCATGGAAGAGTTAAATATTGTTTACTGTAACAACAGTTAGAACCCTAAAAATAGCCAGCATAATGATCTTACAGCTACAGCAGAATGTTGCAAATCATCATTAGCATGAAGAGAAAAATTACAGCAAGTTGATGAGCTACAAGCGGAGTTTTTGGGATTGGCCATGATCCTCATCACCCAACCAGCCGTATAGCAAAACCAGATGAGAATCCTACCAAACTAGCAAATTACAATGAATCTTTAGATGATCAGCGAAAGCCATTTCATCAAATATTTGAAAGATATATATCATGGGCTGAACAAGTTAATTGATGACCAAAAGAACAAAAATAAGAAAAAGGAAAGGAACAAGATGGGAGGATTAACACTGATATGAGAGTTGTCCAAGAGAGATTGCTTTAAAAATCATTCTTCTCGATCGCTTTTTGGGATACAAAATTATTGATTAAGTTTTTATTGCTAATAACAAACTTATTTAGAGCTCCTCTCTTTGAGATTCAATTAGCTTTTTTGTTTTTCTCCCTTATTTATTTTTATTTTTTAGTTTTCATATCCAGATGCATATTTTCTAGTAGACATGTTTGATTAAAAATATTAACAAATTAAACAAACATGATATATATATATATATATATATATATATATATATATATCGACTAGAATAAAAGAAATTATAAAAATAGAACAATAAAACCTGATGGTTTTATTGTCAAAGGAATTATTTCGAATTCACTTTAATCTTGATAATCAAATTATCTATTAATACTTTAAACCAATCAACCTCACAAAGAATTTCTCAAAAAAAAAAAAAAAACCTCACAAAGAAAGGCAAATTAGTTAAAGATTCGTTGTTAAATATGTTGAAAAATCAAATAAAAATAATAAGAGAAAAGTCTATATACCCTCCTCAAAGGCTCAAACTACCACCCAATTGACAATGTCCCCCAAAACTTTCAATTGTGGCAATGTCTCCATCCAAACTACCAAAAATTGTCGATGTTCCCCGAATGACGAAATTGCCCTTAGTAAAATAAAAACAAAAAAATACGAAAACTTCTATAAAAACCTAAAAGTAACAAAAAAATAAATTTAAAAAAATCCAAGGGTTGGCCAAATTTATTTATTTTTTAAATCCATTTTATAAGAAAATAAAAAAAAAAATTCGATTTTTTTATAAAAATTGAAAATTTTCGGTTTTCTTTTTTAATTTTCGTTTTATAATTGTTTTTAAATAAAAATTTTCCTTTTTTTTTTTTTTTTAAAAAAAAAGCGTTTTATCAAAAAAAAAATTAAAAAAATTGGTTTTTAAATAAAAAATCTCCGTTAAAAAAATAAAAAATTTTCGTTAAAAAAATCGTTTTTTTTTTAAATTAAAATTTTTCGTTTTTTTTTTTAAAAAAAAAATAATTAAAAACTATTTTTATTTTTTATTTTTTTTTCAAATTTATAGGGCTATTTATGTCTTGTTGAGAAATCTATAAGGGCATTTTTATCTTTTTTTTAGCCTTGGAGGATATTATCACAATTGAAAGTTTGAGGAGAACATTGTTAATTGGGTGATAGTTTGAAGGGGGTATGTGGACTTTACCCAAATAATAATGAAAGTGATTGATTGAGTTTTTGGTAACTAATGTCAAATAAGGAAATTAGGGGGAAGAAGAAAAGAATTCAAATCTGAATAAGGCTTAAATAGTGATTTAAAGAGAAAAATTGAAATTTATAAATAAATGAGTTTGTAATTGAATAAAATATTTTATAAACCTTCCATCTTCTGTCATTTATTTATTTTCTTTTCACTGATGGTCTCTAGTTAGGTTTTTTTTTTTTTTTTTTTTTTTTTTTGACATGTCCACACAAGAGAGGGGGGAAAATTCGAACTAGTGACCTCCGCTTCATAAGGCGTAGTTTCCAACCGATTAAACTATCTATTGAGATTCTAGTTAGTAATATTTTATGGTTATGTTTGTCATTTTACTCGTTATTTGATTCTCTTATTTATTAATATCTCTTTTTTTATTGCCTTTTTTATACTAAGTAGGGGCCTTAATTTAAGCGGTATTTAATTTTATTTTTTATGGAAACGGCAATTAGGTGTTGAATATGAGTAATGATATAGGTTACGCGGCGTGCGTGAACAGTAACGCACGCCGCTGACGTGGCACATGCCACGTCGTAACCTCTGGTTTAAAAAAAATATATATATATATATATCAAAACAAAACACGAACGTTCATCCAGGCATTTCCCCCCACCCAAAAAAAATTTCCCCCCAAACCCATTTTCCCTCACCCCATTCTCCCTCCACCCAATTTCTCTCTCCACCGGCGTCGGTGCCGGCTCCGGTATCCCACTGAAACCGGCGCCGTGATCTGCTCTCCCCCACCGTCGACCGAGCCCTTTCCTTTCTCCATTTTTCCTCCCCAACCCCTTTTCTCCACCGTGCGTCCTCTCCTCTCCTCTCCCCACCGTCACCGGCATTTTTGTTAGTGGAAACACTTTGATGGCTATCTGATCTGAAATGGTTTGTCCCATTTGCTTAATTATGTGTGATCTCTTTTAGCTAGGTAGAAGCTACAATATTTAAATTTCTTTGTTGGGTACATTTTGGAGGAAGGGAGCCTTTATCCATTTGATGACTGAAGTTCACGACTGTTTTCTGACCAATAAAATGTTATTTGTGCTGCAGGAATAAGGGGATATTTTTTGTACCCATTGATTTAAAGAGGCCTCTGTCCGATCAAGGTCCTCTCGAAGTTGTTTTGCATAAGGTTAGTGATAATTTCTTTTGGAACTCTGCTTGTTGTTTAACTTTGTGAAGTTTCTTTGATTGTTGAGCTTTTCTTGTAGTTTTGTTGGTTGTCTATGGTGTTTTGACTATAAGCTGGTAACCAGTCTATTGCTTTGCCTTTTTTCTTTTAATGTGGATAATACTTATTTAATTTCTCCGATTTTCTCTTGTTGCGCTTGTTTTGGTGAGTTTGATTTCTCGTCCTCTCTCTTTGAGCTTGTTCTGGAAAATGGGGGAAGAGAAATGGTGAGCGTGAAGTAATATTATCGTCTTTTTGGGTCTTTAGGAATTGAAAAGCTGATTTGAGTGGAGATTATTTCTGGGTGCTGAGATTTCAAACAAATTTTTAAGCACTTTCACTCTCAATTCCTTTAGTTTTCTCTTATATTTCTCTTCAGGGGCTGTTCAACTTGCTATAATTTTTAATTTAATTTAATTTATTTAAGATTATTGGTGCATTATTCAACTTGCTGTAGGTTTTGTGCATGCATGTAGATCTTTCTGGTGTAATATTGTTAATGCTGATTTTGTGTTTTTGGGCTTGTTTTTCTTGTTTTTGTGCTTTGAATCAAGCTTGTTTATAATTGCTTCAAAAAAGAGAAATTGCAAAAGGTCACTCTATTATCAGTTCTAGCATATTTGGTTTCTTTTTGTCATCCTTTCCAAGAATCACATGGAGAATGTTTAGAGAGTTCTACACCGGTTGGTGTGGGATTAGTTGTGGGTTTGGATGCTAATTGGGCACATTTACCTACTAGCTTAAGTTTTTGGGTCCGATGCTTTAGCACTGTCTCAATGTTTAGATACCTTGTACTCTCTACTTATTTATTGCAAATTTTAAGTAGTTCGGATGGTCAAGGGAGGACTTGCAATGGTCTAAGCTCATTTCGTAATGGGCTCATGGGTTGTTGAAGATACGAGGTTTTGTAGAGATGCTTGGGTTGGGTTATTACAAATTGATGTCTCATGGTGACTGGTCTTTATTGCATTTCTTGTTTGGTTGCTGAGAAATTGAAGGAAAATTGTAAGGACTAATATTCTGTTAAGGATGCTTTGAAAATTTCCTGCTAAATTCAGCATGTGGATTTTCTTTGGTGTTGCAAGAACTATATATAGCTCATCACTTTTCCCCAATTGAGCACCAGTTGGAAGGGTTTTGCTTTTGAACTACATTGGAGGGGCTACAAATCCTGGAATTTTGTCCAAGGTATAACAGTTAGAGATGATTCACTTCATGGTTTTAGCGGTATTGCGGTGGTTTGGATGGTTTATTTGGGTCAAAAAAACAAACTGATTTTTTTCGTTAACTGTTAGGTGAGGGCATTCACCAATGACCGAATTTTGCAATTCAACTTATTTATCAAAAAAAGATAATTTGAAAGAAAAAAAAAAAGAAAGAAAAGAAAAAGGAAGATTTTTTCTTTTTTCTTTTTCTTTTTCTTCCTTTTTTATTTTTTATATTACCTTAGTTCAAATATATGCTTAGATATTGCATGCGAAGATCAATGATTGGTCTAACTTTCAGTGACACCATCTTTACAATCATGGAGCAATCATATTAGGTGTTTCCAAAGTGTTTTAGATTAATGCCTAATCGTGGGGTAGGAGTGAGTGAGGGAGCAAGCCTATGTGCCCATTTTTATCCCATACTGAGAAATTGTTAATGAACATGCATTGAGAGAGTAATGCAAATTTAACCATTTTTTCCTAGGCTGGGAAATAGACAATGATTTTGTGCTATTTGTAAATCTGGGTTATAATCATTGTAGCTTGCTTTGGATGCTCAAAATCATTAAAGAATACACAAACAAAAACAAAAAAGATGGTAGCAAATTTTGAACGTTTGTGTATTGTTAATGCTTACTGAAGCATGAAACACTTCTAAATATGATACATGATTCAATAGAAATGTGGTGCATCATGTACATTCCATCATAATTGTTTACTTTTGATCAAAATTGGAAGCAGCCCCTTGAATTTGATTTTTTTTTTTTTTTTTTTTTAAACCAGAGGTTACGACGTGGCATGTGCCACGTCAGCGGCGCGCGTTACTGTTCACGCACGCCGCGTAACCTAGATCATTACTCGTTGAATATATTTTTTCTTAATGAAAATTGTTTTATTATGATTGATTAATTGATAGCCTTATTAAATTCAGGCAATTTTTTAAATTACTTATTTACCATTAGGGTTTTTTTTTTTTTTTATGGAAATTATTTTTAATTAATATTTCTTCTCCGTTTTGAGCCAAACCAGCAAATCTCAACCTATCTGTTAGACCCGCTCTGAATAGGCTTCGGAATCTGGGTTTGTAAGGCGGCGAGACTCCTATAAGAAGGGACAAAGTTTTCCTACTTTCTTCTCCGTTTTGAGGCATACCAGCAATGTCAACCTATCTGCCTGAAGAAATTGTGCTGAATATTCTCACCCTCCTGCCCCCAAAAACCCTACTCCGATTCAGGTGCGTTTGCCAAACCTGGCGTACTACTCTCATCGGAAATCCTGATTTCTTTACCCAAAACATCCTTAACCAATCCATTCTCCGATTCTCCGATCGTCCTTCTCCTCTCCTTCTCGCCGAAGCCAATGGAGGATGGAACGATTATTTCAAGAAGGATTTTTACTTCCTCTCTGACCAGAGCCTGGAGTGCCACTCTCAAATTATTCTCAAGGGAAGACGTTTCTTTCGATTTATGCTTGTGGCGTCCTGTAATGGTTTACTCTGTCTTTCCGACTACACTCTCAACATAATCTATCTGTGGAACCCCGCCACGTCAGACACTCCCAAGTCTCTCCTGCTCCACCCGCCCCACCTGGCCAACCCGTTCCGGCCGGTTGGTAGGTATCTGGTCCCCGCTGGCTTACAGCTGGACACCGTCGGATTCGGTTTCGACCGGAGATCCAACGACTTCAAGGTGCTGACGATTAGTCATGTTCGTAGCTCTCGCAACACTTGTTTCTTCTTCAATCATCCAGTTCGCTTCCAACCGAAAGTATATAGCCTGAGGACCGGGACCTGGAGACTGCTTGACCTACGAGTGCCGTTTGAGCAAACTCCAAACTTAGAGCCATTTCCAAACTTTCCGACCACTGCGGCGGATGGGATTTTTTTCTGGTGGGCGGTGGCGGATCGAAGCTCTTATAATCATAAATATAATGAGAAAATTGTTGCCTTCGACTTCAACCACGAGTTGTTCCGAACAACTCCACTCCCGGACGGTGCAGATTCCACATATTACTCCTGCTTTGATTTCACGGTGCTAAATGGGTCCCTCACCATTATGGGTTTCCCGTTTGAGATGATGAGAAGAAGAAGCAGAAGCAGCTGTGGATTGGTGATATGGGTTTTGTTTGAATTTGGTGTGAAGGAGTCGTGGACTAAACTCATAAATCTTCGGCTCTCAATAGAAAATCCGGGAAGGCCATTGGGTTTGTGGAAAAACAGAGAGTTGATTTTACAGAATGCGAAGGGGCAGCTGATTTTGTACAATCTTTTAACCCACACAAAGAAGGAAGTTGTTTCAACTCATCGGAACACCCTACCATTACCGCCGGTTTTTCGTTTAAAAGGTTTTCCCTACACGAGTTCGAACTCGATGAGGCGGGGAAGGATTGAGTTGGAGTGGAATATTTGAGATCTTTATTAATTATCAATTATAAATACAGATTTGATTTTATTTGATCTTTCTTATTATTTTGTATTTTCTGTCTCCTTATAAATAGGAAATTGTAGGAAATTTCCAATTACTCGGTATATGGATCCATAGCAAACTTTTCCATATTACTCGATGGCCACTTCGTGTAACCATTCTTTAAGGGCAAACCCTAAACCCCTAGAAGGCACCCCCCACACGAATCAAGTAAGACTTGGCTTCGACATGCTTGTGACCCTAAAGAATTAATTGCACTTAAGGGATTGAAACTTTAAGACCTAATAGTAATGAGAATACTACCAAGTCCAATGCCACGTGAGCCAACCCTTTAGAGTTGAGAATGTAATATTTACTATTTAGCCTTACTCAATGACTAATTGGCAAGTCCATATTGGCAAGGTAATATAGTAGAGGGATAAAAGTGTACCCCGTCACATCAGCATGGTAACTACCAACACATTTTAATTAAGTTATCTTTTTATTTTCGAATATCATGAAGATAACACAAACGTGTTGCTGCAAATTGAATCTCTACATCTGGACTTGTAAACCAAGCCAACTCTTACATCCCTGCAAAATCTCAACAAAAAAAGCTAAAGAAGCACATCCAGATATCAACCACCTGAAATTAGCCGTAGCAATAGTTATCTTTATCTCTTTTACTTGTTATATCTCCTTCCAATAAGCATGTCATATATATATATATATATATATATATATATATATATATATATATATGTGTGTGTGTGTGTGTGTGTGTGTGTGTGTGAAATGAAGTAGAAAGGCGTAGTTGGTGCATCATTATTCTTGAGTTTTTTGTGTTTCTTTTCATTTTTTGTTCAAATCTTTGCAAGTAGAAACAAAAGGTCAACCATGTTATCTTTGGGAAGAGATCAACCATACTATATGCGGTGGTCGCTACGGTTTGGATGGAACTAACTGAGTGGCTCTCTAACTATATTTTAGTTGTTGATGATCTTACTCGAACAACCAGAAAGAGGTTTGATTCATGATTCTTCACATTTCATTATCAAAATTAGATTGCATAGATCGATCTAATAGTGTATGTATATGAGACATGTTGCTGCTTTAATAATGCATTCATTGATTATTGTAGTAGAATCTACTGTAATTTTAAGATTGCCACTATCGTATTTCCGTTTTATAAATTTGTATCTTAGAATTAGAATAAGAAATTTGTTTGTTAATACTTTTTAGATGGTGCTTTTTTGTTTCTAATACAACATAAATGTAAAAATAATTTTGAGTTAATGCTTTTGTTTTGGAAAGAGAAAACAGAAGGAAGAAAAAAGTGTTAAAAAAACAAAGCCCGTCTTTTTATTAGTCCTTTTCTTTGCCTATCTTTTTTCTCGTTTTAATGCTAAAGCCCAATACGCCGCTCTCAATTGTTTTGATGGTTTGTTAAAAGTTCATTCTCTGCAAACCAACCACCGCTAACACAATGAACGTAATCCACAACTTACAATACGCTAGAATAGGTAAACATAGATTGGCTAGGACTTTTCTGACCGAACTATTTTTTTTGTTTTTTTCCTAAGCTGATCTAACAAATTTGGGTGCAAGAGCCTAATTATCAAAATAGCCATAAAATTCGAGTAATGCTAGGGTCCATTTTTACACTTCCGGATGCATTCGGATGTGCAGCTTTGGGGGCAGCAAAACTCAAAATGATATGACTCATTACATTAGCTACCAAATAATTATATTTACTCATCAAATTTTGTTGCTAATTTTTTCACCAGGCACCACATGACACATGGATTGCATGTGCATTTGTAAGAAAATAGTATTACAAGTTGTAGTACCTCACTAAAATGCTGAATCCAAACTAACCTTAGGGGGACTATACAACCATTATTATTCAATTTGTCCAACTTGCTTTGGCAATTGAAGGCAAAAAAAAAAAAAAAGTGATTTGGAGCAATAAAAGCCCTAAAAATAGCCAACATAATGATATTACAGCGACAGCAGAATAGCAAATCATCATTAGCATGAAGAGAAAAATTACAGCAAGTTGATGAGCCATGTAACTCCAAAAGCCCAAAATTGGTACCAGCGGAGTTTTTGGGGTTGGCCATGATCCTCATCACCCAACCAGCCGTATAGCAAAACCAGATGAGAATCCTACCAAACTAGCAAATTACAATGAATCTTTAGATGATCAGCCAAAGCCATCTCATCAAATATTTGAAAGATATCATAAGCTAAATAAGTTAATTGATGACCAAAAGAACAAAAATAAGAAAAAAGAGGAGAACAAGATGGGGGGATTAACACTGATATGAGAGTTGCCCAAGAGAGATTGCTTTCCCTTCTGGCATAGACGCCAGCGCTTGCAAGTGTGATACTCTGTCTCAAGAATGGTCTATTGAGGTGCTTGGGTGTGCGGTGGTGGACCTGGTGGCGGGTGTTGAGGCATACCAGACTGATTACCAGACTGCAATAAGCAGAAGTTTGACACATTAGCTTCTACTAGACTAATCGACAAACACAAGCCCAACAACCAGAAACTCAAGAAATGGAGAAAAAAAAAACTTTTTGTTAGTTGAGCTAAACATTGCTACACAAATTTTGAGAATAAATGCCACCTCCATCATCAATGTTGACCAACAAATGAGTGTTTGGAAACAATGTCAACATGATCCAGATGCTAAACCAATATAACTGATGTGACCACAAACAAAATATATAGATTGATACCCTTTACCACTTAAATGCGCAGACGTTCCCTTTTTCTTTTAGGGCAAAGGCAGAAATAACACATTGAAGTAGTAGGCAGGAAGTGGTAACAAACACCTCAAGCAAAATAAGCAGTGCCATGCAGGGGTCAGTGTTACTACATTCAAAATGCCAATGAAAGATACTTCCAAAAGGAAAGCACCCAAACGTGAGACTGCCTTAAGATAGTTTTTTCATGAATATATAATATAGACTTGGTTGGGGGCTCACACTCTGATCTTTCAGTAATATTTATAAATCATATAATCACCACTATTATTTTTACCTTTATATAAAAAGTATTCTTGGTTCTCTTTTCCAATCCAAGTACCACAAAAATCTACATTTTCGCTTAGGAAGAGACCACCACATAAAAAAGAATAATAATTTTGGTGGGCCAAGCAAGAGAAAAGTTGATGCCTCTCTATTTATGAATACTCTAGGTGCAGTTTGGCAAGAGATTCATGAAACAAGAATAGCTACCAAAAACAAATAAAGTCTATAATGCTGAAACCATGACAACTTTTTTTTTTTTTCAACGTATATATATATATATATATAATGAGCAGTTAACAAAGGCAGCAAACCTCTCCATATTACCTGGTAGGGATTATACCCTGGCATCATTGACATTTGTCCACCTTGTGACCGGTTAAACATCCCACCCTGAGGATACATTTGGGGTCCACTTGCATTTGATGGGCCTTGCATATTTGGCAAGCCGTTTGGAAAACTTCCAACTGGTGGAGGTGCTCCACTTGTAGATAAAGATCCTGAAGGCATGGCGTTCAAGCCCATAAAATGGCCTTGCGGTAAATTCATTGTACCTTGCATCCCCTGAAGCAAGAAATCCTTTTTTTGTTAAGTACCGACCATGGAAATATTCAAACATGAGAAAACACTCGGTAAGCAACACTCCTAAAACTAGTTTTTGTGAAAAATTTACAGCATGCCATGCCAATTTAAAGGTCACATGGGAATTTTGCAACTAGAAGTCATTGGAGGTCCATGTTGGTGAGTAATGACAAAACAAATCCGTAAAGGTAACATCTTAAAAGTACAAAATTCTTCCAAAAGCCAAGGGTGATTTGGAATCCTCCATTATAAAATTGTTTAGTTTGAGGGGGTACACCTTTGAGTCAGAAGATAAAAATGAATAAAATAAAATAAAAAAATGAATTTGCTTGAATACTATAAATTTGCCAATAGAAACAAACCATCCCTTTCATTAATGAGAAATGCTTCAGTGCAATATAATGCCCACATTTGGCCCATTTTTAGTGACGTGGTAGATAGACAATCACATGAAAGAGATGATTGAAATTTGAAATTTGAATTTCAATCTTCTCTCCCTCACTAAATATGGGCCAAATGTGGGCATTATATTGCATTCTAGCATATCTCTTCATTAATTTACATATAATCTTCAGCAAGGGAACAAAACAAAATGTAAAATGGAGATTTTAAAAGCAACCTAGCTTGAGGCCCCTTCACGGCTAGCATTAAGACTGGAGGGGAAAAGTTGTCCTTGTAATTATTAAGCAACACATGCAGAGAAATAAATTGTTCTTCTTTTCATTTTTCCTTTTTTCCCTTTTGAAGATAAACATCCCCTCTCTAGTGAGTGGTCATGCGACACTGGGAACCTGAGTTTCAAAAGATTCAAAAAAAGAGAAGTAAAGCAGTGCACAAAATCATACCACTGGACCAGGCATAGGCATCGATCCTGGCATTGAAGATGGGATTGATGAAGGCATACCAAGTGGGGCCATTTGGGGTGGAGGCCGAGATAAATGGGGATGCGGAAGTAAGGGCATATGAGATGGAGGCTGTAGCTGTGCCATATTTGGAGGTGGCATAGGCAAAGCAGACATTTGCTGTGGGAGTCCCTGGTGTTGTTGGTGGTGGTGGTGTTGTGGGATCTGCTGTGGATTTTGTTGATATGCCTGCTGCTGGTTGGCAACAAGAAGGGAGGGATGTGGACCAGGAGGGAGAGGAGGCGCCCCTAAAGGCATTGAACCTGGAAGAGGCTGTTTTTGATCTCCCTGAGCTGATGGATCTAGAGATGGAATAGACAATGGCATTGCAACTCCAACACCAGGAATATTTCCTTCATTTCGAGTCAACCCAGGAGCAAATGGTCCAGGAGTTGTTGGCCCTTCAGGTACCGGGAAACCACCAGTCATGCGACCACCAAAAACAGGGTTTTGCTCACCATAACCTGATACAGATGAAAACACTTAGAATGATGAAAGATGTTATCTTCAAGTTTGGCTATTTCTACCTCAATTATGAACTTTCTTAACAATCCCAGAAGTCAGATTTAGAACATTGAGCCTGGTAGACTCTATTAGAGAAGGCAAAGGGTCATATATCTTTTTTTTTTTGGGGGGGGGGGGGGGGGGGGGGGGGGGGGGAGTTACAACCTTGGGTCTGACCCATGCTAAATTTATCGCGAGCAGTGTCCCCAGGCCTATTTCTGCACCAGAACTTTGTAGTGTGATCATTGCTACCACTGCAGAAGAAACTATACAAGTTTAGTAATAGATAGGGCGGCCATAATTTAATAAACAGCTGCAACTTGATGATATATGTGCCAACATAATATTAAAAAGAAAAATCAAAAGCAACCCTCTGATTGTCATACTAAAAACATGAGGCATTTAATATAGCTCCTCTTGATTTAACTTCTACCAAAGCCTGCCTAACATGTATATTACTATCATGAAAACTTAAAAACCTAGTAGTTCCACAATGGTTCTGTTAATTTATGGTATTCAAAAAAAAGCATCTCATTGGACATCTCTATAGCCTGGCAACTCATTGCCAGAAAAATAGTGTAAAACAGGCCGTGACCAACAACGCATTGTTTTCTAATTTTCTATCCAAGAGATTCCTTTCAATAGTTGATTCATTTAAAAAGTCATTTAAGGAAGAAAGCAACAAAGCAATTTGGTCATGCCCTAAAATCATTGCCCCACTCCAGTATATAGAAATGAATTTAAAGATGCAGAAACACAAGTTACTGAGGTATGTATAAAGCCCACTCAGATGGTTTTAGAGCAATAGAAGCATGTGCATATATTATATTCTTTTTCAAGCGAGGATTTTCTAGTCCAGGTGTTCTCTTTTTTACTATCCATTACCTTGCTTAACCATAATTGCAATTTTGCCAATGTCTGTGGGTTCTCTAATTTTCTTTCTCCTTCATAAAGGATAAAGTAATTATAAGGTGTACTATATTTACATGTACCATGAGATTACATAAATCAATTTTAAAATCATACATTCTATTAATACTGTCAACAATCAGGAAAGATGGCAAAACAAGGCCACTAAAGAAGATTATTCATAACTTAAAACATACAAATGAGGACCGGACAAGATGACAATAAACAAGAAAACTGAGTTAACCTGCAAAGAAGATATCCTATAGGATGCCATGCAAGGTCCCACACAGCATTATCATGTGCATTAGGAATTTCTACCTGGGGAGTTTCATGCCTGCACTTGAGAAAAAGTCATGAACAAATTACTTCCAAAATTTCCAGCAGGAATGATATACATAGCATCAAGCACGAAATAAACCCTAAAGAGACCAAAGAAACTGCCATTTCAAGAAGATTATTAGGTGCCATCACCCATCTATTTTTGGTCATACAAAAAGGTGTCACAATGAGGAGAGCCAAGGCCTATATTTTATCTAAACGGAACTCAACATTTACTAATTCTTCACTTTTCCTGTATTAAATGTGATTACAAAAGCTAATTGTTGCTAAGGAAATATTACTAAAGTAACCTTAATCAAGATAGAAATTAACAAGTTCTTATATTCTGGAAAAATTCAAGAGGCACAATGAGTTTTATGCAACCAGAAGAAAAAAAAAAAAAAAAAAGTGCTCTGAATTAAGAGAGTTTACCCAACAAGCCAATGGAAAATGGACCCATCAAAACTCCCACTGACAAAGTATTCTTCATGAAACGGATGCCAAGCCAAAGCTAACAATTAAAAACCATAATGCAGCATAAGTTTTAATGTTTTCCAAAAAAAAAAAAAAAAAGTCATCATACAAAATACGTGTGACAGTGATGCTGGTCTGCCACTAGCCCATCACTAGCCTACTGCTAATACAAAAGCATCGCAAACCTAACTTTAGTCCAATACCCAAATAAAAACTCAAACATAAGCATTATGGTTTGCATCAGGAGAAGGCTGTCACTAACCAGTCACATCTTTCCTATGCCCACGGAAAGATTCAAGCTCCTTCATAGCCCTAATGTCATAGAGCTGCAAATGCAAGATGCAACAACATCATGAGGAGAGAGAGAGAGAGAGAGAGAGAGAGAAGCTATACTAAAAAATGGCAATATAGGGCTAATTGACAATTTTAAAAGAACATGTTACCAACCTTGATGATTTGATCCTTTGAAGCAGTTAGCACCCAGTTACCATTTTGGTTCCATTTGACACAAAGCACCACATTTTTGTGGCCATGGCTGCAAATAAAATTTATGAGGTGTCAAAAGAATTCAACTAATAAACTAGACTGTAGGTGTAACAAAGAAGATATTGTACTAACAACGAACAAAGCTCTCTTCCCGTTTTGGCATCCCAAAGTTTTACAAGGTTGTCTTTCCCACCTATACAACAACCAATCAGACAGGGATAAGATGGAAATTACAGGAGACACGAAGGTTTTAACAAAGTTCACAAAAGAACTGTAATAAACACCTGAAACTAGCAGAGATTTTGTAGGGTGCCAGTCAACACTCTTCACATCCCAACCATGGCCTGCCTGAGTTCAAATCCCACACAGAAAAATCTTAGGTTATTCATTATTCATGCACATACCACATATATAGCTCCAAAAGAATTAATAACGGATTCCCCTCAAATTGTCAAAAACTTGAGCAAGAAGCAATTTTACATGTAAGTGTGAGTAATTTTATCACTGTTCAGCTAAAGAAGTCTTAAAAGATGTAGAACAAGTTTGCTAATCACAGGACCAAGCGTCATCAAGCTTTATTTATTTGACTTATAGGACGTAAATTTACACAGCACACTATATTAGGAAACTTCAAAAATGAAGCATCATAGAGGCATGTATAAGTCGCCTTTGTTTAAATGGAGCAAACAAAGGCATGCCACTAGCCATTGCATCTCTTCAGTAGGAGATGAATCAGACATAAACTGCACATTCGGAAATCAATAAAATGTTCTTGCAGTGAAAATCCACCAAACACTTTCTGTTGAGTATTCAAAGCACATTACCAGACAATGAACGCTCTTCTTGGCACCGAGCAAAGTCCCAAACTTTAACAGTAGTATCATCTGAGCAGGAGCAGAACTTTAGGTCTGTCCTACAGAAACTGTTCAAGTAGTCACTAATTATATGCCTCCAAGGAGAATATTACTCTAGCAAATATATTAAATACCTTAAGTCCCTGACTGATTCTTTATGAGCAGATTTATTGGCCTTAACGTTATTCATGTTATTCTGCCAATACCTGCAAGTTCCCACCAATATCAGCCAATACATTTGTGGATTAGAATCAAGTTGTGTATCCATACAACAAAATTCATGTAATATATAAATATATGTTATGCGGCTGAACAACACTGCAAATTCAATTAAGAAAGCGTACTTACTTTATTGATCCCCCATCATCACCAGA
Source organism: Corylus avellana (assembly GCF_965113065.1). Classification (NCBI taxonomy): domain Eukaryota; kingdom Viridiplantae; phylum Streptophyta; class Magnoliopsida; order Fagales; family Betulaceae; genus Corylus; species Corylus avellana. Next base: position 6,463,811 of record NC_142491.1, read on the forward strand.
GACCATCCAGTTGTCATTGTGACTCCATACCATAGACCTGATGGCTTGATCATGGGCCTACACAGTCGGAATATTCCAAAAGTCATCAGTATGGCTTCTTTTGAGAAAAAAAGTTAACAACTAACTCAATAAATTTATCAATTATGTACCTGAAGAATCATTTCAAAATTAAAGGACTGTCCATTCCAAAGAGTGAATTCCCCACTTTGAGAGCCTGTGATTAGTCGTCTCCCAGTAGGAGTCCACTTTGAAAGATGAAAAAAAAAAAAAAAAAAAAGCATCAGAATGAGAGTAACTCAGTTAACGTCAATCCAGTGAGATAACTAAAATTAAAAAGAAAAAGAAAGCACTCCATTAGCTCTTCTAACAATCTAAAAAACAAAAAACCAATTAGAAGAAAATGAAAAAGTTAAAAGTAGTTGAAAATGTTTGTTGGCCCAAGAAATTGGCAAAGATTATCACAAGGGGAAAGGGAAAGCTAGATGCACTTTGAAAGTAGACATTATGAAAGCAAAATGAAGCAGCATTCCATACAAAACTCCTTTTATGCTTCTGAAACAGCCTTTGCCAACTAGAGTACACATCTACCACCTTATTTGGCATTTCCAAATGAACCCAAAGGCAATGAAAAAAAAAAGGACCATAATTCTCTTACAAAAGAGCAATTTATGGATCATTGTGCTGCAGAACACAGCCGAAGCAATGTCCAAGCTACCTAGAGCAAGCCATATTAGTGGGTTTTTTCTTCGAGATGTGAACCATAGTAACACTGTTGGCATGTTTGGAAAGCCTTTCAATATGTTGGTGTCGCCATGAAGCATGCCAAGGCTCATACTTGTGTTGTTACACAGATTAAAAGCCAAACAGCTAAACTGTTTCTACAAATACCAGTAACTCCTAACTACAAACTCCAAAAAGAAAACTCCAACACTCTTAATGAACAAAGGTAGGAGTACAAATGAGAAAATAATCACATTAATATGAAAACACAGTTAAGACAAAAATCATTGAGTGAAATATATAATTTGGAGAAAATTAGTTCAGTCTAGCTTACCAAAACCCGATTAATTGAACAACGGTTTTTGTTCAAAGATGTATGTACAAATTTTGCAGCAAAGCTTGTAGATGGATTATCTGAATAGGCAACTGTTGGCAACACCTGTACCAAGGAATAACATAAGATAAAAATCTTATTATACGGATAATATGTACGAAGTTGATAATAATGATAACACCATCATCATGTCTCCAGTCAACATGTTTTTCCATATGACAAGTATAATATTGATAAACAACGGCAACTGACTAACATCAATAGCTGCTGCAGGGGTAGGTTGCAATGTTGTTCTATCCCTTGAATCTCGCTGCCACATTCGAATCTGCAGAGTAGTTGATTGGAAATATTAAGTTACTTGATCCTCAATTAAAAAAAAAAAAAACCTAAAACAACAAGATTATTCCGAAAAGGAAAACAATGTTATACTAAGTTGAAATATAACAGAATATAAGATATACAGCTTATACTAGAAAATATGTTCATTACCTGCATATATCGCACAACAGTACTAGTATAATCAACTGCCCTCCTTTGAGTAAGCTTTCTCATTCTTTTTGCAGCAAAACTGTCACCGTGAGCTGCTTACAAACAAAAGTGACCAATAGACTGTTAACATATTAATTAAATAGTTAAATTCATTGTTTCTTATCGGCTTAAATTTTTAGGATAATTGGTGATAAAATATAATATTTCACATGTTGGGTTTATTGAGAACCCACGCATTAAATTATTAACTAAAGAGAAATGCTTTTAGTAGAATGTTATATGATCGACATGATAGTCAAAATTAGCCATTAATTTTTCTTTTTACAAGCCCTAGCCATATTATCTCAGTTATATAACAATCGTATTACATTCTACTAAAAAGCGGTACTCTTAATTAAATAATTAAACTTAGCCCGGATAACTGGTGATTTAATATAGAATAATCCTTATGATCTAGACTACCAATATTTTGTGATAAAATTATATCACTACTAAGAATAATTTCAAATGTATAAATGCGATGTGTAAAGGCCTTACCGTCGAAAGGAGGAGGAGGGTTTGGGGCTGAAGGGTGGTGATATTCTGGGGCGAGAGTACTGGAAGAGGCTGAGGGCTGCCTCATCATTTGCGGAGGCGGAGGGGGTGGGCCACGGTGAAAGTCCCCACCTTGCTGTTGCTGCTGATTGTACTGTTGCTGTTGTTGTTGTTGCTGCTGCTGCTGCTGCTGTTGCTGCTGCTGCTGTTGCTGTTGCTGTTGCTGTTGCTGATGCTGTTGAGGATCAGCACCGTACATCATCTTTGCGACACAATTGAGAGCCTATAGCAAAGAGTGGGAGAGAGAGATTGGGAAATGGTAGGCTTAGGTCGGAAAACAGATAAAACCCTAAACCCCCGAATTTCGCTCGGCGGAGGTATGCCTGAAGAAGCGGGAAATAGAGAGATGAGGAGAAAAAAGAAGAATTGAGTTGGGTGCGGGTGCACGACTGCACGTGACTTTAATAGCTTGGATCAGCATTGCTATTTTTATTTTTATTTTTTATTTTTACCAAATTTAGGTGGAAGAAATTCCTTCACCAAATTTTATTAAATTAATATTTCTCCATCAAATAATTTAAGTGAGAATCACATCTTTTAATAACATATGTTAATTTAATAAATTAAATTTAAAAAGTTTCGTCCAATTTGGACTTAACTCAGTTTGTTAATGTTCTTCCGCTGGTATTTTTGTTTTTTGTTTGAAAAAGTATATTGACGATAAAAGTAATTTTGAGTAATTTATGATTTGAGTTATTTATTTATGTTTTTGTTTTAAAAAAAAATACTTTCAAACAAAGCGGTCATGTGTAAAAAAAAACACATTTTATTGCTCTAAATTATTGTATTGTTCTAAAATATAAGCTCAATCAATTTGCAAATTGATCACTTGTTTGATTTGCAAATTGGGTTGTAGGCTTAGGGGAAGTTTGTTTATAAAAAGAATAAGAACAAAGTCTTTAAAGGCTAAAGAATAAAAGGTTAATTTGGCTAACCCTATAATAAAAAATCTCCAAAAAGATAATTGAATTTCGTTCTCCAAATTGGTCAAACTTCGTGTTAAATGAAAGTAGACAGTTAAAATGTTGAGTTGGATCGGATGTAAGTACTTTAAAAATTAAGTAGTTAAAATAAAAAATGTATTATTTAACTAAATATTTGTTGAGCCGGATCTGAATGGTCTATAGACATAAATTTAAGGGCATAATTATTTTTCCATTCATATATATAATAAGAAAATAAAAAAAATAAAAATCAATCACATGATGCATTTTTAATAGGAAATGCTAAGAAAGGGGCAAATTAAAACCTAGGAGTAAATTGCACTCCTTTTGTTTTTATTATTTTAAACTATGTCCCCCGTCCCCTATTGTAATATGAGGGGAGAAAAAAAAAAAAAAAACTAACGGAGGGTTTGATTGTTAATTTTGAAACTTTTGGGTTGCGATTATAAATAAAGTGATGAGTAAAGGTGGTTTTCTACTTTTCCATTATAATTTGTAAAACAAATAAATAATTAATAAATAAAAAACCAGAAAAGTCACGGACATGTTCGTTTAGGTGTGTGTATAGTTAGAAAAATATAACCAGAACAGATATGGGTGCTCCGATTGGTCCGATCAAACTCCTCTCTCCACTCTCACTCTGCCTCACCTAACTTCCTCCTCCTCCTCATCCGCCGCTGCCGCAGTCGCCGTCGCCGTCGCCGTGAATGCAAATTTTAGGCTGCAATAACTTACTTGACGCCTATAAGGTATCATCGACAAAACCCATCCCTTTTAGCTGTTAATTTGTTTATTTAGTTTATTTTAAGTCTTTTTTTATTCTGGGCAAATCACATATTCGCAAACACATACAAGAAAGAAAAAGGAACAAATGGAAAGATGGGATTTTGAGTTTCTGGGGACTCAGTTTTTGGTTATATCTTAAAGAAAGAACTGTAATTGTTCTAGTTTTTTTATGTTCTAGAATAACCCATTATCCCAAAAGCGTATGCTAATATAAAATAGTGAATTTAATTGTTTAATTACCATTCCAGTCACCTGTGAGTTGAAACTCTATTTGAATAAGTGAAATATTTTCGGGACCATTGCTCTGATACCAATTTAAATCATCAATTATCCCAAAAAATTTTAAGTTAATAGGAAATGGCATATGAGAACAAAAGGCTAATCTTATTCAACTAAGATAGCAGAACTCAACTCTTAATTCTGAGACCTTAAAGCTGAGGTTGTCTCTGAATCCCTCTAGTTAGTTCTATTTCCGGCAATCTGGGAGACATTTCTAGCCATCAATTTCTCCTGGTGGTGACCAAGTGCGGACATTTGCACCAAGTATCAATAGCATTCTTCTTCTTGTTCTTCTTGTGCTTGCTGGCACGTTCATATAGCAGTAGCTTTCCCGTTCTCATTCTTATATATGAAGATTATGACTAGAAGTAGTTAACCTCTTTCCCTTTTTTTGATATTTGGTTTGTGGTGAATTGGTATTGTTGCCTTTGAAGTTTGTTTGTTTTTTAGAAAAATCAGAAGAACAAAATGCTGTTAGTTAGTATGACTCTTCAGCTGGAATTTATTCTGCTCCACAGGGAAATTTTCTCTTTTAATTTTACTTGTACGCAATTTGAATGAACCATCATGAATTGTGGTAAATAATGTTTTTATACCAAGCTTTGCATTAGATCCTATGCTTGCTTGAAAGGTCGGAATACATATTGGCTCCTAAAATAGTAAAAGCTTTTTAAGGTTGGCACACTTATGTTTATATAAGAGCTCTGTATCAAATCCATCCGTTTTGTCTCCTCCCTCATTTCAGATTCCGGGAGGCATGACTGAGAGGTCAAACTTTGCTAGCTAGGCAATATGTTGAGCGTTTCTGTATCTATGCCTGTAGTTGTTGGTGAACGCCCTTGAAAAGCAGTATTGCACATGTAATAAAGGGAATTTAATTTACTTGTTCATAGCCAAAGTTTTAAGATAATTGTTTTTGATAATGTGCAATGTTAAATATCTCACATGATGAATGATATTGTTAGTGTCTTCCATATTCCCCTTGAATCCCAATCCCCCCGCCCAATCTGCCTCACCACTCACATTCTTTCCTTGTAACTTTGTCCCAGCATATTCCTGAAAGTGGCTTATAAGTATAAAAGAAGAGGAGAGGATTCTTGACAACAATGTCAGCGTCTGCAAAAACCCTCACCATTGCTGATCGAACTTTAAATGGAGGCTGGACAGTTGTTTTACCCCGTCGTGGCAGGAGAAAACCTTTGCCCAGAATTAGATCTTTGGAACAACAACCATGGGCTCCAAGTGATCTTGAAATTGATCCTATCAGAAAGTCTAAGTTAATACACAAGATGCAGATTTGCATGAATAAAATTGAGAGCTCTCCATTCTACCATACTTTAATGGATCAAATCCAAACTCCACAAATCTTGGGTCACTTTTATAGGGTCTTAGATTCTGAGTCAAAGATGCAAATGGTAATTTATGGTATAGGCAGCATTGAGTCATATGAAACCCCTCGATTGCAGCTTAGCCTTGCAATCTTGTTGAAAAAAAAGTTAAATTGGATTGGAGATATTGAGGTATTTGATCCTATTCTGTCTGCAACTGAATCTCAGGTATTGGAAGCCCTAGGTTGTTCTGTTATATCAGTAAATGAGCAAGGGCAGCGATGTGCTCAAAAGCCGACAATGTTCTTTATGCCACACTGTGAGGCAGAGTTGTACGACAATCTGTTGCGGGCAAATTGGAGGGTGGATCTGTTGAATCGTGTAGTCTTGTTTGGGAATAGCTTTGAGACATATGAGCAGCATGTCTCAGAGTTTAAGAACTCAGTTGTTGTTGATACGGCAAGGCATATCTTGGGTATTCGACAATTTACAAAGGAGTTCAGAATCAAGACAGTTTCAGATGACTATTTTGGTGCTTTCCATGATTCAAGTTGGCATTTTTTCGGTCCGGTTCTTGAGACAGAGCTGCGGCAGTACATCTAATTTTGGTGAAAAATATCATATTGGTTTCAGTAATTGGATGATGCTTGAAGCATATTCTTTCTTTCCAAATTTTATTGGAAATTGAAAAAGTCATTATTATCCAAACGCATGTTTGCTTGACTTTTGTTTTGAGTTACTTGTTTTGGGTATCTAAACACGCCAAGGTCAAGGCAGGATATCTGAAACCACCTCATTTAAAACTTTCATTATCATTTATGCAACAACATTGATTTCTTCTTTCTTCACAAGGAAGTGCATTTGTTTCATCTCATTCTGCCTCTGTGTTATTTATGTGATATCATTGATGAAGGAGTTCTTACTTGATAGGTTGTTACTTTTTAAGGATTTTTGCCTTTCCATATAGAATCCAATGGGTAGAAATTCTTATGATGCCAAATTGCATTGATTTACAGGACTTTGCACTGATCTAATTCTAACATGGATATTGTGATATTCTGGCCAGAAGCATAAGATGGCATATGTTTAACTCCGTCCTAAATGTACTTGGCCCTAATTTTCCTGCATCATAATCTCGGGCTCTGGAAGCTCTTGTTTGTTGTGGCCAGCAGCATAAGACTGCAGAAATTCCCAGCAGGTGAACATTTTACAAACGACATGAGTGGAGAATCAAATTCAACCCCAATTTGATACCACATCATTTAAATAAGAGTAATATTAAAAACCACAATTTTATCTCGTAATTATCTCACCTTGCTAATTTGGCCAATCAACCCTTGTTCAAATAAATTACACAAAAAAAATTTAAAGGCTGATTGGCAATGTTACGCTGATAGGATGGAATAAAAGTATGGTTTATAGCGTTACTCATTTTATAGTATTTAAGTAAATGTTTAGCAACCGTGCATACTGCCCGGATCCCACCGGCAGGAGTAAATTATCTTCGAGTTACATGATGGTCTCTTTTAAGGACATTTTGGTAGGGACAAAACACTTGCACTGGTGAAAAACAAGTATTTTTGGCCACATCTCTAGCGTGATGTAACCAAATTTGTGGAATGACACTCACTTGCCAACTAAATTTTTTGATAGGGTCTCTACACCCCATTACCTGGCCCACAACCACAAGCACCTTGTTGTTTATACACTTGTGAGGTTTGTATCCCACGTTGAGAAAATATATATAAAAAAATAATGGTTAATATATATAAGTGAATTCAAACTCATTAGTTTAGGCTTTTAAACTAGAACTGGTGTCCTAATATCTATATTAACTTACTTTTGTTTGATTCCTATTGTTTTTCTTCCTAACAATTGGTATCAGAGCCAATAATTACTTTCCATTATTGTTGGGTCAATGTAGAAGAGATTCACTTGAGATTTGTGTCACACATTATATATATATATATATATATATATATATATATATATATATAGTAGTTAATATATTTAAATGAATCCAAGTCCATTAACTTAAGCTTTTGAGCTTAATATATATATATATATATATATATATATATATATATATATATATTAATTTACTCATATTTAAATCCCTCGTTGAGGAAACGTTTTCCCAAGCACAAAATAGATTTGCAAACAATAAAACAAGTTTTCATGCTTCATCTCATGACCTATCGTGGAACATCATGAAGAATTCACAAGACACCATGGACCCGGACAAAAGAAAACAAAAAAGTGTTTATCCAACCACATGGTCATATCAACATCATTCATTAGGTAAAAGTTTAATATTAACTATATTTAGCTAATATAATAAACTTTTTACTCTTCGAGAAGATTAGCTAAAGAATTTGTTAAAAAATGTATAAAAAAACAGTAACTATAATAAAGAGTTGCATTTTTTTTTACCAATTATTTTACCTATTGTTGCTAGAGATGTTCAACGCAAGAGATGTACCACTTCATTTGTTAATAAAGGTAAAAGTATTCTAACGTGACATAAAGGTAAAAGTGGTTGACTCCTCTCGATTTCTAGATTGCTTGTAATGTTTTTGTTTTAAAAACAAAAACATAAGGGAAAGTGAAAAAGCGTAAATAAGCCCATACTTTCCCTTGATAAAAGAGACATTTTCCCAAGCATAATAGAACATAAATACCAAAACAAGTTCTTATGCTTCATTAATTAGAAAATAATAATAATAATAATAATAATTCTTATGATGAAATTAAAAGACAAGAGAAAGAAAACAAAACAAAAGAACAAGTATTAAATCCAACCACAAAGTTGTATCAAACCATTTATACGAACATTGTTCAGATATTCAAGCTGCATTAATTGCATAGCATCTAAAACTAAATATTTACATTCCCTTAATTAAAAATAATAAGAAAGAGATTTTCCCAACCATAAACTAGAACATAAACACTGAACAAGTTTCTGTCTTCATCTCATTATGCCATAAGAGTACATCATGAACAAATCACAAGACCACCATGGATCCAGACAAAAAACAACAAACAAAAAAACAAAAAAACAAAAGAACAAGAATCAAATGCAACCACAAAGTCATATTCACATCATTTATATGAACATTGTTGGGAGAGTAATGCTATACTTATTTCCACTTCTTTACACCAATTTTTTCATACTCATAAGTGACTTTTAAAACCACAATTGAATTAAAATCCAATAAAAATTTATCACATAATTATAATTTTAAAAGTCACCTATGAGTGAAAAAATTGTGTAAAGAAGTAGGAATAAGTGTAGCATTATTCTTGTTCGCATATTCAAGCTGCAACAATTGCATCGTGTCTGGAATATATATTCCCTTGATACACATGCATTGAAGTGAACTGCTACTGACCATGAAATAACATTCAAAAACAGAATAAATTGGGCATAAAAACGAACCCATTCTCATTACGATACATCTTTGGATAACATTTGCAAACTTGAATTAAATAGTACTCCTGCTAACATATTTACAATAGGATATAAGAGGAGACACCCTTTCCCCTCTATTTTCAAATACACTCAGAAACACACCCAAAACCCATTTCCCAACCGGCATTTTGAAATAACATACACTATTATCCAAAATGCTGTTCAAAGAGATTAGTTGAACAATCATCAGTCCCTTAACCGATGACCCAAACCCTTTTCATCCAAAATACACTTTTGGAATTCAAATAGACAATTCATCAAACACTTTGTAGGCATTTATTTATCAACAAAAACAACAAATTTTCAATTCTAACAAATACCAATTTCAAGAACAGCAATCCGGGCACCGAATCAACCCGTTCTCATTGCACTCCAAGCACCTCTTCACCCTGTCTTCCTCCTCATCAAACAACTTCCTACTCCCATCGCAATTCGTGCACGGCACGAACCGCACATCGCCGCAGCTGTCGCAGACGAACCCAGGTTCCCGAACCGGAAACCCTTGAAGAATTTTCCCCATTTCGCCAATTTCGAATAGCTGTTTGATCATTTCAGCGCCACCCAGGTATTTCCCTCGCAAAAAGACCTGCGGAAGAGTCACATTCTTCTCTCCCAACACGCTCTGGAGCTCCCTCCGGTACGCCGAGTCCATCGACACGTCCCGCTCGTCGACCCACACCCGAAATCCCCGAAATATCATCCGCACCGCGTAACAGTCCTCGTAGGTCCTCCGAATCCCGCGCAAACTCGTTAAGTACACCACGATCCGGTCCTCCGTGCCGGGTAACCGGATCGTAGAGGAAATATCCGGAACCGATTCGACCGATTTCGGAGCCGCTTTGAGCTTGAATTTCGGTTCCTCGGGGCTTTTCGGGGTCTCAAAGATACTGCAGAGCTGCTTGACCTTACCTTTGATGGAATTCCCGGCAGACCGGACCGATTCCATGGGGTTGTAGAACCGCTTCAACGGACCGGACGCAGTTCGTTCCAGACCAGCCTGGAGGTAGGGTTTCAGTGGCGCGCGCAAGGTAAGCGAGCGGTTGAAGAACAAGGAGGAGGAAGGCTTGGATTTGCCGGAGAATTCCACGTTATTTTCGAATTCTGCCATCGAACAACAACCCAAATTCGGCCCAGAAATGCCAAGAAACGACGATCTAACGGCGGTGGAGTGATCGCGACGACCGTGGCCGTTGGATGCGTGAGTGGCGGTCTCGGTGGCGGTGACGGTGACGGCGGAGAGATCGAGATTTTGAGGGTTTGTTTGTTCGTTGGTTGTTTTTTGTTTTGAATTTTGGGTTTTGGTGTTGTTATCAAAATGATGTTGTTTTAGGTGGATGCTTTCGGTTTCCAGAGCTGGACGGCTCTCAAGGCTCGCTTTTTGAGGATTCAAGATACGTACCTACAAAGCAAGCATTTTTTCGTTGTATATATATATATATATATATATATATATTTATATATGTCTCCACGTAGAGAGAGAGAGAAGAGTGTGCGCGGGCTTTCAAAAAGCTTTTAGTAGTTAATTAATAATATAATTAATTATAATACGGCAACCGACTATTTAGGGATTGATTGAGAGAATGAGAGGTGTGTTCCTCCTGCCTGCTAAAGGTCTGACTATTCTTCGTTTTTTTTTTCTTTTTCTTTTTCTACTTTGAATTAAAGACGCGGTTAGACCTTTTTATTTTAATCATTGCTTTGTATTTTTTTTTTTTTTTAATTTTTTAAGATGAATTGATCTTCTCTATCTCGGCCTTATCATATAGAAATTTAGGGTTTATATGTTTTGGATTTTTTTTTAATATATATATTGGGGTAAAATATTTACCAAATCATAGAAAATATGATAAACTTTGTTATTATTATGTTTTATTATTTGTTGAAAAAAAGGTTATTTCACTCAAGTAATTAAAGTCGTTTTTAAAAGATGTTATAGATTTGTTGGCCTACAAATAATTTCAATACTGTATAATAAGAGAATAAATGAAACTCAGTCAATATTGATAGGAGGACAAACATATAATTGGCTAGTGTGTTTTATAGAACCATGCTTGTTGAAATAAATACAAATCGATCCACAAAATTCATATAATTCCTCGTTGTCGCCAAATGAAACAAGGATAACAATATACAAGCATAACATGTAACAACTCAAGAAAAGTAGTAGGCATATTTGCGCTATTACTTCAAAAAAACTAATCAATTTAAAGCTTCCATTTTTTTCTGAATCGGGAATACACTTGACCAGGCTATTGGGGAAGAAAAGAGCATTAGAATTGTAGCCATTAACTTATAATTGTGGCTGCTATTGAGTTAGAGGAACACACTCGAGATGAATCTCCAGCACACCTCTCTCAACATTCTGCAGTCTGAGACTGATTTCCTGTCTGACCATGCCATCTACTAGGCTGATGATACTATCTTTTAATAGGGTGTTATCCTTGCTTGCTAACCACTTCCCAAGCTGCATTGACTTCTTGTTCGTGGAGCTCTCATGGGCTTTGGCGGCGACAACCAGGGGTTGAATGTCAATCTCAGCCTCACCCATAAAATCGTCGGTTGAGAACGTATCCTTGTCGTAAACAAGCTGCATAAACCGTTCCCAAAAAAGTCTAATAAAAATGATTAAACGTTGCTAGTAACATGATAAGAACGCAAATAAACCAGAAATTATTTCGTGTTTTTACAGAAAGACGTTCATTCGTCTATGATATGATGGTGGCATAGAGGAACAAACTCTTGGGGGAGGAGCAGGAGGGTGGTGGTAAACTATAATGTTTTCAAGATTTGTTTTACTTTACCTCCATATACTCCAGGCCTTTGAAGTAGATTTCAATGAAATTATGGATTTTTATGGAGGCACTTTCGAGAGAATCAAGAAGAAAAGAATCTTCATCTAATTAGGTCCTCAGCAATTGAAAATGATTGGCTTAAAAGAACTAAAAAATATTACTCAGTGTGCATTCTACCTATGCAGGGTCCAAAGATGGAGAGATCAAGATACCGTCTTAACCTTCCAAGAATTGTGACAACATGCTTGCATTTGACAGCCCCAAGATTTTTACCAATATTAAACCCTAAGAAAAGATAATCCTGCCTAGAAGCTTCACTCATATTTGGTGACAAAACAAAACTTGTCATAAAGCTTCGCTTTTATTGGTTACATAAGAAACTTTTATCCTTCCTAAGATTGCCTTACAAGATCAGCATGTAAATGGCATCTGCAGGACATTTTCTATCTAGGAAAGGATCAATTGGTCTACAAATAGAAGAAAAGAGAGCAACTCCGACCAAGATTTGCACAAGAATGGTTCCCAAGGGGGCGGTCTAATATTTGTTCCTATATTGTGTGTGTGTGTGTGTGTGTGTTTAATGATTTCCCACCAAAGCATCTTACTTACCAATTTTAGAGGAGGAATGTTTTCAGGAATTGACAGCATTAGACTTTCATTCCATACTGGATTCAGGTTGCTCTTGATGACACGTGTCTTTACCGACTGCGATAAATATATATATATATATATATGGAAAAAATTATATTATAAACATGGTTGAATCCATTGGTTAGTAAAATACAACGATAATAATGTCACAGATAAGGAGAAGAGGCTCACTTGATTACCCAACGCAATGATGACATAAGGATCACTAGTCATCACATCCCTAATAGCTAGATTGGTGCCTTTAACCACATTGACCTTAATCAATCCAATGAATTCAACCATACCTGCCTATAAACAGTTCATTTGAAGAAATAAGATTTAGCATCCATATCAAACTCAAATTTTGAAATTAGCAAGTACATTTTTAATGTCCTTTTTTTTCTTTTTTTCAACTTGTGATATAAAATAACTGCTGGTTCACATTCAGTTTTCTACAAGATAATATTAACAAAAAAAAAGAAAAAGAAAAAGAATAGAAAAGATGGGACCAAAAAACAAAAGAATGAAAACTTATATCTTGTTCCATTGTTTGGTCTTCCGAAGAAAATGTTTACTAGGTTGCGGCCCTCTACACTTTTAATGAATTTGCATTACTTACCAAAAAAGAAGAAGAATGAAATAAAGTTTAATGTCATTTAGTTCTCACAGCCAAATTTTCTCTCCAAATCTCACCTATTTTAGAGATATTTTTGGATGACGCTAAGAGCAATGTGCTGATATATTTTCCCTTATGCTTTCTTTTCTCTCTCCTTGACAAACAATTACAGGAAAATATGAAAATTTAATGAATTTCCTCTTTTCGTTTCCTCTAGGGATGAACAATTTTTGCATACGTGAAAACAGGATATTAAATTCCAACAGAGCAATCATTCACAGAAGTGCTAGTGTGAAACAATCCAATTTTGGCTCATTTTTGTAGTTCACAAACTTTTGTGTGACCTCTTACTTCCCCATACACCAATGTGATGAGCCAATACTTATAGTCCTTATAGACAATGTAGAGCATAGACTTCTTTAATCACTCCTTTATCACTTGAAGGAAGAACAAGTGTATCTCATTGCTACAGATACGGTTTTATCAATAGTATATATATTCAGACATTTCCCTCCAACTCCACCAAATTGTAGCATTAGTTTGTCACAAATGTCTTGAGCAAGTGTGGAACTTGAACTACTCGATTGGGCTGTGCTTATATTCTACAGACAAACATACACAGTTACACAAACAATTGTAGTGTATATGACTGACATTTATTTAACCTTCTGTTCAATAATGTTGCCTTGACTTCCTCCTTCCTGTGTTTGTGTAGGTGCAGATACATTTGAACTTTTCTATAAACAAATTGTTCTAAACAGCCTACATGTTATCACTTGCAAGCAAAACAGAAAATTCAATGTGCTTGTGCATGGTCCGAGGATGTATAATGTTTCCATGCCTCTTTCAAAGGAATTCTTTGGAGTTCAAAAAGCATCAAATCTAATTCTTCAATCAAACAATATTAGAAAGAAAACACAATTTCCAGTAGCATATTTTATATCCATAGCCAGCTCCAAAGACAAAAAAAGAAAAAGAAAGTGCACTTAAACATCTGCATATACCTGATAAAAACAGAAATTAACCAAATGAAAAAGTCGTTACCAATAGATTGCACTTCTTAGAGGCCTTGTGCTCAGAGTCTTTTCTTGCCCAGCTGTTACGAAATGCCTGCCCAATACGAGTTCTAGTTGCTTGTTTCTCGAATTGTTTCTTGTCATGTGCAAAGAAAATGCTTAAAGAACTGCTTGGGGATGATGAACTCCTTTTATGAGTCGACGGGAAGGGGCAGAACAGCTGGTCATTGGAATCCGAAAATTCTAGCATCTCATATTTTCTCCTGAGTGTTCAACAATGTTTCTGGTTCAGAATAGTAAATGTCTCTCATTCAAAAGTATGACAAGTATTGTATTAGCATTACCTAATAAAATCCGATCGTTCCTCTATAGAAGAATCTGGTTTTGGTTTTTCAAGGTTATTTGGGATGCAAGCTTCATACTTCTGGTTAACTGCAATATTTCCACCCAGAGTTTCCAAATTATCGACTTGTTCATCTGTCCATTCATCTAGCTTCACTGATAGAACCTGGTACATTTTTGGATTGAATTAGAACATCCAATTCCAAACTTCAACAGAAGGAGAGAGGCGAGAGAGAGTATAGCTACCTTAGTTGAAATCTGCAATTGAAATCCTACCAAAACCCTACATATCTCTGATTAAAATTTGATACACTACATGTCAAGCTACCAGAGTTGTTACCCGGTAAAATGACTTTACTTACCCTCCTAACCTGCTAGGGATCCTCCCACACATGAGGATTCAATGCAGAAACAAAGAAATTTTGAATCTGCTCAAATTTGTCAATTCCTCAAAGTGTTCTTGTGATATTTCTTTCTTCAATGGGCAGTTATATTTAAGCTTCTTTGTTATAAATGAGCTCTGGAATTTTTTTACTTCCCTTGGCACACACTTAGAGAGACAGAGAGAGAGAATTCAAGGTAGCAAAGTGTGTCACCAAAGACAGTCCTTTGGGAAAAGTATCGACAAGGCAGGAAATCTTGAAGAATCAAGATTAGTCTTTAGATAATAAGATAGGTTTCTCTACCAGCAACTATATCCAGCTAAAGTTAATAGCAGGATGCAGGCCCCAATGCTGCTTCTAGTTGGCCCAGCACAAATTTGGCATTATTATACAATGTGTTAAGACGAGCTGATAATAATTATCTGAAACCCTTCTGAGTCATACCATAAAGACAACATCAAGTAGTTGTTATAAGCCTTGTGGATTATGGATGGTGATTCTGGCTTGATAACATCTATATCACCGATGTCTCTCTTTCAAGTTCTATAAAGAAGTAAAAGACCTACTCAATCAAATTTTGAAGGCCTCAAAGTGGAAAGATAGTGCCAATACAAGGTTATATAATCTGTACTCATGAAATTTTGTTTTACAAGACTGTGTCAAGGAGCATAATTCGAAACTATACCTTTGAAATCTGCACGCCAAGGCTTCTATGTACACCAGAACACTTGATACAAATAAATACTCCCAGATTTGAGGATCTGACAATGACCAGATGAACAATTATGAATTAAGTAAATATGAGCTATTCATTTGCCCATAATAAACTTGACTAAACAGTATGAGCAGTTTTCCTTCTGTGTAGATTAGTGAGAAATCAATAGATATGTATGCTGAACAATTGCATCGCTCAAAATAATACCATGAAATAATGCCTTAATTTTAAAAAATAATGACAACAAAAGACTTCACAGAGAGAGAGAGAAAGCGGTCTTTTCAGGAAGAGGGGCATAAAAGATTCATTGGCAATGACATTATTAATCCTATTTACTCAAGATATGATAACTTACACCCATTTTGGATCTGGAGTTCCACAATCTGCACAGAACCTATTACCAGATTGATGTAACAGACTCTCCAGTCTTAGTTGCGGACCTAGTTAATAAAAAATACAAGCTGCGAAAGTCAGACATTGCTGCTTGAACTTTATCAAGCGATTTGTTTAGAAGACACCGAAGGAGATATCATTTCCTATACACAGAGTTGCAGATCAAACATCAAAGCATTTAAGTACTTTATGAAGAGTACATACAAGAAAGCAAGCTATCAAAATTTTTGGCCAGAAAGTTGTGTAAGAATAAAAATCATTCAGTGAAAGGAATAATTCAGATTTTGGAGATAATATGACATGAATAATCATCTAGTTTGGTAAATATCATATCAGTGTATGAGCTAGACTCGTGATCAAAATAATTGCATGATTTTGATAGCCCATATCTATGAATAGGACATGAATTTCACTGGTGAATACCAATAAAGTGTACTTTGACCTATGAACCAAGAATTTCATAAACATCCGGTGAAAGAATAAATACCTGACCTCCCATTTGAAAAGCTAAGATTTGGAGGAGGAACAGGAGCTTTAATATGTTTGTAGTGGCAATAAACTTACCTCTAGAGCACTAATCTTTGCTAGGAACTGACCATATAATATGTTCTTAATTTGTTGGATAGGCCTTTGTGTTTCTCATTTATTTCAATTACCAATTGGCATTCATAATTTGATAAACTTTAAGAATGACACAAACTACCACCACATGGGTCAAGGACTAGGAAAAGGTTGATAAGCTAGTGCAAAATTAAACAAGAAATTAAAACATCAAGTCTCAACATACTGGAAGATGAACATCGATCTGTTTCGCTACTCCAACTTGGTGTGTCTAAACATAAGAGATCATATAAGCTTGATGCTGACCCTACATATGGAATATTTGTCATCAAATAATAGACCATCATAAAAGTTGGCAAGAACAGGAAAGTCACACCATAAAGTTCTGCACCAAAGGGAAGCTATGTTTGGTATCAAAAAAGTAAATGCTACTAAAAACTGATTAGCATTAAGCAATCATGGAGATTAACAATAAGCATCAAGATGCTGTAGCATGAGAAAATCTAAGAAGCTTACTCATATGTTGGTAGAGCGCACCTTCCCAAACGATCATCAAAAGCAAAAGAAAATGATTTTGTGTTTGGGTACAAAAATTGATCATATTATTAAAAAATGAGGTGAGTATAAAGTTTCATAAGGTCCCACAACTGAAACTGGAAAAGAAGAAGCATCAAGAAGTGCAGTCTTCTTGGATTGAACAAGATTGAACATATGAGCAGAGCAGTGAATGTCCTCGAGCAGATTTCATCAATTTTTTTCAAGTATAGCTGAAACTATCCCATTTATCCTGTTTTGGAAATTTCTTGCAAATACTCTGGAAAGTACTACTCATTATCTTTAGGGGTCATTCTACTAGACTTCTTGTCTTATCACCTCGATATGATCAATGCGGCTTTTGAGAAACATCAAACAAACAAACATCATCTTTGCCACTAGGAGAGCAAAAACCTGAGGAGGCATGATTTCAAATTCTAGACTGCTAACTTATACCATAATTTTTTGACCTTCATGAACGACTCGCTTGAACCCCCTTAAGATCAAGAACCTACCAACTATATGTTCCATCGTTAGAGGAAGAATCATCCCAAGACACTTCATAGGGTATGCAGATGAATTGAAAGGATTTTACACTGATGGACCATCGGCGCTGTATTATATTAGGTCCTTCAGTTTGGCAATTTAATGATTATTGACTACCATTTATACAAGCAAAGAATTGCATTTGTAAGTTTGGGAATCTAATGATGGCCCATTGACTTTTTCTTTAAGAAATAATTAAGATCAATGTTTAATATCTATATGGGAAGCAAAAAGAGAGGAAAAAAGAATTATGCGCAAAACATTTTCAGCTAAAACCCCAAGACAAAGCCCCATATGTACTGGTAATTACTTGTAGCCACCTTGGAGTTGGAGTGGAACCTGGCTTCACTTTTACCTAATGAAAAAAGGTGGAGAAAGAAAATAGGTTAACCAAAACAAAGATAAAGCCAAGAATAATCTAAGTTAAATCACTTTCTCAACCCTTCATGTATTAACCACATGCTATCTTCATTTTATCCTCTCAGACAAGGTGCTCCTTTTTACAAGAATTACCTTACTAGTATTTATCAAACTAAAAAAAAATTCAAAAGCAAAATTTTAATCAACATATACTTTCAGTTTCAAAAATTTTGTATGCAACCAATTCATTACTTTCTTTTCTTTTCTTTTCTTTTCTTAGCTAATTTACTACCATAGTTGCATTGTCTGGATGTTACTATAATTTTGCCTCCTGATGACTTTACCATACTGCAGAAAGATTCATGCCTTGCTATCACCATCACTAAGTTCTCTTACACAAAATTTATTTACTTATAATGACAAAAGACAAAAGTGAAACAAAACATTCCATCATATAATTAAGACAATTCTGCATAATATCTTCATTGGGGGAAAAATTTTAAAATACCTGAAACGTCACTAAGTTCTCTAACACATTATTATTTCCTTAAAATGACAAAAAACAAAAGTGAAACAAAGCATTCCATCAATGACTAAGACTGTTCTGCATAATATCTTCATTGGTGAAAATAAAAATAGAAAAATATACCCGAAACATTATTGGGATCGGAATTAATCTCTCGCTGGGTAGACATCTCCATGCCACCAATATTTTCAAACGAAATCATGAAAACTGCTATTTGAGAACACCCACCTTATCATTTTCTTCTCTGCATCCAATGACACGGGTGTTACAGACAACCCAAATTTAGAAACTTTCCAGGACATAAAAAGAAAAAAAAAAAAAAAGGGTATTTATCTCTTACAAATTGAAATATTTGATTGCAAAATAATCTGAATGAAAAAGGGTGTTCCTGTCAGCTTCCTTCCTGCACGAAACGAAATGGGTACTCAAAAGAAAAGCCAAGAATCAAACATTTTGGTGAGAAATACAACATATTGTTCATGAACGAGCAAACCAGCTAAATACCCATCAAAATTGAGAAAAATATACGTTGGCTGAAAAAAAAATAAAAAAACTCAAGCTTTGGGATCATGCATATACGAGAAAATGGATAATCCAGGAAAAACAGAAGGGACCTATACCAGGAATCTGCAGTGGATTTTTCCCCCTTTTTTTTGCCTTATTTTATTTTTTTATTTGTATTTATTCTTTAAAAAATTGTTTTATTTTTTAATATGAATAGAATGTGAGTGCCACGAAAAAAAAAAGTCAAAAGATTGGAGAATCGGAATTTTGGGGAATGATACGGTTCTGGTGGTTGATTCTTTGATTGGCGAATAAACACTCAGCTAGAGTTATCCCCACGCGCTCTTTTGGAGCGTAAACAATCTTCTAAACTCTCAACGTAAACTAACTTTACATGGTACACGTCTTTCACCATTTATTTTCATCAATTATATATCATCTATAATTTCTTTAATTTTGATAATTATTTGTTTTAAAAAATAAATAATTATATTTATTAATTTAATATTTATAATTTTTTTTTTCTTATAATGATCTACATAATCATTGAAATTATATCAATGATCAAAAAAGGAACAACATAAGCAACAAATTTATAAATATAGTTAAACTCTAGATATGAGATTTCTTCCTTTGGATACAATCCATATATTCGTGTCGGGAAATGCTAGGTATTTTTTTAGTGTTCTCTTGGTGTTTTTTCGATTGTAATGTGGCTTTTAAAATTATAGTTGAATTTAAGATTATTGTTATTAACTTTTAATCTATTGGTGATTTTAAAAGCCACATCACAGTTAGGAAGACACCAGAAGAACACTAAAAGAACACCTAATATTTTTCTATTCATGTATCATAGATATCACAAATATTTGAATAATAAAAGGCAATTTCCAGTCGGATCCATTTGTAAAATTATAATCTAGGAAAAACATAACAAATTTTAATCCACTAACAAAAAGGGAAGATTGGATAAATAATTCCGGAGTCAAAATGGGCTTTTTGGTTTTGTTTGGAGATAGATGGACTTCATGATGAATTTAATCAAAATTCTATAATAATTTATTCCAAATTTACTGGTAATTTTATAAGATACATCAACTTTTAAAAGATGAAAAAAATAGCTTCTATCATTATTTGAGCTGTTGAGAAACTTAAAAGCCTTCATTCTTTTTTTCTTAGTAAACGGGATTGTATTTGAGAAATAAAGCTTTTAAATAAAAAAAAAAGTCTTTTTTTTTTTTTTGCAAAATTTTCAAAATTAAGTTTTTGCCAATTTTTGTCATTTTTAGGTTTTTTAGACCCTTAAAAGTTTTTTCAATTTTTTTTACCGAACATATACTTTCTTTTTTTTCAAATAGATTTTTTGAGTGTTAAACGCACTTTTAAGCCTTTCAAACGCACACTCAAACACGTCCTTCTAACAATGGTTTTTTTTCCTCAATCACATTTTATTATATTTTAAAAATTATAAATATTGATGTACCAAATTGTCAATCATTATAGAAAAACCAAGAGGGGATAAAGGGAGTTGTTGGCCAGGTAATGGCGCGTGAAAGAGTTCTAAAGGTGTTGGCGCGTGCAAATACAGTTACATAGTGACTGTTGTGCACGTCAGTCGTAACCACTAGCCACCATTTTTGTCTCCGTGCCGACAACACGCAAAAAATGGTAACTAGTAACCGGGTCGGGTCAAAGTTAATTGGACTATCATTTTGATTGCTATTTTTTATTTTCTTGTTCTTATGGATAGTCGATTTATTCGGGTGCTTTCATTCAATATATTGAAACTTAGGGGTATTAAGAGAGCAAGCCGCTCGTGAGTGAGCTCGGGCTCGGCTCACATAAACTCGACTCGAATATTAAATAAAGTGTTTAATAAACACGAATCCTGATTCGAATATTAAATAAAACAAACTCGGCTAAGCTTGCAAGCAAGCTTGTATAAGCTTGTGTATATATATATATATATTAAGTATCAAATAATTAATTATATATTTTCTGATTGGTTGATCCCCTCCCATAAATCTCATTATTCAATTAAATCTTAAAATTGCATTTATTTTGGTCTTAATTTGCTCACCAGATTTACATGGGATTTTATATTGTGTTTATTAAATCCTATAAAATTGCATTTCCTAATTGGCTCATTGCCTCCCATAAATCTCATTATTCATTAAAATCTTAAAATTGCATTTATTTTGGTCTTAATTTACACACCGGACTTACATGGGATTTTATACTGTGTTTATTATAGCCTATAAAATCTCATTTTCTGATTGGTTGATTCCTTTTCATAAATCTCATTATTTATTAAAATCTTAAAATTGCATTTATGTTTAAGCATTAGAAAATGAAAGTTTCAGAGCCTTTGATTTTGCCAACTGTTTCTCAAAAATTGCTCACGCCTGCAACAATCAGCCTCAACAGTTGACACATCGCCTCGAAAATGCTACAACGTTTCAATCTACAAGCCTTGCCAGCTTGCACCCATCCGTTTCTTTCATTTCCTCATATCTCCACTTTCACTCATACGGTCATATCAAAACCCTCGCTGCATCTACTGCTTCTTGCTAATTGGTCTCAATCAAACTCAAATACATGATAGAGAGAGATCGAGATGCAGAGATTGAGAGAGAGACCGAGATGCAGAGATTGCAAGAGAGATCGAGATGCAGAAATTGCGATGGTTGAAAGAAGAAGACGATGAAGCCAAAGAGGAGGGGTTTCCAACTAGGGATTGTTGTGAGCTAAAATCTTAGCATTTCCTGTGTATTTCCTTTATGCCTTTATAAAAGAAAAATCACATTGGTTGGGTAAGATTTCACCTACGTTTGATTTAGGTTGAGATTTTGTGATGTGATCTTGATGTAGGTTTCGGCCAGAATAGTCGAGCCTGAGCTCGAGCTCGAACAACAATTTCAAGCTCAAGTCGAGCTCGAACCGGAGCCCGAGCTTGATCCCAAAATAAACGAGCGGAGCTCGAACAGCCCAAGCTCGCTCAAGCATGGCTCATTACATCCCTATTGAAACTTTTAGATGCATGCTACCACTTCATAGCTTCATATGCCCAGCAAATTGACTCTTCTAGGTTTAGAGGATCCTTTATAAAAATAACTTTACTAATTACATAATAATTTCGAAGCTTCTTAGCTCTAAGCAAGATTTTTTTTTTTTTTTTTTTTAATTCTTTTTTAAAAAAAAAAACCATTTAACGTATGATATATCTTATTCTATGAAATGTTGTCGTTCTTAAATAGCTCCTAATTTAAATAAAACTTTCTTTAAAACAATATTCATGTAAACAAAAATTGACCCTTCCAAGTTTGGATAAATTCTTATAAGAATTACTCATTGGAGACTTACAAACCTAGCCAGGGGACATGTTTCTTTTTCTAATTGAAAAAAAAAAAAAAAAAGCCACTTAACTCATTCATGCTACTCGGTCAAAAATTACTATTTTATAACAATTCTCCATTTAAATAAAATTTTATTCAAGGCAATATTGCGCAACATAGAATTTTCTATTGCTTAAACATTGAATCAATACATTTTTTTCCCATTAAAAGTAAGGCATGTATTTTACTATGATGAAGCTGGTCTATTCTATTTGCTTAAGATGTCTTTTCATAATTTGTAAAATTCCATTATCTTATGTAATTTTTATTTTCTATAAACAAAGCCTTTTGTGTAGTGTCTTTAATATTAAAAATAAAAAAATAAATAATGTCTTTCCAAACAATTCAAATTTTATCTGTTCTTAAAGAAAGTGTTTATCGTGCTTTTCGAGCTAATATATCAAAACCTTTTGAATGGGTGCATTGATATAATATCTCTTAATTATTTAGTCATTCATCTTCACTTGTTTATTGAATTGCACTCTTACGTGTATACTTTAGTTTTGCTAAAAGTCACATGTGAACTTAAATATTATCTTGAAACATTAATTTGCTCTAACCAAAAGTCATTTTTCTAAGAAATGTAATACTTCTAAAAAAAAAAAGAACTATTAATTGGAAGGGTCTAATCATTCACTTGCATATAAATGCAAGGTTTTAAGCCTTAATTATCATTTCGAATTAAACTTCAAAATAAGAAAGTCTTTAAAGTGTGAGAAAAAAGATGGTTAGAAAACTTATAACGGTGATGATGAAATTACTTATCCTTTTCCTCCTTAATGTGCAAGCAAATAAACTTGCCATTACCTCGTTCTATCCGTCTTCACGTCCCAACCCACTTTCTTATTTCTCAGAAGTTGATGAAGGAGCTGCAGCTTTATAGATAAAGTTAAAGGTTGCGAACATTTTAAAACAGCTGCAACATTGCCCCAATTTCAATATGAAGTGTGTATTTGTGAAGGTTTTAGTCTTTGCTTGTATTTTAGTATATCCGTAAAACCAATTACAGTGGCTAAGTACATGTGGTTTGCACCAAAATCAAATAGTCACCTGGATTTTTAAAAATATTGCAAATGGTACATGTAATAAGCTAATAAACATACTTGGTACCTCTGTCAAGATTCTTTTAAATTTTTTAACGGAATGTCACGTCACCCTTACACGTGGGTGCTACGTGGCGTGGTACCTAAGTTTTTGGGTGCCACGTCATAGTTTATTTTTTTTGAAAAAAAAGAAATCCAAAAGAAAACGAAAAACCAAAAAAACATATTTTATTTTTAAAAAATTCCAAAAAAAAAAAAAAGAACCAAAAACAAAATATATATATACTAGGGTGGCCGAACCACCCCAGGCCAAACAGGGTGGCCGGCCACCCCCAAACGGCCGGTATGGGGGTTGCCGAAGCACCCCCTTAGGCCAAGGGGGTGGTTCGGCCACCCCCTTGGGCCAAACCCTCAATTTTTTTTAAAAGGTTTAACCCAACGGGGTGGCCGAACCACCCCCTTATGCCATGGGGGTGCTTCAGCCACCCCCATACTAGCTGTCTAGGGGTGGCAGAACCATCCTCAGGGCCCAAGAGGGTGGTTCGGCCACCCCAGCGTTTTTTTTTTTTTAAAAAAAAAAAATATATATGTTTTTTTTTTTAATTTTTAAAAAATATGACGTGACACCCAAAACTCAGGTACCACGTCACGTGGCGCCCATGTTTATTCCCCTATGTGATCGGGGTGTGACAGTTTATGGGTGTATTGCATGCTATGATTTCAGATTCAATTAAAGGCTTCTCAAGGCAATTCCAATAATTGGCCTGGTTAGAATGCAGTTCTCAATTGTGTCACATGTAAAAGTGTCTTCTTTTTAACTCTCCTATAATATTATGCGTAGATAATATATGCTAGGGCTTCCCCTAGGGCTTCAGCCCAACCTGGGAGGCTAAACTGAATGGCCTTCCTAGATAGCATTTTGAATATAACATAAAGTGAAGGATTGGCTGCAGGTTTGTTTATCATTCCATGGATTGGGTAAAATGCTTCGAGCATAAATTAATGATACATCCAAAATTCAAGTGTGTTGCAAAATACAGATAGTGGAACCATTTTGGGTTTTTATTTGATCCAAGAAAACAGTCGTTTTTAAGTGGATTCCACTGCTTCCAGCAGCAGTTTCCTCTTGGTTGCTGTTTAGTGTTAAAGAAATATATATATCTATATATATATATATATATATATGGTATAGGGCACGAATAAATAATCTGATGTAAAAGAAGCAAAAAGTAATATGATTCCTTAAATTTAAAGAAGCCATTGAACTATTGTTTCCGAGTATCACAACTCTCATGTCACATCATTTAAGATCACCACCACCACAACGACGGATCAATATATTTTGATGGAAGGTGCCACTATGCTTGCAAACAATATTAAGTAGAAGAAAAATGTGACGCACATATCAAGCTATAAGACTACATAGCACTCTAGCTTTCATTTAAGCAAAAAGTTTATGCATCCACCAATTAGAAAACCATACAAGCATAAACCTTACGTGCATTTAGCCAAATATGCATCCCATCCTTGCAGACGATACTCCCGAGCTGCGTCTGCGGGGTTTGCGGCCTTAATAATTCCGCGGCCTACAATTATTATGTCACTACCTCTATCATAGATGACCTGGAAAAACATTTGTCCGAGTCATGAAAGATCAGCTTGCAATAACAAGAGAGCAAGAAAAGCAACTCAAAAATGTATACAGAAGATTAGTAATGGAGTATGAGAGTCCATTTCCTATCATTGATACTTTGACAAGTATTTTTATAGTGCCACTAATGAAACTTGAGCATCATCAATCAATGAAGTACTTGTAGAAAACAATTCCTCTTAACATAGTGACTCAATCCCCAAGGAAAGATCATATAAAACTCAATGACTTCAATAAAATTTTGAACTAGTATAAACATATCCATTTGGTAGAGCAGTTTTAAAACGAGCAGTTTGGGAAAAAATAGCAATTTCAAAACGCAATTAATGAAAAATCAATTTTTTTTAAACAGTTTGGCCTTTAAAATCGATTGTTTTTTTTTTAAATACCCCCTTATCTGCGGTCTTAAAACATGGATTTTTCCACATTTTCAAACCGCCATTTTTTTTCAACCGCACTCCCAAACAGAACACTTTTTGCGATTTTGTTTAAAAACTCGTGTTTTCCTAGAGGCCAAACACACTCTAGAAAAACCAGTTGCTCTCCTTTGGTATCACCTGTTATTTACCCTTTCCATTATCTTCTGCCAAGAAAAAGAGTGAATGAATGAAGAAAAAGTATACAGAGGGAGAGAACAAGTGAACACTGAACAGAACTTACAGAATATGGAGTGTTGTATTGCTGGCCAAGTGCATCACCACCAGTTACCATCTGGACTCCAGGGGTTGCCTGAATGAATGCTGGATTTACAGGTGTCCCTGGCCATGATGCTGGATTGACTGAGATGAAGCCAATCACAAAATCAGAGTGACCCTCAGCAATTTTTACTGCTGCAGCTGTGTAGTCTCCCGTGGCAAGATTACCAGCTGAGCTCATTTCAGCAAGCAATAACAAGCCCCTACCGTGAGGCAAACCCTACATACAGTCCAAAGAGTGCTCAAAATTAATATGGGGAGGATTCTTTTGAGGCCTTACTACAGTCCAGCTACCGAGTAAGGTAATAATAAAGCTATAGATTAGCTCAAAGTTAGGAAAAAAGAGTTAGTTCAAACCTTCAGCTTCAGTCCATCTACGATTCCAGGACCAGAGATTATGTGAGCATTAACAATATCAGCCCAATCCAATATGCGAAAGATGCCTCTGCAAACAACGGGACCATGGGCTGTCAGGCCAGGGCACAGATACAACAGAAATGGATTTAAGAAAAAACTAGAGGGGAGCTCATTCACCCTTCATACTGCATTGTCACAGTGTTACCAATGTCAGCAAACTTACGGTCCTCAAAGATTAAGAAATTGTGTTTATCGGCAATCTTCAACAGAATAAAGCAGTGAATTAGCTATAAATAAGCAATGAATTCAATTAAACACAGACTCACAAGAGCCACATGATAGAATACAGGTCAATTATAGAGAGAAAATCAAAAGTAGCTTCAAAGTATTAACAAGGCCAGCATCTGTCACCAAGCTTTGAATACTGATTATGAGAACAACTACTAAGTGGGATTTCTTATTCAAAAAGAAAAATTTGTAAAAAATTTAACTAACAAAAAAAAAAAAGAATGAGGTTAACATCCTAAACTGAATTTTCAATACGATGATGCATTTCTTTGAAAGTAAAAAGGCTTTGTAAAAATAACCGACATTTGGAAAATGCAGGGATAAATTTTGTACATTGTACCCTGTTAAATACAAAGGAGCCACTCAACTTCCTTGGAACGCCCAAATGCACAATAAAGCAACATCATTCAAGCCTTCTCGCCACGTATAAGTGTATATAGTTCGGTTTGGTGAACATCTCATGTCGAACACCAACAAAATTGTTAGCATCTAAATGTCCACACCACCATTGAAGCAAATTCTTATTTGGTGCAACTAAACCCAATCTTGAGGGTACATGTAATCAAAACACTTCTAATATTAATAATCAAGAACTTTGTCGAAGTGCCAAACAAAAAAGAAACAGGCAAGTCATACCGCGCGAAGTTTAGAACCAAAATCTGGGGTGAAGTCAGGCAATATATCCACGTGGGTTTTCAACATGCATATCTCCGGGCCAACCTGCAGTAAAATTGCAATAGAATCAGCCAATGAGCTCAACTTTAGATATGTTGTTTCTCAAATCTTCACTAATGAACTCAAGCGCATCAACCATTGAGCGCATTTGCTTTGCTAAAGTGAGGTGGCTCGAGTAAAGCACTTACTAAAAATGTCCCCAATTTGCCAATGTAGAATTACCTTCATTAAAATATATTAGCATAGTAAAACATTGGAAACAGCCTCCTAGGATTTTACCATTTCCATATCCAACCGCAAAAGCTTGTACACCTAAAATTAACACAGCCTACGCCAACCACCTCATACCCAACTCCACAGTAAAGTTAGAGGCTTGCCAGTTGCCACATCCTCTAAGGTCAAAATAAATAAACAAATTAAAAAAAAAAAAAAAATCAGAAGACACCAGGCATATCTAATCTACTTCATATACATAACAAACACAGACAAATTTATTAATTATAGAAAACAAACACATTCTTTACTGGGCCCGCCCAATAATGAACCGGGCCACTTTTCAGGCCAACCCACCTTCTCAAAGAACCATCACCAACCCTGCCCACTAACCCAAAAAAAAAAAACAAAAGATTTTTAGCGACAATATTAAAATGCCTGTGTCAGCAAATTACTTGTACTTCTGTACCTTAAACTTGTCTATCCTTTTACGGAAAATGCTAGCTATAGCATTTTTATTTTTATTTTTATTTTTATTTTTTTTCTATTTTTAATCAACTATCAATTTTTTAAAATTATTACAATAATTTCTTGTTGACTAAAATATGTGCAAATTCTTGGTTGATATGAGAAAATCTGAATCATGCGGTGGAATTACGCTGAAGTTATGATTTTGCATACCTTCTCGGCCAAGTCAAGCAACTCCTTGGCGGTCCCAACATCGGCAGCCAAACACAAATTACTCTCCTTCTCCACCATCACCTCGAAGAGCCTCTTCCCGGTCGCATTCTTCGTCAGCTTTGCCCTCTCCCCGAACCCCAAACCCTTAACCTTCACCGCCTTCGGCACCGCCACCTTCCTATTCTCCTCCAGGAACGAGAGCACCACGCGCTCCATGTCCTCCTCCACCTTACCCTTCTCCCTCAGCACCTTCACCATCTCCGTCAACTTGATCAGCGCGTGAAGCCGAATCCCCTTCTCCGACAAATTCTCCCGCCCGCCCTGCTCCCTATCGATCAAGACGACGGCGTCTTCGACCCTCAGCCCCGCGGCGCGTAGCGGCTCGGCGGTCTCGAGCACGGACGCGCCGCTGGTGACGAGGTCCTCGATGATCAGGCAGGTCTGATCTTTGACGAAAGTGCCCTCGATGGATTTGGAAGTTCCGTAGTCCTTGACCTCCTTGCGGCGCATGAGCATTGGGGTGTTGTGGGAAACGGAGACGCAGGTGGCTATGGGGAGGGCGGTGTAGGGTACGCCGCAAACGACGTCGTAGCGGGTGGAGGCGGGGAGGGAGGAGATTAGAGTTTGAGAGATTTGGGAGAGGAGTGAGGGATAGGAGACGATGAGGCGGAGGTCGATGTAGATGGGAGAGGAGATGCCGGACTTGAGCTTGAAGTTACCGAACTTCACGGCCGATATCTCGTGGAGCTGGAGGATCAGGGACTCCATCGACGGCGAGGTTGTCATTCTCTAGGGATTGCCTCTGTGCTCTGTGTGCGTTTCAGCGTCTTGCGAGTGTGAGGGTTTCACAGGGTTTTTAGGGGGTTTTTTTATATAATTAAAAAAAAAAAATTAAGATTTAGGTTTTCTAGGTTAATTTTATAATAGGGATTTAACATTTTAAATCGTTGCTTAGACAAATCTTTCTTTTAATAACCTCGATCATATCAATCAATTCCAATATTCCATATTGAGTAATACGCCATTAAATCTCTGGTTTTTGAGAAACAAAAATATAGAGGAAAGAATCGTTTAAAGTTTTAAACAGAATAAGATCTGAAATTATTTAGTTAAATAAAAAATTATTAATATTTCAAGCATTTTCCATTTTTTATTTGTTAACCCACTCTACCATAGTGATTGGTGATGATTCCCATGGACGAATATGATTGATGGAGGATAATGGCAATCTGGAAAAGGAAAGGGATCCACCATGTGCAATCCACGAAGATGGAGCCTACCGTAGTGTAGTCTGTAGACTTCCATTTGAAATCATATTCGATGGTGCTTTTTAACAAATTTGTATTGATTTGACATAAAAAAATAAAAAATAAAAGAAAATTTCAAGATTATCCAATTGACATTGTTTTTTAAAAAAATTTAATTTTCTCATAAACTACAAAAAAGACTAAATATTTTTCAATAAAACAAAAATACTTCAAAAAATTCGAAATAAAAATCTCTCAGAAAAAAATGAATAAATTTTAAATTTTCATACCCTATTTTTTATTTTATAAACAATGTAATTTTTTTTTTTAAAAAAAAAATATTTTATTAAGGATACTTTTGTCATTGGATAAATATTAACAATTTTTAGTAATTTAAACAGACATTGTTTCAACTTTCGGTTAAAAGTTTGAGGTAAAATTGTCAATTCAGTAAATACCAAAAAAAAAGAAAAAGTAGTTATGTATTTTAAATTATTTGTTAATATTATTATTTTAAAAAGAGAAAGCCAAAAAGATAAAGTGTTACAAACACGACACTTTAGTGCTTTGTTTGGTTACACCGACCAATAACCATCCTCCTATAAAAGGATATCCGTGATAGAGGAAAAAACTAAGCTTGGACTTGGATTTTCTTTCTGTTTCTTCCGAGGCCTTTGATTGGGTTTGGATCAGTCACGTTACTTTCGTTTATGTTTTCTGAGCAAGTGAGCAACAAAAAGAGGAAAAAAGGAAAAAATAAAAAATGCAGGAGATAAGCTAAAAGGAATAACAGCCATGTCAGGAAGAGATATCGTGAAAACGCCCATTTAGCTAAATTATACATAAATAAATTAGTACTTCGATAAACTTTACAAAAAGACGATGAGTTTAAAAAATAAAGGGCTCTAATTGACCCCATTTCAATTTAAAAATAATTAGACACAACAAAAGTGGCTAGCCATTAACTTTTGGCTAACCTGAGTGGGTCTTGAACACATACTTTATATAAGCTTTGTCCTCTATTTAATAACAGTTTTTTTTTTTTGTTTGCTGAATTTATACCCTTTATCTCCAAAAAGACTAGAACAAAGATTGGTTGCTGCTCTGTTGCTATCTTAGAATTTTGACCCCAGCTTTCCATCTAAATGGAAACCATATAATGATTATCATGAACCATAAACTAGTGGAAAAAGAGAAACTTTGAATCTGTGCTTGCCCTTCCATCCTCCATGATGAAAGGAAATTATTCTTCAAAGAAAAGTAAGAGAATTTTTTTTTTCTTCAGCCATAAGCTAGGAAACACCATTCCCAAATTAAGTTGTTTAACAGCACAATTCAATTGCTATATAGCTCGTGCATTCAATGCTGTTGAAGCACTGATGTATTCACCCATGCAAGAACAGAAAAGGAAAAAGTACAAGCCCCAGATTATAATTCATCTACAAATAGATACATATATATTGTGAATATAGATAACAGGCATGCCTTCCAACTCATGTATTTTATACATGGACAAGCAAAGAGAGTTTGCCGCCTAAATTCTAGAAAATACATGACCAGAAGACCCATGATGGTGACAGAACGGACTGACCTACTTGCTGTAAGGTAAAATAGAGGGGAAAGAAGATAAGGCAGAAATTCCTATTCCTATCACTGCTCTTTCCAAATCCTACCTGTCACCCTAAGCTTTAACTCCTTTCGGTCTCCTCCGGAGAAGAAGAGAGCCATGTTGCGTTGAATGATGAGGCCATCGAAACTGTCACGAACCTTCCTATGACTATCTCGAACGCTTCTAGGTACCCCCTGCCAAATCATCTTCCTGCCATTTCCACCAACCTCTAGGCTGTAGCTGTAGTTCTTTGCCTCATTATCATCACCCATAAATCGCAAGAATGCTATGTAGACTGGAGCCATCCCAAGCTGGAAAGCTTCAAAATGCAGACAAAAGTACTGACCAAAGCAACTGAAGACCTGCAAATTAACAGAGAAATCCAATCCAGTTACAAACCCATGGCCAAGTTTTCCGGTAAATGCAAGGATTAACTTAGCTATAGGTGAATGTGCTGTGACGTATTAAAAAGTGTACGTGTAGTCATGCCGCCATCAACATAGGATCACACACCCTGATATGGCAGGAACTATTATGCTTAGTATGGGCCCTCTTTAAGCTCATTACTTAAATGTTGTAATGTTTCTATAAACAAGGGATCTTCACAATAATGACATACTAATTTTCTTCCATATTTAGGCAAAACAACAGAACAAACCCATACAGATACGCTATACTACAATTCTGCATTTAAATTAACTCCTATAAGTCCGCTTTCATTGATGTGCATTTTAATCATCAAGCTCACTACACGATGTCATGATCCTAAACTAAAGATAGGAGGAGCTCTCCAAAGAATTGAGATATAAATATTTCATCCAGTTTTAGCTGAAACAACAAAACAAACCCTTCAGTGACAGGATAACAGAAATTCTGTATACTGATTAATTAGTTGAAATAGATGCATCCTATGCAAATCTTCTACTGGAATTGCACATAGAGAAACATATGACCTCCGCTACTGAACGGTAGGCAAGAAAAGAACCATACAGAAGACAATGAGACAGGGATGAAGCAACACTATACCGTCAGCATCCATGTGGCATTTTCAACCTCTTGAGGATTTGATTTGACATAGCGATGGTTGAAAGTGCTGCCGTTGTGCATGTCAACTTTGTGATCATCTTTCAAGTGGGCCACCAGAGAAGGAATATCACCAATGACAGTGCATTCTGATCCAGCATAAGGACAGTTATAGGGTCTATAGACACATTGAGATTCATGTTTGAGTTTGCTGTAATATGGGTATATGCCCATGCACCCAAAACTCTGATATTTACATGGAAGTTCCAAAGAAGCAGCAACCTTCTCCAATGCTAGACATCTTATATTGCCAAGTTCATGCCTGCAAGTGGGGCACCGGTTGTGCACCCGGGGCTTGCAACCAGAACACAATGTGTGACCATTTGAACACTGCAATAAGGGAGAATACCAATAAATTAAAGGTGAGGAATTTGCATTCTTCTAAATGTTCCCATTCTCATTTTCAAAGTGGGGTAAGATCCCCCCCCAACACACACCCCACCCAAGTGCCCCTTCCCTTCCTTTTTCTTTATATTTTCTATATAGCATGTACCATTTAAAAAACAGTATCACAGTTGCTTACTACCATAATAGTCAATTATAAATCATATATGACTGATTTGATTTTATTACCAACCTTCAAATATTTCAAACAACAATCAGCAACTTGTCATCAAGCAAGATAGCAAGCAATTGACAGATCCCCATGAGTTGGCTTTCAATGAGAAAGCGTTCAAGAAATGACCAAGTAAAATAACCCATCTTCTACAAACCTGATGGATAGGAGGGTACATGGCGTTTAAGCACACAGGGCACTCCAATAGCTCGCGGACACCACTAGAAACAGTCAAATTAGGTTTTAGAGCATTTGGAGCCGGATCATTCACATTTTCACCAACATCCATCATGTCTTCACTTTGAGGAGGATCAATAACCTCAGGTTTGCTCCGTATATCATCAAAAAATGGACTTCCAGATGCCATCCTAGTATTACGGTGGCTTACTCTAGATGCCAAATCTATGTAGACAAATACATAAAGAACATCAATTCAAAATTTGTAAAAAAATCTCATTTAGGATAGGAGGTAAACAGTGGTTGATTTATCAAAAGAAGCAGATGAAAATATAGAAACAGGAAAAAAAAAATTGATAAAGAACAAACATCTAGCATAAGACATTAACGCCAATTTTTTTATTAAAAAAAAATCAAAAAAAAAAAAGAAAAAAAATGATATAATCTCCCATATTACCATGCATCTACAATATCTCCAAACACCAAAAGGAATGTTGATAAAAATTTTAAAAAAGAGGCATCTCAACATATTAATTGCAATCTACAATATAACCATGAAAACTAAACTACATGCCCATGAATGTGGTACAATTACTTTAACCAAAAGAAAAATGTAGAAACTAGCTTTCAGTCATATATGAAAAACATTACCAAATATTCTTACCAGCAAATTTATTTTTCAACTTCAATTTCTTGTCTTCTTTCAAAAAGGAACCAACTGGATTAGGACTCCTTGACCTACCAAAGATAACAATAACACTTCATAAGTTCTCAATCAAATAAGAGAACTCCCATTTATAAATCATCATTTAATAACACACTGTTGGACACACAATGAGGTGTAATGATACATCACTGATGAACATTTAGAATAATCATTTTAAAAACCTGTAGGTATTGTGATAAAATATTACTAGCCTCTTCTGCTCTTCACATGTGCTCATAGGTTTTTTTTCTTCCATGAAGATACTGATAATAAAGCAGAAATCTCAACTGATTTATATTTTTTTTCCTCTAATTTGTATGGTTCAAGATTCATATATTTTGAAGATATAGAAAAACTGTCTACTTGTAATAATAATTACTAAAATATCACTGTAGCAGGTATGATTGGCACTAGAACAAACTGATTAGACAATCTGGAAATGCAAGCTATTTGTTGCATTAATACCCGAGGCCAAATTATCTC
This sequence comes from Corylus avellana, assembly GCF_965113065.1. Lineage (NCBI taxonomy): Eukaryota > Viridiplantae > Streptophyta > Magnoliopsida > Fagales > Betulaceae > Corylus > Corylus avellana. Next base: position 6,497,534 of record NC_142491.1, read on the forward strand.
TATCTCATATGTAAGTGATCATTATTGCAACAACATCTATTTTTTCCAAAAAGATGAAAGGGTTTTGCAGCTTTGCCAATGTTTTCAAGTGATCAGAGGTTTGAATTTCCACCCAAAGTCAATAATGTTTTATGTAAAATGTTCCCTTGAACTGCACTAAATTTTTAAAGGTGTGTGTGAGTATTCTATAACTGCTTCCCCCATTACCTCATTTACCTCTTCGTGCTTCCAACCCTTTTTCATCTCTTCTTTTTGTAAATGATTCCCTTCAAGTTTTCTTCATAAGAATCATAAAGAGAGAAGTGGAAATAAACCTAGACTCCAAATGATTAAAGGATGAGATATTAATATGAAAATCACCCATCTATCTTTACTTTTCCTTTCTTCAAGAAATATGTAGCATATAAAGAGGAAATAAAGCTAAATCAGTTAACTCTTTAACTCTTCTCTCTCATTTTTTATTTCTTGATAAATAAATAATGAATAGGAGCTCATAACAGAGCATAGACATAGTGCAGTTTACTACTGTATCATCCAAACATTATAAAAAAGAGTTGTCCCAAACAAATTACTCGTAGAATAGAATCTAGATGACCGTTGCAGCATCATAAATATAATAGATTGCATTAAAACTTCAAAGCAAGTTCGGAAGAGTATGGTCCGAGTGATGACCATATTGTGAAGAACCAGAATGAACAACGCACTTAAAATCAACATCCAGACAAGGCTGACAAAAACGTACTAAGTCTCTTCATCCATTTAAGCATTAACATGGCTCTAATTTATAAAAACTCACAACGAGCACATAGTTAAAGATACTACTCTTTTTAAAGTTAAAGTATCTTTCTCATCAAGAAAGTTACCCTCTTCATCCATTTTAAGCATTAACATAGCACTAATGTAGAAAAACTCACAGCGAGCACAAAGTTAAAGATATTACTCTTTCTATCATCCATCCTAATTTTTCTCCACCCAAAAACAGATCCAAAAAAAAAAAAATTCCCACAAGAAAAGCAAACACCCAAAAGTAATTGCTCTCTTTCAGACACGTTTCTCAAAGCAACACTCAAATTCAAATCCCAAAACTACAAAATCAAATATTCTCAACATGCACAGTGATTGGTGGGTATTGCAATCACCAAAGTAGCCATTTCTGACAATGCTAAAGAATCTAAAATTGTACTATAGATCAATTTGCCAGAAACCAAGCAACCACAAAATAAAATTAACACCACGATGCACGCAGATCACTGCCAATGCCATTTTTTAAAAACCCTAGCCTCGAACGCGATCAAACCATTAGCCGCCATCAACCAGGACAGAAAACAATAACGCCATCGGCGACTTTCCGAATCTCGCAGTGTAACTACCAAAACCCAGTAATTCTTGGAACTGAAAGAAACATAAACTACCAAAAGTGTACTATCACTCAAATGCTGGATATAAACCCTAGAATCACGCGCACACACTCAACGTCAAACCTAATCGACAACAGATCTAAAACATTTCCAAAACCACAACTCCCAGAACCGGAAACTCACCCGCAATAGCATCAAAATCAAATAAAAAAAGATCCCCAAAAAAACAAAAAAGTAAACCAAACAAAAATAAGAGAGATACCTAGAAGTGGAGATTGACTCAAAACCCCATTTCAGAGAGCACAAACCCTAAGAGAGAGAGGTTTGGTGGGGGTGGCCGACACTGAAGAATTGGAAGAAACCTTGGTATTTGGTATTTGTACTGTGTTGTGACAAATATAAAAGGAGACAACGAAGTGCGCGTTCGAGAATTTCAAATTAAAGCCGTTGGGACAGAGAGAGGGGAGCGGAGGTGTGGGTGTCTGGTAGGAGAGAGAAATTTCTCGAGAAAATACAAAAAGGAAAAGGTTAGAAAATAGTGGGGCCCTCTCTTTGCGCTTCTTGAGTTGCCCAATCAGGGTTTCGAAAGTTCTGAGCTTGAGAAAGAGTGACAGAGAAAGCTAAATTTTATTTGAAATTGTTGGTTTTGGATGGAGGGTGAGAGAGGGGACAGCGGCGCGGAAATGCTGTGGACGGCTTTAATGTGTTGAGAAACACGGTTTTGAATTGACTTCGGATTTGGACTTCCCAACCCACGTAGATACCCCAAGATAGAAAAACACACACAAATTTGCTTCATCAAAAAAGGTTGGGATAACTTCAGAAAACCCCCCTGAAGTTCCAGCCGATTTGAAAAGACCCCTCTGAATTTCCAAAACTCTCATTTAAGCCCTCTGAACTTCCATTTTCTCTCACTTTGGACCCCTTTAACATTAAACTACGTCGTTTTGAATGTTTTATACCCATTTTACCCTTCCCCAAAACTACATCGTTTTGTGTCCTAAAATTACCCAGCCTAAAACGACGTCGTTTTAGGCATTAATTTTTATTTTTTTAAAAAAAGAAAAAATTAAAAATTTTAAAAAAAAAAATTAAAAAAAAAAAAAAATTAAAAAAAAAAAGAAAAAAACTGGGGTGGCTTCAGCCACCCCCTTGGCCAAAATGGGGTGGCCGAACCACCCCATTTTTGGCCAAGGGGGTGGCAGAGCCACCCCCTGGACGGTCTGGGGGTGGCCGGACCACCCCCTTGGCCATGGGGGTGGTCCGGCCACCCCCAAAAGGGTTAAAAAACAAAAAAAAAAAAAAAAACGGGGGGGCGGGGGGGTGCATATGGGGTGGCCGGACCACCTCCAAGGGGCTGGGGGTGGTTTCGGCCACCCCATACGGCCGGTATGGGGTGGCCGAAACCACCCCAGCCCCTTGGGGGTGGTCCGGCCACCCCCAAAAACACCCCATCCCTTTTTTTTTTTTTTTTTTTTTGGGGCCAAGGGGGTGGCCGGACCACCCCCTTGGCCATGGGGGTGGCTCGACCACCCCCAGATCGGCCAGGGGGTGGCTGTAGCCACCCCCTTGGCCAAAAATGGGGTGGTCCGGCCACCCCATTTTGGCCAAGGGGGTGGCTGAAGCCACCCCCGTTTTTTTTTTTTTTTTTTTTTTTAATTTTATTTTTTATTATATATATATTTTACTTTTTTTAATTAAAAAAAAAAAATTATGCTTAAAACGACGTCGTTTTGGGCTGGATATGTGTTGTGATTTTAGGACACAAAACGACATAGTTTTGAGGAAGGGTAAAATGGGTATAAAACATCCAAAACGACGTAGTTTAATGTTAAAGGGGTCCAAAGTGAGAGAAAACCAAAGTTCATGGGGTCTAAGTGAGAGCTTTGGAAATTCAGGGGGGTCTTTTCAAATCGGCTGGAACTTAAGGGGGGTTTTCTGAAGTTATCCCAAAAAGGTTTGAAACAATTGTCTTTTTCTGATTTCTGTATTATTCAATATTTCAATTTATAGAGCTGAAGCCACCATAATAGACTGGGTTGGCCAAACGACTACTAGTCTCTTTAGATGGTAGTTACATACCTACTTTTTAAAAATTTATTTATTATTTTTATAAGTAAGAAATCAGCTATATACATGGAGAAATTAGGGGTGAAAACCGATTTCCAACCGGTAATCGATTAACCGGATCGGTAATTGGGTGCGTCAACAATTACGCTTCTTAGGCCTAATTTAGGTATTGGGCTTAATTTAGATGTTTTTGTCGGCTTTTTTTGCCTAATAAGGTGGGTTTTGTTGTGGTTGTTTTTTTTTTTAAAAAAAAAAATCTCATTCTTATCATCTCTTACCATTTACAACGGGGTGTGTGAAAATACAAAAATTGGTAACTAGATCGGGGTACCCGATTATCAATTTTAAAATTGATTGGCCGATTGACCGGTAATTGGTGGCCGGTTATAACCAACTGGATTTACACCCATAGGAGAAATGTGATGTATCATTTAAAATTGAATAATGCTAGGGATTATCTTTTTATTCTCCTCTAGCTAACGCGACTTTTAAAATTACCATTTGATCAAAATTCAAATATGATTCATCTAAAATTTAATGGTGATTTTAAAAGTTATATCAGCTTTAGGAAAATTACAAAAAAAAAAAAAAAAAAAAGATAAAAAAATGATCTTTATCATTACTCTTTAAAATTATTAATAATTTCAAATTTAATAATAATTATTTCAAATTTAATATGCGAATGCCCAACACCAATATAATGAGCCACTGCGTTTTATTACTGGTTTCACACGTGTTGCCACCAGCTCTATTTCCGGCAAAGTAACCATTGAATATGTTTTTCCATCCCTGGATTTGCACCCTTTTGGTTTGACGCATTTGAGTCGCGCACTTCCGCTGTTCCACACACCACTTATAAGTTTTGGATGTTCTTCCATGCCCTTCAGACGCCGACGCTAGTCTTGTTTGTTTCGTGCGCATCATTCACTAGATTCACTACACACACCACACGTGTGTTTGTTGGATCCGGTTTATATGATCCGACTCCATGGCCCAGTTCATTGGGTTCACATCAAGCTCACGAACAGATTCTCCTTTAGCCACACCAGATTATTACTCACATAAGTTCACATCAAGTTTTCTATGCTTGCCACACATAATCATTATATGCTATTATGCTTCATCAACAATTATGAACAACAAACTCACTCAACTTTTGATGCTTGTCGCACTAAATCCCAAAATGCAAGAAAGAAAGAAAGAAAATTCTCTTTCCAAATTCAAGCTTCCACCTTAAGTTTGAATGAGATGCTATAATATATTCTATGTTTATTTATTTAGTTTCATTGTAGGCCTATCATAAATTCTTCATAAATGCCATATAGTATAATATATTTCAATACAATAAAGACATAGCCTAAGGACACTTCACAATGATGAACATAGGTTTCTAAGACCGAATTACTTCAAATTTGTTTGTCTTCTTCTTTTTTTTTATTTGCTTCCGGTATTTCTCCTTTTTTTTTTATATATATATATATATTTATCGTAAATTTCTACAATAGTTATGCCGAGCGAATTTTTTATTTTATTTTTAATGTCACACCCAAAAGGCTTAAGAAGATTTGTTCATCAAGTATTTGCAAATGGTTTTGTTAAGCAAATAATCACATCTTAATAGCCTCTTGGTAATGTATTAAAAGTTTCTTTGCAAAAGATACCTTTTTTAAAAAAATAATTAAAATTTCATTTCATAAGTGAAAAAATTTAGAGTGACAACAGAGCAAAAAGCTCTAGGGTCACAATGTCAAAAATTCAAGGAGGAGTTTTCTCTAACCAAATACGATCAATGGAAGTTGACGTACCTGCCTTAGCTAAACCATGTGCTGCTTGATTGGCTTCTCTCCTTGCATGACAAATTCTCAAACTTCTTAGAGCTCCAAGAACTTCCTTGGTGTCTTCTACAATTTGTCCAAAAGATCTCCAATTAAGGGAGTCTCCTTCTAAAATAATATCTTGAAAGCCCAATTCTCCAATAAATTCTACGGCCCTTAAAGCTCCCAATACTTCACCTGTCGCTGATTCTTGCAGCATCTGTATCACTTTCTTTTTGGCTTTGCAAAAGATACTTTTAAGACGAAGTTAAAGTCAATAAAGCAGCTTATTCATATTATATTAAGCAACGCCATATTATATTAAAATGATAATAATATATTTAATTAAATGCTAATGAAATAAAATTGAAAAAATAACAAACTTAAAATCTAAAAAGAAAAAGAAAAAAAAAAAAGAGGTTTGTGGGCTACCTTTTAACTGTGAGGGATGGCCCATGAGCCACCCCCATTTGATGGCTGCATTGGCTGGGGTTGGCATGTGAATCACCCTTGGACCATGGCCCATGAGGTGGCTGCCCCTTCCCTTTAGGCAAGGACTCATTTTTCAAAAAAGAAAAACAAAAAATAAATATTTTAATTTTTTAATTTGGTAATAAAATAAATAATAATTATTTTAATATAATGTAACAAAAAATACAAACAACATTACTTTATTGGGTCCCCAAGGGATAGCTCAATTGGCTAGAGACTACGCCTTATGAAGCGGAGATCACTAGTTCAAATCCCCTTCTTGTGTGGACATATCAAAAAATAAAAAAAAAATTTACTTTATTGGACAAAAAGACACGAAAGGGCCTATTTCAAATTCGCAAGAAAGCTAAGAAGTTAAAATCAATTTTAAAAAACTGAGGGAGTGATTGCAAAATAAGTGTTTTATTTAAGAATTTGGGGTAACTTCACTTATACCCCCTATACTTTCACCCTTTTTGCAGACACCCCCCCATTGTTCAAAAGCTCTTACTTTGGTGTATCAAACTTTCATTTCCTTTCAAATATCCCCCTACCGTTAGCTTTTGCAGTTAAATCAAACGTTTAATTTAGTAAAAGACCTTTATACCCCTAACTTTTTTTAAAATTTCAAATTTACCCTTATTTATAAATAAAAAATTATAATTATAATTATTATATTAAAAAATAATATATAAAATATATAAAAAAGTGACCACCGGCGGGTCACAAAGTGACCCACCGACGGGTCACAAGTGACCCCCGGTGGGTCACTATTTTTTTTTTTTTTTTTTTTTTTTTTTTTTTTTAAAAAAATATATATATATATAATAATGTCACTATTTTTTTTTTCTTTTTTAATATATATATATATATATACACACAATAATAATAATGTCACTATTTTTTTTTCTTTTTTAAAATATATATATAATAATAATAATGTCACTATTTTTTTTTCTTTTATATATATATATATATATATATATATATATATATATATATATATAATAAGAATAATAAGAATAATAATAATGCCACTATTCTTTTTTTCATTTTTAAAATATATATATATATAATAATAATGCCACTATTCTTTTTTTCTTTTTTAAAATATATATATATAATGCCACTAGTTTTTTTTCTTTTTTCTTTTTTTTTTTTTAAATATATATATATGTGTATATATATATATATATATATATATATATATAATGCCACTATTTTTTTTTTCTTTTTTAAAATATATATATATAATAATATGACCCGTGGGTCACAATACGGGTGGGTTAGATCCACCGGTAAACCCACGGGTTAGGATTTAAAAAAAAGAAAATTATTTTTTAATAAAAGATAAGGGTAAGATTGAAATTTCACACCCTTCCGTTAGGGTTTCACGGAAAATTCTAACGGAAGGGGCAAAGTGAAAGGAAACGAAAGTTTGATATACCAAAGTGAGAGCTTTTGAACAATGGGGGGTGTCTGCAAAAAGGGTGAAAGTATAGGAGATATAAGTGAAGTTACCCCTAAGAATTTAGACTCTGTTTATTTCAAGATAAAATATTTTCTGAAAACTGTTTTCGGCATTTTATAAGCTATGTTTGGGGAGAGCGTGGCCCGGCACTGTAGCTGGAACGGCACTGTTCCAGCTACAGTGCCAACTGACACGTGACGCCAGAAATTGATTTTTTATCTTAATTTTTTATTTTATTTTATTTTATTTTTTAAATCAATATATATATATATATATATATATATATATATATATATATATATATATATATATATATATTATTTTTTTTAAAAAAAAGGGTGGGGAACGCTGGGGTGGTTCCAGCCACCCCTTGGCCAAAATGGGGTGGCCGGACCACCCCATTTTTGGCCAAGGGGGTGGCTGGAGCCACCCCCTGGCCGATCTGGGGGTGGTTGAACCACCCCCGTGGCCAAGGGGGTGGTCCGGCCACCCCTTGGCCCAAAAAAAAAAGGGGAACCGGTGCCTTTGGGGGTGGCCGGACCACCCCCAAGGAGCTGGGGGTGGTTTCGCCCACCCCATTCCGGCCGTATGGGGTGGTCGAAACCACCCCCAGCCCCTTGGGGGTGGTCCGGCCACCCCCAAAGGCACCGGTTCCCTTTTTTTTTTTTTTTTTTTTTTTTTGGGCCAAGGGGTGGCCGGACCACCCCCTTGGCCACGGGGGTGGTTCGACCACCCCCAGATCGGCCAGGGGGTGTCTTCAGCCACCCCCTTGGCCAAAAATGGGGTGGTCCGGCCACCCCATTTTGGCCAAGGGGTGGCTGGAACCACCCCAGCGTTCCCCACCCTTTTTTTTTTTTTTTTTAAAAAAAAATATTTTGATTTAAAAAAAAAAAATTAAGATAAAAAATCAATTTCTGACGCCATGTGTTGGCATTGTAGCTGGAACAATGCCGTTCCAGCTACACTGCCGGGCCACGCTCTCCCCAAACATAGCTATAGTGTTTGGTGTGCTTAAAATAAAAGTCAAATAAAAATAATTTCCGTTTAACTTAAAAACCCTTGAATTTTTAGGAAAATAATTTACACATTTTAATTTCGTAAACCATATTCCCCAAACTCTTTTAGACACACTCTCGGCTTCTCTCCTTCAAGCTCAAAACGCACGCAGTGCACAGCTCATCTCTCTCTCGGTCGATTCTCTTCTTCTCCTTCACGCTCAACAAGTAGTCATCTCTCCCTCGGTTGGCATCTCAAGTACTCTCATCTCTCTCTCGGTCGATTCTCTTCTTCTCCTTCACGCTCAACAAGTAGTCATCTCTCCCTCGGTTGGCATCTCAAGTACTCTCATCTCTCTCTCTCTCTCTCTCTCTCTCTCTCTCTATGTTGAATCGTATGGAGCGTTTCATTCTCTTGAGAAAAAAATTTCAGATATGCGAATTTGTCTTTACTGATTTGGTAATTTTTGTTTGATTTTGGTTTCTTCTCTCTAAACCCTAATCTCTCTCTCTCTCCCTCTGTGTGTGTCGGAGTGATCGAAGATTTTGCGGTTTGGTTCGAGATCGGTCGGTTACTTTTTGGCATTTTGGTTTTTGTTTTGTACACTTTTTAAATTCTCTCTCTCTTTCTCTCTGTGGGGGGGGTGTTTTGGGTTGCGATTGAAGGGTGTTTGGTTGTATAATTGTTGTGTGAGTGGAGATGTTTTGTGGTGAAATTATATTTGCGGTATTTTGAGGTGAATTTTTCTGGATTTTGATACTGAAAATTCCGGCACTTATTTTGAAGTTTATTGAGGCTGTGCTTTGTCCGGTTCTGTAATTCTCTGTTTGGTTGCTGAGAAAACTGAGGAAATACGAAACAAAATGGAACCCCTGATCAGCTCACCTAACCAGTGAAAGTTTTGTTATGCATGCATAGTTTATTGTGTGAATAAATGCTTAGAATTTGAGTTATTGGTTTATTTTGTTTTTGCTTGCCTTTTTGTAGGAATGAAATGATATTAACTGTGATTGATATATGCAACATTTTTAGGTGAAATTTGGTGATAATCATGCCGGACGTGCAGGTCCTTGTGAATGATTTCCTTAACAACCTTAAAAAACGGTAAAATCTTCAGCACTGTTTGTATAGCTGCATAGATGGTATACGAAGGCTATGTTTAAGATACTATAAGCTCATTTATATATGTTTGTTTGTTATTTACTTCTTTTTTTTGGATAATTTGTGGTTCCAGTAAAATTGAGGGCTCGCAGGCCACAGCAAGGCAGACGGCCGAATTGCTTCGGTCGGTGATTTCACAGCAGCGAGTGTCGTACACAAACCAGGCTGGAGCTTTGATGGATGCTGTAAGGGCAGTTGGGGAGCTGCTGATTGCTGCAAATCCTGTGGGTATGTGCATGGCTAGTCTGTTTATTATGACTAGAAATTATGTAGTAGTTTTCTTGAGGGAACTTCATCAATTAATGAAGATCATGTTATGTAAGGCCTGTAACTTTTCTAGGCCAGCAAAAAATTAACTATGAAATCAAGGCATAAAGAAGTTATTAATACTATTCCTTTGAATTTAAATGCTATTGTATGTTTTCCTTTTCTCAGAAATAATATACTTTAATTTATGAATAGCAGTGCTACTTATTCTTAAATTTGATGTGTGAAACATGTGATACTATGGTTTTGTAGTTTTAAAATGCCTACTTAATCGGGCTCCTTATCCTTGTCTGATTCTTCAGTATTGCTGATGGATATTGTACAATCACATGAATACAGTGGTTATGGATACTGTACAATCACATGAATAGAATGGTTATCATGAAGGGATACCTTGCTTGTTCTTCTTCTTCTTCTTCTTTTTTATTTTTTATTTTTATTTTTTACTTACATGGAGTGTTAAGATCTATCTTTGTTTTCTTATGATAATATGTTATGTACATAACTGCAGAGCTTGCTGTCGGTAATATTGTGAGGCGTGTTTTGCACATTATTAGGGAGGAGGATCTATCTCTCACAACGGCTGCTATTGCTGGTTTGGGCGTATCCGCTATTAGTGATGATGATGATGATGCTGAGCACAATGATCATCCAGTTCTATCAGCTGCTTCTCTTGCTGCTGCTGCAAGAAGCACTTTGCGTCCACCTTCCTTGCAGACCCTTCTTGAGGATGTGCCTGACTCAGCAGCTGTTCCTCACACTTCTTCCTCTGGGGGTGATTCGGATGGAAAAAGCAGATGTGAGCTCAACAGTTTTTATTTTATTCAGTTATAATATTGCTGTTATTGCTAGTTCTCTTACAGTCATATTTTTATTTATCCTTGTCGTTCAATGCTTCCATAAGTGCAATTTTATATTTCTATTTGGTCAATCTACAATGTGTATGATCCTAAGATTGTGTCATCTACATTCTTTGAAGATAAATGTGGCCAATTGTGACTGGGCATTGGTCAATGAAAGAAATTGGTTCTATGTACTGGTGTCTTGTTTTAATGGAACTGAATGTCGGAGCATCAATTACATTAAAAATTTCATCACGATTTGATTGTTGATAAATTATTTTGCTTGCAGCTGCTGATAAAAGTTCAAGAACTCGGAAGCTGAAGCACGATGTCATTGAAGCGGTAAATGAACTCATTCAAGATATTACCACTTGCCATGAACAGATTGCCGAGCAAGCAGTTGAGCACATTCATCAAAAGTAATTTTTTTCTTCAATTACTACTATTAAATCTGTTTTGCTTTAGAAAATTATTATTTTCTTTTGGCCAATAATATGTAGTTCAAATGGCACCCCCTCCTGCCTTTAAAACTGGGTGGAGATTGAGATGTAACTTAACAGTAGAAAGAACAAATCCTTTTTTATCTTGTCCGGGCTACATTGCTGTTTGATCATTTGTTATCATTACTTATTTTCTTCCAATACTTTGTATTTCTTATGTACTTGCAGAGCACACTCTTACACCTCCATGAAGTTATTATGTCTTTGTTTTTGTCCAATCAATCTGAATATATAGTCTTATGAATATCAGCTTGTGTGAAGTTTCATTTTTATGGCTTTAATTTCTAAGTTATGTTTTTCTAATTTATATAACATTTCTCATTGCATATATTTTGCAGTGAGGTCATATTAACTTTAGGAAGTTCAAGAACAGTATTAGAATTTCTTTGTGCAGCAAAAGAGAAAAAGAGATCATTTAGGGTGTTTGTTGCTGAGGGTGCTCCAAGGTTTGTGCAAGGCAAAAGAATTATGTTTACTCGGTATAATTTTGTTTTTCTCTCTCTAATGACATTTTTTTGGCAATTAGGTATCAGGGACATCTTCTTGCAAAGGAATTGGTCACAAGAGGTTTACAAACCACACTGATTACTGATTCTGCAGTTTTTGCCATGATTTCCCGGGTGAACATGGTATATTGATGATCTCGAGCTTTTCTTTTCTATTTCTTTTTTTCCCTCTTTGGGAAACAGATTTTCTGGACTGATTCTTGGCTTTGTGTTGGAATTCCTAAAGGTTATAGTTGGAGCACATGCTGTCATGGCCAATGGTGGGGTCATAGCACCTGTCGGGTTGAATATGGTTGCACTTGCAGCTCAGAGGCATGCAGTCCCTTTTGTTGTACTTGCTGGCACTCACAAGGTAATTTGGTGCTATAACAGCTCTACTTGCCGTTGAGATTTTAATTAAAGACAAAACAGTCTCTTTAAGAACCTTCCTAAATTTCAATGCTTTCTTCTTATGCATTGAAGCGAAATTGAGATGCTGGTATACTGGTTGCTTTTGAGAAATTTTCTTGTTTGAATTAATGTGGAAAGCTAATGCTCGTTAGCGATGTAACTCGACTCTTTTAAGATTTATTTAATATTGTGATTTTGTTTTGAAAAATGAAAATATTTCAAAACCATTTTATCAAGTGTACTTCCAAATAGTAATTGTCAAGCCTTTTTATTTAGCTGCAAAACTAGGGGCAGGAACCTCTGATCTTACTAATGTTTCATGTAACATGGCATGGACATTCTTTATGATTATGATATTCCAGTCATTGTTTCGTCCAAAAAGGAATATATTATTTTGAGAGTGTAATATTTGGTCACTCGCAATGACAAGGTACCTGTTGTCACGCTGAACTAATCTCCCATGGTCTACCTCCTGAGTTTCACATAGGCTTCTCTATGACATGGGGCTGTACTTTCATGGCTGTGCTTTAAACTTGAACTTGTTTGAGAGCTTATGATGATCAAAACCCTTGTTGATTCTAAAATATGGTTTTACTGCATTATCTAAGAGGATGGAAATAGAATATATAGAAAATATTCGTAAAGATCCTGAACAATCATATCCTTGAAAATATAATGTTCGGTGTATTGCCTCCCTATATTGTTATATGACACAGAACAAATTTACTTATCTTAAGCTTGTAGGTCATCTTGCTAATGAGAGGTGGGAGAAAAATTGGAGAAACTAGGAGAATACAATATGTAAAGGATGTGAAGAAATAGTTTATGAAGAAGAACCTTTTGTAATCATTTTGGTATAGGGGATCTTGTTTATGAACTCTGCACAACTTTCTGTTTAAGCGAAAACCTTTGAAACAAGATGTACCTCCATTGTGATCAAGTAGGAAGAACTTTTTAAGTAGGATTGGAGGAGATAGAAACTTCTTCAACTTACAAACTTTTGACAAAGAGAGATCAGACTCTGTAATCGAATATTACTCAACTAGTTCACCAGACTAGAACTTGCCAAATTCATAAACATATGACTACTGACCGAGAAGTCAAACAATCGTAATCTTTGGTATCACCAGATCATTCTGCATGAAATCTAATGTTTCCAAGACAAAGAATATCTAAATTGTCTCACATTTCCTCTTTCTTGTTAATATCATCTTCATTAATCAACCTGAAAGAAACCATCTCATCTTCAGTTGCTTATTTGTTTATGTAATCAATAATATATGCTGATGTCTATAGAGGGTATTATGAGCAGTTCAACTTTTATTTTGCATGTTTGGATCAAATCGGGGATATACATGCGGGTTTTGAGTAAACATAGATGGTAAAAACTGGAATTTAAGTGGCCTAAACATTTTGTATATAATGCAGAAGTAGTAGCAAAAGTTTGTGATTGCTCTAGTTAGTTAACATGTATCTTGCTGGAGTCAATGGGTACAAAAATGCGTGTTTTGCCTATGAGTTCCTGACATGCTCATTACTAGCAAGCGGAAATATCTTAGACTGCATCTCATTTTCTTAAAATGTTGGAGTTATGGTATTATTTGAGTTCTGATTATTGCTGTTACTTTTGTGAAATGCTGTTTTGTCAACTTGGCAGCTGTGTCCTCTGTATCCACACAATCCTGAGGTCTTACTGAATGAGCTGAGATCCCCATCTGAGCTGCTGGATTTTGGAGAATTTTCAGATTGCATGGATTTTGGAAATGGCACTTCTTCCCCGCTTCTTCATGTGGTCAATCCAACATTTGATTATGTGCCACCAAAACTCGTTAATCTTTTCATTACTGACACGTAAGTTCAACTGATTCTAAGGGCTTCACAGGACTAGAGAGCTTGAATTTGTTACCCCTATGAGCTTCTTAATGCATCATATTCAATGTTTAGCTGATATAACTTGCTGAAGCCCTCCCTTCCCCAAAAAGAAAAGGGAAAAGAGAAATGGAGGTTTTAACAATCTGCATTATCAGTTTATGTAGATTGGAAGACAAGTCCAAGGAACTTTGAATCTTTCATCAATTTGAAATAATTTCCTGGAGTTCTAAAAGTATATATATTCTGTAGTTCATTGAAAAGACCTTTTCTTCACTCCATTATGGAATTTTTGTTATTTTGTCCTTTTCAAGTTCACAAAAGTAATTTTTAGCTCACTTTTGTATGCTTTGGCCTGGTATTTGAGAATTTTGAACACTTTTACAAATTCACAAATGATGTTACGCATTTATTTTTAGGTAACTTTTACAACTTCTAAATTACCATTTACTTCCTTTGCAGAGGAGGGCACAATCCATCATATATGTATCGGCTCATCGCAGATTATTACTCTGCTGATGATTTGGTGGTCCAACGAAGACCTACAGGGAGTTGAGTTGAGCTCCCACTATTTTTGTCATATGTTGGGTAAGTATTTTAATCTCAAATGTTGCATCTGTTAGTGGTTATGCCTATATTCTAGTGAATAATTATTATTTTAACACATCTTGAAATTGAAAATCCCAGGACAAGAAAAAAGTGAATGTCTATATATATGTTCCATTTAGCACTTGTATAGATAGCAGTTGTACTAAGTGGCCGATATACATTAAAAGAGCAATTGTGTCCTCATCAAAGAATGGGATCTTATTGCATTCAATACTGAAATTAGTGGAGCATTACTCTAAAAGTTGGTAATATTTGGTGCCAATGAACCTTTTACCCCTTTTTCCAGCCAACTAATTATAAAAATGCCTCGCAGCCTCTGGGACTATTCTTAGTGATTTTGCAATTCACATACAATTTTCTTTGTGGAGACCAACTGGACTCGTTCTTTGTTATTTTGCACTTCACTGCCAATGTTTTTTGTTCAGACCAACTGGATTATGTTATATCTCAAAAAAATAACTTTTTTTTTTTTTTTTTTTATCAAATCATAAATATGCTTGTGATGTTTCCACAAGGTAACAACTACATTACTGATGATGGACAGTGTCTTGTGCACAAGGTGGCTATATCTCATTTTAGCCATTAGATATGGACCTTGACAATAACGTATACAATAAAACAATCAAGAAAATAGACAAGAAAGGCTATTAGATCCCTCCAAAGAGGCTTCTATCCCTATGCCGAGGCCACCTTTAATCCAATTTATTCCTGGCCTTGGCATGGGGTGATCATGTCCAAATCTGATGTGGCATTGTCTTCAGGTATGAGGTAGAGACAAGTTTTTATTCTTTGCTGTCTCAGCCTAATTTACTCAGTTTTTGATGGCTTCTTACGACATATAGGTCAGCTCATTAATTGAAGTCTGCAGTCTAGAGAGAATACAATTCAGGAAGAAATATCTTAGAAGATGTGCTTAATCTAACAGAA